>NW_027507788.1:31909947-32429440 GCF_037356315.1 Lithobates pipiens | reverse complement strand
GGGCTTGGCGATAGCACTATAATCAGGAAAAAAACGTCGGTAGTAGCCTGTAGTCCCCAAGAAGGCTAATACCTGGGTCTTAGTAAGGGGTGTGGGCCAGTTAGCTACTGCTTCTACCTTGGCTGGCTCTGGTCTCTGGTTCCCACACCCTACTCTGTGTCCCAGGTACTGCACCGCTGCCATACCTAGATGGCACTTGTCTGGTTTCAAGGTCAGGCCTGCAGCCTAAACCTTGTCCAGAACCACCCCCTACGTGAACCAGGTGTTCCTCCCAAGACCCACAGTAGATCGCAATGTCATCCAGGTATGCACATGCGAAATCCTGAAAGCCATCGTATCCACCATACATTGGAAGGTAACCGGAGCATTTTTCATCCCGAATGGCATGACCTTAGACTGGTACAGGCCAAATGGGGTAACAAATGCAGACTTAGAGATAGCACCCTCGGCCAGGGGACTCTGCCAATAGCCCTTACACAGGTCTATTATAGTTAAATAACGTCCCGTGGCTATACGATCTAGCAGTTCGTCTTCCCTGGGCATCGGGTAGGCGTCAGTGGTGGTCTTCCCATTAAGTCGCCTGTAGTCCACGCAGAACCGGGTAGTTCCATCTTTCTTTTTTTTTTTTTGCAAATATCATTTTATTAACATTTTAAGCGTCAAAGACACACATGGGGAGAGCCCCAAAACAAACAATAACAAATATAACAAAGGAAAAAAAAAAAGGGAAAGAGGTCGCAGCCTCACAAACATGCTGTACAGATATTAGTCCAGGAACATATAAATGATCAACAAAACATGTCCTACCTACCAGCCGCAGGGGGCTGAACCCCCCTGGCCAGGACCAATCAAGGTGCCCCCGCCACTTCAAAAGAAACAACCATGCCGGGGCCTAACCTAGCGCCTCGGCATAAGGTCATCAGGAGCAGGTTCGGAGCTGCGGCCAAGAGAGAGAGCGGAGAGAGAGGGGGGGGGGGGAGAGAGGAAAAGTCAAGGGTAGGGGGCGATGGGTATGGGGGGGGGGCGGGGTTGGCATCACCTACTCAGCCGCCAGGTACCAGTAGCAAAAGAGTCAACGGCCCAATAGAGCTTTGCCCTCATCTGAATACACAAATGCGTTCCAGAGGGACCAAGTCTTTCGGTACATCTCTTGTCGACCCTGGGCCGTAAGTACCAGGTCTTCCAGTTTATTTATATCCTCCACCTTCCTAATCCACATCGCCGCCGAAGGCGGCGTTTGCTGTTTCCAAAGCAAGGGGATGCAGGACTTGGCCGCGTTCGTTAAGTGACGTAGTATCGACCGCGCGTATTTTTTAGGGGGTAAATCCGACACATGCAGTAGAAAAAAGGCTGGATCATCAGGGATTCGCCATTCAGTAAATTTTTGAGAGACGGACCGGACCGCGGCCCAAAACTCCGACAGCTTAGGGCAGGACCAAAAAACATGAAAAAGCGTGCCCCGTCCTTCACCACAGCGCCAGCAACACTCAGACGTGTCCGGGTAGATGGTGCGAAGGCGACTAGGCGTCAAATACCACCGGACCAGAATTTTATAATTGGTCTCTTGTATTTTGGTGCAAATCGAGGACCGCAGAGTGAACCGCAGTATGTTGTTAACTTGGTTTTGTGTGAAGGTGCAATCCAGGTCCGTCTCCCATTTAGTAATACCGGCGATATATGGGGGTTGTGCAGGTGTATTAAGTAGAACGTACATTTTAGAAAGGGTTCGGGAGGTCGGTTCAGTGTCAGAACAGTATTCCTCAAAAGCAGTGAGTGGTCTGGTATAGCCTGGGGGGTTCGGGAGAGAATGGAGAAAATGGTGGAGGCGACAGGCGTTCCAGAAATCCAGACGGTACGGACCGAAAGGGTCCATAAGATCCGGGATGGAAGTCCAGTCGCCCCGTAGTACAAACTGAGAAGCCGTAGAGAGATTGCTGTCCCGTAACGGTCGAAATTGTGCCTGTGATAGACCCGGTGGAAAGCAGGGATTACCTAGGATCGGAGTCAACGGTGACTCCGTTGTCGTCAGGGACTGTTTCAGCGCCGCCTTCGCGCCTTGATAGAGCGTGTTGCCTATTAGGGGGTGGGATTTCATCTCTCGTGGCAGTGCTTTGTGGCACCAGAGAGCCGACCTCAATGGAATAGAGCACTGTTGTTGTTCAATTTGCACCCATAGTTTAGCATCAAGATTGCGACCCCAGTCTAAAATCCTACCCAAGTGGACAGCAGAGTAGTACTGTTGAACATCTGGGAGTGCTAACCCCCCATAATGTTTCGGTAGAGAGAGTTGGGATCGAGGTATCCGAGGCCGCCTCTGGGCCCAGACAAAACGGGTAAACAACGCCTGCACTTGTTTAAAGTACGTGGGCGGGATCCTAATCGGCAACGCCTGAAAGAGGTATAAAAACTTGGGCAAAATGCACATTTTCAGCAGATTGCACCTGCCGAACCAAGAATGGAACCCCTTCTGCCATGAGTCCAGAAGTAGCCTCACCCTAGCCAGGAGAGGAGGGAAATTTCGTGCAAAGAGGTCCGATAAGTCCGAGGGGATGTTAGTCCCGAGGTACGTCAGGGTGGTGGACGTCCACTTAAATAGGAAAGAGGATTGCAGAACAGGCAGTGAGCGGGGAGATAACAGAAGACCCATAGCTTCCGATTTGGTGAAATTTATTTTCATGTTGGAGAACCTCCCATATTTCTCAAATTCCCGAAGCAAGTTTGGTAACGATATCCCTGGGTTAGTCAACGTAAAAAGCATGTCATCAGCATAAGCTGAAATCTTATGCTGTGACTGTCCAACTCGCACCCCATGTATGTCAGGGTTGTGCCTGACCAAGGCGAGAAAGGGTTCCAGGGATAACGCAAACAAAAGAGGGGATAAGGGGCATCCCTGCCGTGTCCCATTAGTGATCGGGAAAGGGGTCGAGAGAGTCCCATTAATTTTAACCTGAGCCGTAGGTTCAGAATATACTCCCGCTATCCTGTTAAGCATGCGGTCTCCCAGTCCCACATGGCGGAGCACTGCGAACATAAATGACCAGTTCACACGGTCAAAAGCCTTCTCGGCATCCGTGTTCAGCAGGACACACGGGGTTCTTGCAGTTTTCGCCAGATGGATCAGATTGAGAACTTTCGTGGTACTATCGCGTGCTTCCCTAGAGGGGATAAAACCAACCTGGTCCAGGTGGATTAAGTGCGGAAGATGGGCAGCTATCCTAGTGGCCAAGATCTTAGTGTAAATTTTCAAGTCTATGTTCAAAAGGGATATCGGCCTGTAACTACCACAGGAAGTAGGATCCTTCCCTTCCTTGGGTATCACCGAGATGTGGGCACTCAGGAAATCTCTAGGAAAGCTCCCGCCGGCGCCAATCGCATTGAATAGGGTGAGCATGGGCGGACCCAGTAGATCTAACAATGTTCTATAGTACTGCAGGGTAAAGCCGTCTGGGCCCGGGGCCTTCCCCAACTTCATGGACCCCATAGCTCCATGGATCTCCACTAAGGTTATTGGGGAGTCCAGCTCTGCTCTGGCCTCGGGTGAAATGGAGGGCATTTGGGACGTCCTAATATAATCCACCATGTCCGACTGCGGTTGGGGGACAGCCTGGAGATTATAGAGAGCGGAATAAAAATTACGGAATTCCCGAGTGATATCCTGGGGCATAGTGGCCCTCTGCCCTCCTGGCGCAACAACGTGAGGGATATATGTCAGAAGTTTACGATCTCTCACTAGCCGCGCCAGCAGCCTCCCACACTTGTCCCCCGCTTCGTAGGTCATTTTACGACAGGATTGCATGGCCGCCTTAGCCCTGTAATACAGAGTGTCCGTAACTTGTTTCCGCAAAAATTGTACATCGATGTCGGAGGAATGTGTAGGGGCATGTTTATGTCGGGCTTCTGCTATGTGTAGTTTCTCTAATAGTTGGTCCAAAAGTTTAGTGCGTTCCCGTTTAATCCGTGCTCCGTGTTTGATAAGCACCCCCCTGACCACGGTCTTGTGGGCTTCCCAGAGCACCCCCGGATCACAATCCGGAAGAGCGTTCTCCCGGAGATAATGACTCAGTGTCGTAGTCACATCCTCCAGAACTTCTGGGATCTGCAGTAAACTTTCATTGAGGCGCCAAAATTTGGTCGCCAGAGGCGGGGTATCAGATAGTCTATAAGTCAAAAAAATTGGTGCGTGGTCCGACCAAGTCCTGTTTCCGATGGAAGAGTGCTCCACAGCATGTAGCTGGGAGTGGGGGATCATGAAATAGTCAATGCGGGTGTAAACCTTATGTACAGAAGAGTAAAATGTATAGTCCCGTTCGCTAGAGTGCTGGAGTCTCCAGACATCAATCAGTTGGGAGTTGTGGAGCGCTTTCGCAACCCGTTTGAGCTGACTAACCGGCAGTGAGGTACGACCCGCCGAGGTGTCTACGGATGGTGATAAGGGAACATTAAAGTCTCCACCCAATAATAACTGACCGGCTCTAAAGCCCTGTAATTTCTCCATAATTCCCTCCACAAAGGTGGCCTGCAGTTCATTAGGTGTATAGATAGTTGCCAGAGTCACTTGAACCGAGCCAATGAATCCCTTCAGGAACACATAACGGCCAGCAGCGTCTATCAGAGAGGCTTGATGCCTCCACGGGAGTTTGTGGGAGAGAAGAATGGAGACCCCCTTTGACTTGGCCATAGGATTAACAGAATGGTATGCAAACGGGTAGTGTCTATTGCGGAGGTATGGTAACGCCTGGGATTTAAAATGCGTTTCTTGTATAAAGGCGATATCCGTGTGCAGCCTTTTCAGGTCCGCCAGTAGGATACGCCGCTTTTCGGGTGTATTAAGGCCCTTCGCGTTAAGCGATAAAAGGCGGAGGCGTGGTGAGGCCATGATGAGACCAGGGGAGCAGGAGGGGGTGCCGGAGGGACAGAAGTCGGCAAGGAAGGGGGGAAGGTTGGGTGAGGGAAAGGCAGAGGGGAAATGGGGGAGGGGGGGGGATCTAAAAGAGAAATAAAGAGAAGAAAAAAGGAAAGAAAAGACAAGAATGCAAAGAATTAGAACAGTTATCGGAAACCGGGCCTAGCGCCCTACGTCTCCAAAAAAGATTAAATTAGTTATATGCATACAATGCTTCGAGGGCAAATATACCCCCTAGCAGAACATGCTAGCCTATGGGGGGGAGCGAACCGGGCAGTGAAAGCAATATCCAGCCCCTCAAGCCCGCCTCCCACCTCGTAGCATCACCATTGCATAAAGCATAACTCCAAGGAAAATTGAACACATGAAGAGCAAGAAAACATAATGAACAAAACAGTAGACAACCCCCAGGAGACCCACAGATCTATGATAAAAACATAAACCGGTGAAATACCCACAATGGTTAGAAAAGTAAACCAAACGCAGGCGATACACGGCCTAGCCCATACAAAATCGCATCCAGGTACCAAAGCCGTGCAGCGCCTGCGAGGCGTCGACAGATAAGCACCCCCACAACCCCCCAGTATAGAAAAACAAAACATGAGGGCCCACAACGTGCAGCCCACCCGAGAAATACAAGGCCCCAGCCGCGCCAACCCGGGCATAGGCATGGATGCCGCGTTTCAGCAGTCCCGCCCCCATATGAAAAACACAGCTCCAATCCCCCCGTCTATTGCAGTCAACCTCCTCCCCACTAAGTCCCTGCCCCGCAATCATCAGACAAGGGTGTAACATGGCCCACCAGGTACTCCCGGTGAAGCGTACCCACAGCAACACCAGGGGGGGGATCCGTCAGCTCCCCACCTACTCCCCGCAAGGCCCAGAACCCCTATCTAAACAATACACGATCCCCCACCGAGCAACAGTTCCGCACGACACCCATGTAGCTACGCAAAAAGAAAAAAACGAAAACAGTTCACTCGAGGGTGTCAGGCAGATGAGCAGATCTCCCCACCGCTAGTCCCATTGCACGGGTGAGGGAAGGCAGCAAAGAGCAGTGGAACGGGGTATTAGATCAAAAACAGTCCAGGGATAACGGTATGGCGGGCGGGGCGGGGGAAGAGCCCCCGAAGTCCAAGCAACAGCAGAGTCCGGGTCACCCGGGGGACTCCAAGCTCCAAAGCCAGGGGCAGGAAGGACTCAACAATGTCAATCAACCCCCCAGAAGAGGCAGCGTCCAGGAATTTGTGTAGCAGCGGAGGGGGAGCCGCAGAGCAGTTCGGGGAGATGCAGTGGACCACCGCCGCAACGCGCGGCCCGGGGAGACGGGGGGGAGAGCCATAACCACCAACACGGCTGCAACCAGCCAACAGGAGAGATCCATCCAGACCCGGCAAGTTACCGGGAAGACAGAGGGGAACGGACCGTCCAGTGCATCAGCGGCAGGAGTTGCAGCAAAAAAGGGGGGGGGGGGGAGTCAAAGAAAAAAGTTACCTCACAGTTCCCTGGAGATCTCCGGAGAGGGCGCTCTGGGCCTCCGACGGACCCCCCGCTGGCTGGACGGTAGGCCTCCCCGGCGTCCAGAACCTGTATCCGCACCCCGGGCACGGGGCAGAGGGGCCAACCAGTTCGGGAGGGCAATGGGGTCCACTTCCAAAAATTCAAACAAGTCCGGTAAAGAGCCAGGGTGGCGGAGGGTAAAAAAACGTTGGTCCCTGCGGAACGTGACCGATAGGGGGTAGCCCCATCGGTAAGTCGCTCCCTTGCGACGAGCCAGCTCCAAAAGAGGCTTCAACAGGGCTCGCCTCTGCAGTGTAGCGCGGGAAACGTCCGGTAGGATCTTCAGTTCCACGCCATCAAATACCACTGCAGGGGCCTCCCATGACTTCCGCAGGACCTCTTCCTTGTGCAGGTAGTGGTGTAGTCGACAGACGATATCGCGTGGCCTGTCGGGGTCCGTCAATCGCGGGCCAAGGGCTCTATGAATCCTGTCAAACTCCAGGCGAGGCGGCAGATCTATCCCAGGGATGCCACGGAATATTGCCGCCACCGTGTCTTCCAGGTCCTCCGGTCCCGTCGCCTCCGGGAGGCCCCGCAGCCGCAAATTATTCCTGCGACTGCGGTCCTCAATCTCTTCCAGTTTTAGCTGTTGCACCAGCAGCGCTTCCGCCTGTGTGGTCCGAGCGTCCTCCAATGCTGCCACCCGGTCCTCCAGGGCCGCCAAGGACGTTTCGCCGCCCGTCACCCTGGTAGCCAGTACTTTTACGTCCTCCCGGACCAGGGCTATCTCCTTGCGGTGGGCAGCTTCCACCGCTCCAATAAGTGTGGTAATGTCCGCTTTGGTAGGGAGGGAATGTAGCAGCAGGCGGAGCTCCTCATCCAGCCGGAGCGTCGGCGCCGCCACTCCCGGAGCGTCAGTGTCCTCCCGGGGGGAATCCAAGGGGGTGCCCAACAGGGGGACCGAAGCGGAGGCCTCTGAATCAAGGTCCGGGGAAGCGCAGGCAGCGCGGCCTCCGCTTCCAGAGTCACGTGGCGCCGCCATGACAGGGTCCGGAGAGCGGAGCTGGGAGAGCTGAAAAAGACGCTCAATATCACCCGGCTGCGGCGGGGGAAGAGGCGGTCTAGTAGGCAAACTCTTCCTCTGCACGGCCCGTTTCTTTGAGGAGGGCATAATGCAGTAAGCAGGCAAACGTCGGCAGATAAGGTGGGAGACGGCCGGGAGCTCTAACGATGCACGTCTCTACTCCTCCATGTCCAGGCCACGCCCCCAGTTCCATCTTTCTTAGGCACCAGGACTACAGGTGAGGCCCAAGGTCTGTCAGAGGGCTCAATGACTCCTGAATCTCCTGTATCTCCTTCCGCATCCCTTCTCAGACTGCTTCAGGCATACGGTAGGGGGACTGTCAAAGGGGTGCTTGTTCAGGGGTCTCTACCTTATGCACAGCCAGGGTCGTGTAGCCCGTTTTTTGGGAGAAATTTGCCTGTTTCTCCCACAGAACGCGCTTAGCCTGTTCCTTCTTTGTGGGGCTTAACCGGTCCCCTAGCTGTACGTGGCTAGTGAGGTCAGTCTGGGGGTCTCTCTCTATTGTCAGGAAGGGGGGGTACATTTTCAGAGTCGTCTGCAGCAGGGGTACATACTGCAGCAACATCCTCCTGCCGTTCCTGATAATCCTTCAGCATGTTTACATGAAAGGTTCACTGGATCCTTTCATCTGAACAGCTGACAATAACATAGGTAGTATCAAATACCTGGGCTACTCCTTTATACAGGCCCTGCCAAGATGCCTGCATCTTGTTGGTCTTCACAGACTTGAGCACTGAGACCTTCTGCCCAACCTGGAAGATACGCTGTCGGGCCCCCCCGGGCTTACATCTCTTCTGTCTCACCTGGGCCACCTGGAGATTCTCCCTTACCGTCAGAGACAGTTGCTCCATGTGGTCCCTGAGTTCCAGAACATAGGGGTCCCCTCCTGCTCTGTCTCTCCCTCCCAGTGTCCTTTAATGAGATTGAGGGGTCTGCAGACCCTTCTCCCATAGAGTAGCTCGAAGGGAGAGAACCCAGTATATTCCTGGGGTACCTATCTGTACGGAAATAACAGGGGAGGCAGGAATCTCTCCCAGTCTCTGCAAGTGTCTGAAAAGGTCCTCAGCATTTGCTTGAGGGTCCCGTTAAAGCGTTCGCAGAGACAATTAAGTCTGGGGGTGTTAAGGTGAGCTCAGCAAGGGCTTAATATTGCACACTATGCCACAACTGCTGGGTGAGCATAGCGGTAAACTGGGTTCCCTGGTCAGAGAGAATCTCCTTAGGGAACCCCACTCTAGTAAATATCTTAACCAGGGCATCAGCTGCTGTCTCTGCTTCAATGTTGGACATAGCTTCTGCCTCTGGGTAGTGCGTGGCGTTGTCCACCATGGTGAGAATATACTTCTTCCCGGATAGACTCGGCCTGGCAAAGGGACCCACAAAATCAATGGCTATGCGGTAAAAGGGCTCCCCAATAATAGGCATGGACATAAGTCTGGCCTTAGGGTGGTCCCCCCGCTCACCTACCCGTTGACATGTGTCACACGTTTTGCAGTACTGTCTCACATCCTGGTAAACATTGGGCCAGAAGAAATTCTGTGTAATTCTATGGGCTGTGCAACAGAACCTTAGATGTCCTGCTAGTAGTACATCATGCCTGATTTGCAGAATCTACAGCTGATATTTCTTAGGTACCACCAGCTGTAGTTCCTGCAAAGGGGTTTTACTTCTCGAGGATGGCTTAGGGATACAGTCTATCCCCCACCCATTCATAAAGCTCCCCATCTATTCCCCTTTCCTGAGTATCTGCCTTAGCCCTATACTTGTGTAAGGCCGGGTCCTCCCGGATGCCTCTGGGGTATCCCAGCCTAGGGGAGTCTGATCTAAGGTACATGTCAGGGAAGATAGTCTTACCTGGGTCTCAGCAGCAAGCGGGCCGGTCCAACAGCACATGTCTGGGCACGGGTAATCACTGGGTTGGCTTCAGTGGGGCCCATCGGGGAGTAAGCAGAAATGAGGGGGGCCAAATTATTCCCCAGTAGTACATCTACTGGCAAATCCTTCATTAACCCCACATTCACGTGTCCCGAACCAACCCCCCAATCCAGGTGAACACGGGCAATGGGTAGCCGGAAAACGTTGCCTCCTGCTACCCTTAAGGCTACAGTGTCTCCCGTGTGTTGGCTCTCTGGGATGAGGTTATTCTGTAGTAGGGTCATGGTGGCACCAGTATCACGTAGGCTGTTGGCTACCTTTCCATTAACCCAGTCTGCCTGTTTTGCTGCCTGTTGTCCTGGTTAGCTACCTGTACTGGATCAGCCTCGTGCAGGGCGCCCCAATGTTCTTCCTTACTCCGCAGGCATCAATGTGTCGGGATTCCCCCCTGCTGGCTTTCTTCATGACTGGGACTACCTTGCTGGATTTAACGGACAGTCTGGTTTTTGTGCCCTAGCTGTTTACACACAAAACACCTGATGGGTTGTGAGTAGTCCTTGGAGTTGAATCTGGGCTGCTCAGAATAAGTAGCCACTGGAGGTGGTGCTGTAGAGCGGAACGACTGTGGTTGGTAGGCGCCATCTGGAGGGGGTGCCGCTGATCGATAATCCACCTGAGCTGTTGTCTTGACCTCAGGGTTATCCAGTTTGCGGGCGTCTGTGCATTCGTCTGCCAGGCGAGCTGCTTGAGGCAAGGTGAAAGGTTTTCGGTCCCGGACCCACTCTCCGACTTCTGGGGACAGCTTGTCACAGAAGTGCTCCAGCACCTCTTCCCCGGATACTGCTTGGTATCCACTGACCCAGTGGGATGCTGTGCGGTGTAGGCAGCATGCCCACTCAGTATATGAGTCTTCAGTCTGCTTGCTCGACTCTCTGAACCGCTTCTTTTACCAGCCTATAGTTCATAATCTCCTCATTTGGGAATGTCCCTGTACACTTCACTGGCCCGGCCGGACAATTTCCCAGACAAAATGGTAACCCATTGCTCTGTGGGCACCCGGTGTAGGGCACATTGCCATTCAAAATTGGCAAGGTACCCATCAATCTCCAATTCTGTTTCGATTAAATTTTGAAAAGCAGTAAAATGTACCTTTCTCCTTTCAGTTGGTGCTGCTGTGACTCCTGCTACTGTAGCCAATTTGCTTCCACAGCCGCTATAACTCGGTCTATGATCTCCGCTGTAGGGTTAGGGCCATAATGAGCCAGTCTTATGTTAACAACCCAATCAAAACTTGCCTCTTCGGGTGTCCGGTCTGTTACACTGGGCCTTTCGATTATGTTGGGCTTTCCCCTTCCTTCCCCTTTCTTTATCCCCTTTTCACTTTCCCCTTTTCACTTTCCCCTTTCCATTCCCTTCTTGTTAACTCTAAGGCCACGTACACACGGGCGGACTGTCTGCCCAACTAAGTTCGGCAGACAATCCGACAAACAGTCCGTTCAAAATTAGCATGAATGGACTTGACCACACACGATGAGCAGACAGTCCGCTGAAAGCGTGCGTGATGACGTGTACAGCACGTACGACGGACTAGAAAAACGACGTCCTATACACTGCAATGCAACCTTCGGCCGTGTAAACCCTTTCTGAGCATGAGCCATACTTAGTCCGTCCAACTTGCCTACACAAGAGCGGACTGTCCGCTGAAACCAAGTTTGGACGGACAAAACCAAGTTTGAACGGACTGTCTTACGGAAATTCCGTAAGACTTTGTTCGTCAGACTGTCCGCTGAAAAAGTCCGCTTAAGCCCACACACGAGCGTATTGTCTGCTGAAACACTGTTCAGCGGACTAAGTTGGGCAGACAGTCCGCCCGTGTGTACGCGGCCTAAAGTGGCTGGTCCCAAGTCCATTCTGCGAAAGGAATGGTTTCCCTTTCCCCTTCCTTTCCTCTTTCCCTTCCTTTTTGTTAACTCCACCGGCCGGTCCCAATTCCGTGCTCAGATAGGAGTATCCCATTCCCCTTTCAACTTCCCCTTCCCTTTCACCTTTTCCTTCCTTTTTGTTAACTCCACCGTGGTCAGTCCTAAGTCCGTACTGAGAAAGGAGGAGAGTCCCTTCCCCCTCTCCCTTCCCTTTTTTTTATCTCCACTGTGGCCAGTACCAAGTCCGTGCTGAGAAAGGTTCCTTGCCCTTCCCTTTCCTTCCCCATTCCACTTTGCCCTTTCCCCTTCCCTTCAATTTCCACCCCCTTCCTTTCCCTTCAATTTCCATTCCATTCCCTTTTGTTAACTCCACCATGGCTGATCCCCAGTCCGTGCTGAGAAAGGAGTGTCCCATTCCCCTCCCCCTTTTTCTTTTAACTTCCCCTTCCTTTTAGTTTCCCTTTCCACGTTACCTTTCCCATTCCAATTTCCCCTTCCCTTCAATTTCCACCCCCTTCCTTTCCCTTCCACTTTTCCCTTCCCTTCAATTTCTGTTCCCTTCCTTTCCTCTACCACTTTCCCCTTTTTAACTCCACCATGGCCCGTCCAAAGTCCATACTGTGAAAGGCGGGGGTCTCATTCCCCTTTCCCTTTTTTGTTAACTCCACCATGGCCGGTTCCAAGTCCGTGCTGAGAAAGGCGGAGGGTCCCATTCCCCTCCCCCTTTCCCTGTTCCCTTCCTTTTTGTTAACTCCTCTGTGGCCGGTCCCAAGTTTGTGCTGAGAAAGGAGGAGTGTCCTTTCCCTTTGCTTCCACTTTCCCCTTCCGTTTTCCCTTTTGCTTTCCCCTTCCCTTTTTGTTAACTTCACTGTGGACGGTCCTAAGGCTGTGCTGAGAATGGGAGAGGGTCCCTTCCCTTCAATTTCCATTCCCTTCCCCTTTCCTTCAATTTCCATTCCCTTCCCTTTCCCTCCCCCTTTACATTTCCCCTTTCCGCTTTCCCCTTTTAACTCCACCATGGCTCTTCCCAAGTCCGTGCTGAGAAAGGAGGAGGGTCCCATTCCCCCTTCCCTTCCACTTTCCCTTTCCTCTTCCATTACCCCTTTCTTTTTGTTAACTCCACCATTGCTGGTCCCAAGTCCATGCTGAGAAAGGCGGAGGGTCCCATTCCCCTTTCCTTCCCATTCCTCTGCCCCTTTCCCCTTCCTTTCCCCCTTCCCTTCAATTTCCATCCCCTTCGTTTCCCTTCCCCTTTACACTTCCCCTTTTTAACTCCACCATGGCCAGGCCCAGGTCCGTGCTGAGAAAGGCGGAGGGTCCCATTCCCCTTCCCTTTTTTTAACTACTCCATGGCCGGTCCCAAATCTGTGCTGAGAAAGTAGGTGGGTCCCTTCCCTACCCCTTCATCTTCCCATTCCCTTTCCTCTTCCCCCTTCCTTTTTTGTTAACCCCTCTGTGGCCAAGCCCAAGTTTGTGCTAAGAAAGGAGAAGTGTCCTTTCCCTTCGCTTTCTCTTTCCCCTTCCCGTTCCCCCCCTCCATTTTTGTGAACTCCACCGTGGCCGGTCCTAAGTCTGTGCTCAAAATGGAGAGGGTCCCTTCCTACTTCCCTTTTCGCTTCCCCTTTACCTCCCCTTCAATTTCCATTTCCTTCCTCTTTCCCTCCCCTTCATTTTCCATTCCCTTCCCTTCCACTTTCACCTTCCCTTTTTGTTAACTCCACCATGGCCGGTCCCAAGTCTGTGCTGAGAAAGTAGGAGGGTCCCATTCCACTTCCTTTTTGTTAACTCCCCCGCGGCCGGTCCTAAGTCCGTGCTGAGAAAGGAGCAGTGTGGATATGGAGGCTGCAGATTTAATTTTCCTACTTCTTGGCTGACCACATCGTGATGGGAGTAGATACTCCACTCAGTGGGAGTCCTTGCAGTTCAAATTTGGTTCGCCCGACCCCTGTCCACCAAACTATTTGTTTGGCTATACATCACAGGCACATATTCTTTGGCCACACACGGCAGTATCGTGTGCAGGCTATATCCACACTGCTCTATTTCCCTTCAGTTTGGCAACGATCAGTGCAGGCATGCAAGTATGTTTTCCCTAATTTGCCATGTCCACATTGTATAACCACACAGCCTCCTTGTTGAACTATCTTGATTGTATTACTTTACCAATATTCAAATATGTTTAAATATGATTGCATTACTATACTAATATTCAAATATGTTTACATTATAGAACATATTTGCTATGGATGACACAAAACCTGTGAAGAAATAATTTAGTCTGAAACATGTCAGGCGTCATTCTTATCAGCTGCATTAGCCCACTAATTACATGTTGGAGAGCATTATGCCATACTTGTGGTTTTGTATCATTACTGATTTTAATGTTTCTACTATGTAATTATTTTTCGATAAATAAAATAAACTTTTTAAAATACTGTCTGGTCTATCCTCACAATCCTGAGAGGTGTTGCCGTGCAATTAGCACTAGGCTCTCTTTTTCCCTAAGAAAGGAGGAGGGTCCCTTCCCCTTATCTTTTATGTTAACTCCACCGTGACCGGTCACAAGTCCGTGTTGAGAATGGAGGAGGGTCCCATTCCCCTTTCTCTTCTTGTTAACTACACAATGGCCTGTCCCAAATCTGTGTTGAGAAAAGAGATGGGTCTCTTCCCTTCTCATTCCCTCTTCCCCTTTCCTTTTTGTTAACTCCACTATGGCTTGTCCTAAGTCTGTGCTGAGAAAGGAGGGTCCCCTTTCCCCTTCCCTTTTTAAATTCCACCATGGCCAGACCTAAATCCAGGCTTAGAAAGGAGGAGGGTCCCTTTCTCCTTCCCCCCTTCCCGCTATCTCCACCATGGCCGGTCCCAAGTCTGTGCTGAGAAAGGAGGATCCCTTTCCCCCTTCCCTTTTTGTTAACTCCACTGTGGCCAGGCCCAAGTCCGTGCTGAGAAAGGAGGAGGGTTCTTTTGTCCTTTCTCCTTCCTTTTTAACTCCACCATGGCTGGTCCAAAGTCTGTGCTGAGAAAGGAGGAGGGTACCTTCCCTTCCCCCTTCCTCTTTAACTCCACTGTGGCCAGTCCCAAGTTCGTGCTGAGAAAAGGAGGAGTGACCTTTGCCTTCCCCTTCATCTTTCCCTTAACTGCACTGTGGCCAGTCCCAAGTCTGTGCTGAGAAAGGAGGAGGGTCCCTTCCCTTTCCTTTTTGTTAACTGCACTGTGGCTGGTCCCAAGTTCATGCTCAGAAAGGAGGACTGTCCTTTCTCTTTCCCTTTTGGTTAACTTGACCATGGCTGGTCCCAAGTCCATGTTGAGAAAGGAGGAGGGTCCCTTTCCCCTTAAACTCCACCATGGCTGGTCCTAAGTCTGTGCTGAGAAAGGAGGGAGGTCCCATTTCCCTCCCCCTTTTCTTCCTCCGCCTTTCCCTCCCCATTCCCTTTTTGTTAACTACACCATGGCCAGTCCAAAAATCCATGTTGAGAAAGCAGGTGGGTCCCTTCTCTTTCCTCTTCCACTTTCCCTTAACTCCACCATGGCTGGTCCCAAGTCCATGCTGAGAAAGGAGGAGGGTCCCTTCCACTTAACCTTCCCCTTTCCCTTTTTGCTAACTCCATGGCCAGTCCTTTCTCCTTCCCTTTTTAACTCCACCGTAGCTGGTCCTAAGTCTGTGCTGAGAAAGGAGGAGGGTCCCTTCCCTTCCCCTTTCTTTTTAACTCCACTGTGGCCAGTCCCAAGTCTGTGCTGAGGAAGGAGGAGGGTCCCTTTCCCCTTCCCTTTTTAACTCCACCATGGCTGGTCCTAAGTCAGTGCTGCGAAATTTGGAGTGTCCTTTCCCCTTCTCCTTCCTTTTTGTTAACTCCACCGTTGCTGGTCCTAAGTCCATGCTGAGAAAGGAGGAGGGTCCCTTCCCTTTGTTAACTCCGCCGTGGCCGGTCCCAAGTCCATGTTGAGAAAAAAGGAGGGTCCCATTTGCACAATCTCCCCTACAACACAGTGTATTTTTTGTGTCCAGGATGTTCTGGTGCTGGGTACAGCCATCCATAGATCTGAATGTAGCTATGCACTACTTGTGTAAATTGTAATGTAATGTCCTGAATGCACAGTACCTGCACCAATACATACTGGGCACCAAAATACACAGCCTGTTTATGCTTTATGGGTAAATGTGCCCAGTGCATGAAGTCTGATAAAAATCCACAGAAAACTGTATGAGGAAAATGATCAGTGACAAAAACTGAGCAGTTTTTAACCTGGACAGATATCTGTAGTCACAGAAAATGTTTTCTAGCAAGAGCCTCATTTCACTTTTATTTAGGCATTTACATGGTCCAGGAACTTCTCATAAACCAGCCAGTAGCTTCATTACACCAATCAATGCTCATCATTGTCCTGGTTTAGAACAGGACAGTCCGATGGTGTTGGTAACCACAGGATATGTACAGGACTTTGCCTTCAGTGGTCACATTCTTTACACACTGAACTGATATGCAGAATGGTGGCCTTTTTGTGGTTCCATCATAATCATGCCGTATAAATGGAAGGAAACAACCCTGAGTGCCGCACACCATCAGAACCCCGTCACTATAGTAGAAGCAGCCTCAGCACGGCTCTGTCCAGGCTATGCCCCAACATATTTTGCTGCGCCCATAGGGCTTAGTGATAGAGGACCCGCCCCGTGGACGGGGCAAAAACGCATTAGCGGGGCATGACCTGGACAGAGGCGGGATGAGGCTGCTTCTAGGGTTGCACCGGTATTGGTGCCAATACTGAGTATTTGCACAAGAACTCGCACAAATGCTCCCGATACCTTTGCGGAGCAGTTTGAGCCTATACAAAATGAATGGGCTCAACTCACACTGCAAAGAATCGCATGCAATTTCCCCCACCACTCCTGTGTCTTTCAACCCAGTATAGAAAGGGAAGCGCCAACTAGCGCAGGTATGGACAGTTTTTTTTTTTTTCAATGTTATAACTACTCACATTAAAAAGTACATATCTCATCAAATCAAAATCTGCCTAGTGCCCCTATCCCACCGAGGATAGAGAACCATGGCCGCTCGAGGTGTTCACAAGGCTGGAGAAGATGTATAGGCGGGTCCGCCCCCAAGCTGACATCACTTCCACCCTATACCCACAAGGGTCCCGGAACTCCTCCTCCAGCCCTGTGAGCACCTCCAGTGGCCATGGTTTTCTATCATCGGCTGGAGGGAGACACTATGCAGATTTGGATTTGACGAGATATGTACTTTTTAATGGGATTTTTAATAAAATGCCCATTGCTGCACTAGATGGCGCTTCCCTTTCTATACCGGGTTCACACCCCAGAAGTGGTAGGGAGAAATCGCATTTGATTCTGACAAGAATTGCACCCCATTCTTGTTCAACTCGCATGCGATTCTTTGCAGTGCGATTTGAACCCATTCATTGTGTATGGGCTTAAATCGCACCGCAAAGGTATCAGTTTCGCTACCGACGAGTACTTAAAGCAGTTCCCCCCAAAACTGGAACTTCCGCTCTTCCGGTTCCTCCCTCCTCAGGTGTCACATTCCCACACCCCGCTGTCTTCTGGGAGACACACAGGTCCCAGAAGACAGCAGGGACCAGTGTGGACGCACAGTGCGACTCGTGTAATGGGGAACCAGGCCGTAAAGCCGCAAGGCTTCACTTCCCGATTCCTTTACTGAAGATGGCGGCGCCTCCACCCGGGAGCCCAGGGACGGGTTGGCTTCAGGTAAGGACATCGTGGGCTCCCTTGACAGGTTAGCGTCCATATTTTAAAAGTCTGTAGCTGCAGTATTTGTAGCTGCTGACTTTAAAAAATAAAAATAAAAAAATTGTCAGAACTCTGCTTTAATCGTAAGTATTGGTACTTGTACTTGCCGATAAAAAAAACAAAAAAACAGTATAGGTTGCAACCCTAGCTGCTTCTACTATAGTGATTGTCGGGTCCTGATGGTGTGCAGCACTTGGGGTTATGTCCTTCCTTTACACTGCATGCACTAAGCCAGGACGGGCTCTCCCCAGCCTACACCCTTAGTATGAATCACTGGACTAGGTAGGACACACAGGAACCTCGAGCGGCACCCCTTGTTTTTTCACAATAGGTCCATCTTAATCATGATGACTTGAAGGAAATTGACCTTTTCCTCTAACGGTTGTTCTTATAATACATCTTCAGGGTTGGATCTCTTGTTTTATGCAAAGAGCAGGCCATATAAAGTCCACCAACAAGAGATTGTCCACCAACAACGGATAATCCAGGAGTCCTGATGCTTCACTTTCCAGATCGTCATACCTGATGCGACACTTGAAAGTTTCCCGCTTTCACCTTTTTTTTTTTATTTGGAGATGGGAAAATCTGAAGGTGGACGGGAGCACCAAAAACTCCAAGCACTATGGCAGGGGGTTCCAACCACAAAAACCCAAGACAGTATTAAAAAGGTTACACTGCCAACCACCTATAAAACATAACACTTGGAGGTCAAGAGGCGATCCTGACTACCCCAACAATCTGCTGTATTCCGATAATGCCGAAGACTTCTTCACCCCGTCCCAGATCCGAGCAGCATAGTGAAACCTACAAAAAAAAAAAAAAAAAAAAAAAAAAAGGTGAAATGATCAAAAACACAGAAACAAAAAATATAATCATCTGTAGAGGAGAGCTCCATTGTTCTATAGTGGTCATCTCTGATAAAATGCAAATCAATACACAAACATATCTGAGCTCTCTCATGACATTGCTGTGAATAGATCCCAGGGTTCACTTACCAGTTCTTTTCGGTGAGAATGGTATGCGATAGCTGTGGGCGAGACATAGACATGATCTGACTCCGCAGTTTGCTGATCATGGTGTGAAAGTTGGGGTGACCCTTATAACCAGGAAGGAGGGAGAAGAGAGGGTTTCCCCCTGAACCTACAGAACAAATACAGAAATGGAATTTAAATATCTCCAAATTACGCATGTGAATAGACCTAGAACACAATACAGCAATCCCTGTGCTGAACCATTTACACCACTTAATCTGCGCTGGGCTGTGGAGGGGTGGGGGTGACCGACTCAGGCTCTCAGCGGCTCGATGAGAGGCTGAGCCGGGTGTCAGTCCAGGCACCTGGCAAATCCTAACCCTCTGGTCACGATGACGCGGCCCCTGGACTGACAGCAGTGATGTCAGCAGAGAGCAGGCTTCAGCCCGCTCTCTGCTGAAAACGGGTCACAGAAGTGTAAAACGAACTGCACTCCTGTGATCCAGAGAAGTACAGCCAAACAAGCTTTGGCTATACTTCCAATTAAGGAGAAGAAAACTAAAACTATGTTTTTTTCCATTTATTTTATTTATATGGATCCCACAATATGGATCAGGTAGGGACTTGGACAGGTGAGAGTCAGGATAAGGGGTGATAAATTCAAGTGGAATTAAACTCCACTTACAGTGAATATCTCATAAACTTGCTCTGTTTAGAAGATATTCACACAACATGCAACTGGTGACATCACCAGGGATGGTATTCTGTGCCGGACCTTCAGAGCTCCGTGCTGGAGTGGGATGTGCGTGGGAGTGACGTCATTTCAGCCCTGGCCACTCATACAGCCGAGAGGAAGAACGGGTGAAGATGGCAGCGCCGGGGAGCTGTGACAGCACTGTGCTGGAGGGCCCTGTGTACAGGTAAATCTGTCATAACGTGCTAGCATGCATGGCATATTAGTATATTCTGACTTTTTTATTTTTCTGGCGGCTTACTACCATTTTAAAAAGGATAACACTACAACAGTACAAGTAGCCTTTAAAGTTTAACGCAAAGGCAAAATGTTTTAAGTTTTGGATTTAGTGGAGTGAGGTTAGACGCTCCGTCAGGTTTTTTTTTTTTTTTTTTTGAGCCATCTATGTCCCAGCTAGGGAGAAACGCTGCAGCAAAAGGCGTGAATTGCTCACACTTGGGGGAGACAGGACAGGTAGTGAAGAGAAATCCCCAGCAGGATGAAGCAAACAAATAGGGGTTGATTTACTATAACTGGAGAGTGCAAAATCTGGCACAGCTCTACATAGAAACCAATCAGCTTCCAGTTTTTTTTGTTTATCTTTTGTCAAAGCTTATGTATTGCTGACCCCCGAAGGAGCGGCTGGTTTTGTTGGGCTTACCGTTACCTTCTTGACCTCGTGTGCGTCTAGGGGTTTCCCGAGGTAGATGGCCCAAAGAACTGCAGAAACTGACACTGGATCCTCTTTTAGTGTATTTATTGGACAACAAGTAGACAGAACAGTCTCTCAATGAAGGATAGAGGGTTGGGTAGGAAGTTCAGGTACTCTTGGAACTGCTAAAGATAGGAAGTCTCTCACTATAGAAATCCAGAGAATTGCCACTCACAACTGGATTCTCACAGCTACCGGATAGACCTCCTCTCACCAGGCCTAGCAGCCGATAGAGTGTTTGAATAAAGCGAAGCCTCTGCCACAGACTTGCGTATAGAACAGGTGAATAAAGTCTCTGCCACAGACTTGGATATAACTGAAGGATGTAGATAAATTTAGAGAGCCATCATACGGTACCAGTATCTCGCAGCCGGTCCGGTGATACCGTATGAGTGTAGCTTCCCTTGGTGTCTTTCAACTGAGCCTCCAGGCTCTTTCTGAGAAGCCAGCATTATGCATGGCCTTCTCCCGAAGAGTCCTCCCCTGGGTGCTTCTCCAGTTGCTGGGCCTCTCCACAGATGAGACGGCACCGGACCACCTTTGAATCCTCCTTCCAGTTACTTTGCCTCGGGCTAGCCAGCCAAGAGAATCAGAATCGGATGTATCCGCACCCCAGGCCATGAGCGCTGGTCAGGAGGACCAGGACCAAACAGACAGAAAGATCTGGACTGGAACCCAGAAGCACGTGATGTCAGTACCTCAAGTACCCTCTCCCAGAATGCACAGCAAGATGACACTCGCACTGGGCTAGTTCCAAGAAGGAATGGCACTCAATGCGCCTAGCTAAACTGCGTTCTCACACTTGCCAGCGGTGACAGCGACACCTGTGGCCAAGCAGAACACAGTGCAATCCAGCTAGACTGGTACTGAAACCATAATTTGGTATAATTTACCCTAAAACCTAACTGTGGTTTTAGGAACTTTAAATAGAAAAAAAAAAAAAAAACATAGCGTGTGTTCTTCGGGAGCCGGCACTACACTTAATTGAAAAAACTGAAGTTAGAAGCTGATTGGCTACCATGCACAGCTGAACCAGATTTTTCACTCTCCAGTTTTAGTAAATCTAAAAACAGAAAAAAGGAAAAAAGCAGGCAGTGAAAATCGGTTTAGGAGTGTGTCTATGGGAATGTTTGACCATTCGCATTTGTGAGGTCAGGCACTGATGTTGGACAAGAAAGTCTGGCTCGCAGTCTCCAGTTTAATTCATCCCAAAGGTATTCTATTGGGTTGAGGTCAGGACTCTGTGCAGGTCAGTCAAGTTCCTCCACCCCAAACTCATTCATCCATGTCTTTATGGACCTTGTTTTGTGCTCTGGTGTGCAGTCACGTTGGAACAGGAAGGGACCATCCCCCAACTTTTCCCACAAAGTTGGGAGCATGAAATTGTCCAATATGTCTTGGTATGCTGACTCCTTAAGATTTCCCTTCACTGGAACTAAGGGCCCAAGCCCATTTCCTGAGAAACAACCCCACACCATAATCCCCCCTCCACCAAATGATTTGGCCCAGTGCACAAAGCAAGTCCATGAAGACATGGATGAGCGGGTTTGAAGTGGAGGAACTTGACTGGCCTGCACAGAGTCCTGACCTTGATAGAACACCTTTGGGGATGAATTAAAGCGGAGACTGAGAGCCACACCTTCTTGTCCACATCAGTGCCTGACCTCACAAATGCGCTTCTGGAAGAATGGTCAAACATTCCCATAGACACACTCCTAAACCTTGTGGACGGCCTTCCCAGAAGAGTTGAAGCCGTTATAGCTTCAAAAGGTGTAACACCTCAATATTGAACCCTACAGACTAAGACTGGGATGCCATTAAAGTTCATGTGCGTGTGAAGGCAGGTAGACATAGATATACATTTTCCAAAATTATTACAACATCACATTAGGATTTGAACAGTGAAATCTGTAGTAGAAGTGCTGTACCTGCTCTTGAGATGGTTTCATCAGTTTCATTCTCCATCACGGGCACTAAAAACAAATTCACTTCTGGCTCCAGGAAGTCATAGGGCAATCCTGGGAAGATATTGCAGTCCAGCATAGAGAGGGTGCCTAAAACAGAGTCATGATCATTACATTTCATTATACAAATAAAACAATGGTAATAATTCAGATCTAAGACTGGGTGCACAACAGTGCTCAGTGTGTGGATGGAAAGCACAGCCTATTAATATTGCTCAACGGTTGTCATACATAAAAATACTACCACTTCAGGTAGTCTTACAGATCATCCACTAGCTGCTGGTGAATACCTACTGAGATCAATCCCTACCCACAGTATCCAGATACAAACAGGCTGCACTTCTGCCATTTATATCCAACAAGTTTTATTTTAACCGGTTCCCGACCAGCGCACGACGATGTACGTCGACAGAATGGCACGGGCAGGCATATTGGCGTACAGGTACGTCCAATATTCAATGCCGTCCTGCCATCGGGAGCGCGCCGCCGGCGGCGCGCTCCCGCGCTGGTCGGGACCCCCGTGAGTCCGGTCGCGGGACTCGATCGCCGCGGGCATCCCCGCGATCGTCTCACGGGACGGCTGAATGGAGGAAACGCTGTGTAAACAGCATTTCTCCATTCTGCCTAGCAACTAGTGACGCTGATCTCTGCTCCATGTGATTGGAGCAGAGATCAGTGTTCACTAAATGAAAGCCCAGCCCCCACACAGTTAGTAACACACCCCTAGGAACACTTAACCCCTACACTGCCACCCACTGGTTAACCCCTTCACTGCCAGTGTCATTTACACAGGAATCAATGCATTTATATAGCAGTGATTACTGTATAAATGACAATGGTCCCAAAAATGTGTCAAAAATGTCCGATGGGTCCCCCACAATGTCGCAGTCACAATAAAAAAAAAAAAAAAAAAAAAAAAAATTATTAATAAAAATGCTATAAAACTATCCCTATTTCTGTAAACGCTATAACTTTTGCGCAAACCAATCAATAATCGCTTATTGCGATTTTTTTTACCAAAAATATGTAGAAGAATACGTATCGGCCTAAACTGAGGGGAAAAAAAATGTTTTTTTATATATTTTTGGGGGATATTTATTATAACAAAAAGTAAAAAATAATGCGTTTTTTTCAAAATTGTCGCTCTATTTTTGTTTATGGCGCAAAAAATAAAAACCGCAGGGGTGATCAAATACCACCAAAAGAAAGCTCTATTTGTGGGAAAAAAAGTACGTCAATTTTGTTTGGGAGCCACGTCGCACGACCGCGCAATTGTCAGTTAAAGCGACGCAGTGCTGAATCGCAAAAAGTGGTCTGGTCTTTGACCAGCAAAATGGTCCGGTCTGTAAGTGGTTAAGTAGTGCAAATCTGCAAAGCCCGAATTTAGGATTTTCTTACTGCTACACCATCTCCTACTCCCAATTTCTCCCAAACAGGAGCTTAATCATGAACCTGTAGTCACCTCCATGACTAAAGCAAACCATAGATGAATCGTATCTCAGCCGGTTTAGCAGGGACTGACCAAGATTAGATCCATCTATGGGCAGGCTGCTTGTACTGAAGTCAATCCATCGATCAACTTCATTACAAGCAGCCGGTCTGAATTTTTTTTCCATGTGATCACTGCCGGCAGCTAACTCTCCATCTCAGATACGGCCGGAGTGGCGGAAGGTGAACGTACCTTTATATCGGAGACGGGAATGCATCATTAGCTTGTCAGTCACTGTGTGCATCTGCTTCAGGCTGCGGGGACAGAAATCCTCCCTCTTGGCTTTATTCTGGAGGAACACTGCAAGATGAGGAGGAAGATCATGGAGATGCACTGCTGGAACTTTTTAAAACCATGCAAAATGCAACGAGGATCCTAGAAAACTGCTGATTGCAGACTTGGCCAGCCATAGACATTTAGAAACTCAGACAGTTTTCAGCAGGAACCAGCCAAGATTCAAACTGTGTGTGGGCAGGCTAAATGTATCAAGTTGCTTGATCGATCAACTTGGGTACAACCAGCCGTTGCTATAGCCGCCAGCAATAATTACTGTCTTCTCCCGGAGGGGGCGGCTTCCCCCGCTCGCCAAGAGCAGATAATTGTTTGGCAGTTTGGGAATCCTGCGAACAGGTTGCAGAAAAGAAATTTGTACCATCTATGGCCAACCTAAGGCAACTGGGGCGTCCGACGGCTACAGATGACTTCAGAGTAAGTGCAGCTTTTATCTGCAGCCTACTAATAAACAGAAGTGCACCACCTTAAAAACACTTTTTAAATATATCGGTATATGCCCCCTCTAAGGATCAGACTGCAGCCAGTATATTGTATCCAGCAGCTACTTCTGGGCGACATTATGATGTCACTAGGCTCTGCCATTGCCCAAAACAGAGGGGCTAATAAATTTGTGGAAAAAGCTGGAACCTGAGTATTACACGTAGAGATCTCTGGATAGGGGGAAGGTGGCAAGTGTCAGTCTATAAAAAAATAACACTCATTCACAAAGCACCTGTGTCACCTGAAGCCAATGTGAAGAAGGCATGATGGTATAGATAAAGGTCACTTGAAGTGGTTATAAACCTCAGACATGAAATATGAACAAAGCACATACCTCTATAGCATGTACTTGTCTCAATTAAGAGCACTGAGTGTAATTTCTGTCTGCTACTTTGTTCCTCTGCTATCAGCATGAGTCACTTCTGACAAGTTTTCCTGACACCAAGAGAAAATTGGTGACGGGGAGGGAGCGCCAACAAATTGACAAGCTCTGTTCTTCTGTGAAAGGGGCCCTTCCCTCCAATCGGCTGTCCTCACTGAGGCTTGCAGAGTAACTTCAGCTCTCCTCACCCTTTTTTTCTGAACTCTCAGACAAGCTTATACATTTAGCAGTTTGAATGGATGTAGAGACATGAAGACTGCAGATAGACAGATGCAACTTATGTAGGAGAATGTGTTTCATCTCTGTGAATCACCTGAGGATAGTCCCTTCACTGGGTATATGTAAGGGTTTACAGCCACTTTAAATTGGGTTCCAGTCGTTTTTGTGTTTATTAAAAACACTCACCTGTCCCACGATCCAGCGATGTGGCCACCCAAACTCTTGTGTTCTCTCCCTCGCCTCTCCCCGGCATTACAAGTGTGGGCTTCACAGTCGGGTGCAAGACACGCTGCGCCTCCTCAGTGGCCAGGCAATCTTCTGAGACCTGTGACGTGTCACAGAAGATTGCAGGGAGGGAGGAGGAGAGGAGAACTTCCGCTCAAGTCACCTAGGCAACCCAAGCGGAAGCGGGAGAACCTGTCAAAACTAGGCACACCCCCCCCCCCCACAAAAAAAAATGACATGCCATATGTGGCATAGAAGGGGTTGAGGAGTGCTTAAAGCTGAACTTCCACTTCTGGGTGGAACTCCGCTTTAAGGAACTTAAAGTCAGTGTACCCAGACCTGATATACTGTAGATTAGCTGCTGGTTTCCTTTATCTCTAGCAGCAAAACTGTAGATCTTAGCTCCACCCTTCTGCCACAATCAGTCTCAAAAATATTGTTCCCCCTTACTGTTGTTTCAATATCCATTACATTATAGAGAATGCTGCATGAGCATAAATAAAAGGTAGGTGGGAAGAGATGGGAACGCTAAAGGAAAGACCTGGTCAAAAACCACATGGTGTCCACTCATAAATGAATACAAAAGTGAAGAGTTTAGAAAGTTAAAGACAGCTGCAAAGTTATACAACATAATTATAGAAAAGGTCCAAACCCAGAGAGAATAAAACACATACCAATATGGGGGTAGTACTCAATGCCTTCATCTGCCCCCGATGAGCCGCTGGACTCATGGCTGGGAGACGGTGTCGATGGCTTCAGCATTTCAGCCGTCTGGAGAAATCTGAGAACAAAAACTGCAGTCACAAAACTGAAGTATTATGAGGTTTTTTTTTTGTGTGACTAAGAGATGTCAACTTAGACCCCTTTCACACTGAGGCAGTTTTAGTGCTAGAAATAGCATCTCTAAAGTGCCTGAAAACTGCCTCCCATGCCGCCCAAATGTGAAAGCCCGCGCTTGCGGGACGTTAGAAAGTCCTGCAAGCAGCATCTTTGGGGATGCCCCTGCAATGACTGGGCAGCGCTGCAACACGGGCGATTTCAACCCCTTCTTTGGTGTTAAAAGCGTCCCTCTAGTGACCGAAAAGTGATGCTTAAACAGCGGTAGAGCGGTGCTTTACCGCTGACGCAGGGGTGTCCTCTGTGTAAAAGGGGTCCGAGTCATTCAGGAGAAAGTGACCGGGTCCCCCTGATCAAGTCTACTTGGGATTACATGAAGAGACAGAAGGATTAGGGGCAGCCGATGATAAAGTTAGCATAGCGCTGTCACTTTAAGAGCATGAATGTTAACCTTGGACTGCTAGCTGTTCATCAAATACCCAAACCAGAAACTTGAGGCAATTGTTAGAACTGTAAATCACTATTCACAGCGCTGTCCTTATCATGCTATCAATAACACGATATTACTGCCATACACATCCTTATTAATTATCCATTTATGTGAAAAACTCACAAAATAAAAAAAGTCACAATAAATTCCAGAGAATGTCTCTTGCAAAATGTCTTGTTCTTAAAGTGCTCCAAAATATGCCATCATAAGATGCTGCAGACATAAAAGGTGCTTCAGTGCTGCTAATCTTGCTTCACAGTGCTGCATGCATTGCTCCGTGCCCAGTGTCACTCACCAGGTGCTTTTGACTTTGTAAAACAATATTTGGGGGCACCTAACGCCTGTAGGTATAGACCAATTACCATACACAGTTAGGTCTAAAAGTTGACCGATATGGGTTTTTCGCTGGCCGATGCAGATATTTAGAAAATCTGGGCGGATGAAGGCTTTTTTGCGGCTGATTTTTTTTTCTGGCAAGTGGCGCTGGTTGGCACCGATTGTCACTGGCAGGTTTCACACTGAGCTGATATGTCAGTTTCACACAGTTACACTATATGTAACTGAATGCAGAGAGAGACCAGCTGTCAAAATTCAGCGGTGATGTCGGGGGTGGGTGAGACCCTGCAGCTATCAAACACCAGCCAATGATTGGGCTGCTTAAGAAAAGGGGCGGGGCCACATACATGTAGCAGCCCGCCCAGATCCCATCAGCTCATGTTTGATAGCTGCTGAGACCCACCCACCCCCGACATCACCTCTAAATTCTGACAGCTCCTCTCTGCATTCAGTTACAAAATGTCAGTTTCACACACTGAGCGGCTCTGGCATGAGTCAAGCACCGCTCTGCCAGTGGAGTGTGGGGAAGAGAGGAGGAACACTCATGGGTCGACGGGCACAGTGCGGTCATTTATGAGCCAAATTTGCATAATAATCGGCTGATTTCTTAAAAAAGCCCAAATATTGGCCAATATATCGGTTGACCTTTAGTTCGCTCCATATATATATATATATATATATATATATATATATATATATATATATTTGGACACGGGCACAAGTTTCATACTTTTGCTCTGTATGCCACCAGAATAAAAGTAAAGTGAAACAATCCAAATGAATTGATGTGTAGACTTTCAGCTCTAATTCAAGTGGTTGAATGTAAATATCAAGTACAAATTTTAGGAACGACAACCATTTTATTTTATTTATTTTTTTTATTTATTTTACACAGTCCTTACATTTTCAAGGGCCCAAATGTAATTGGACAAATTAATATAATCATAAATAAAATGTAAAATTTTTTATATTTTAATGAGAATCCTTTACTGGCACTGACTGCCTGAAGTCTGAAACCCATGCACATTACCAAAGATTGGTTTTCCTCCTTTCTGATGCTTTGCCAGGCTCTAACTGCAGCTGTCTTCAGTTGTTCTTTGTTTGTGGGCTTTCTTGCCTTCAGCAAGTGAAATGCATGCTCAATTGGGCTGAGATCAGGTGATTGACTCGGTCATTACAGAATATTCCACTTCTTTTCCTTCAAATGTTCCTGGGTTTCTTTTTTGTCCATCTGTCCTGTGAAGCACCGTCCAATCAACTTTGCTGCATTTGGCTGAATCTGGGCTGACAGTATTTCTCTAAACACTGCAAAATTCACCCGGCTGCTCCTGTCCTCTGTCACATCATCAATAAACACCAATGACCCAGTGCCACTGGAAGCCATGCATGCCCATGCCATCACACTGCAAGCTCCACCATGTTTTACAGATGACGTTGTGTGCTTTGGATCATGAGCTGTTCCAAGCCTTCTCCACACTTTTTTCTTCCTGTCATTCTTGTACAGATTAATCTTAGTCTCATCCGTCCAAAGAATGCTTTTCCAGAACCAGTCTGTCTTTTTTAGATGTTTTTTGGCAAAGTCGAATCTGGCTTTTCTATGCTTCAGACTTATGAATGGTTTGCACCTTGTGGTGAACTCTCTGTATTTGCTTTTGTGAAATCTTTTCTTGATTGTAGACTTTGACAATGATACGCCCACCTCCTGGAGAGTGTCCTCCACTTGTCTGGATGTTGTGAATGGGTTTTTCTTAACCATAGAGAGGATTTTGCGATCATCCACCACTGTTTCCTTCCATGGACGTCCAGGCCTTTTTTGAGCTCACCGATGCGTTCTTCTTTCCTCAGAATGTACCAAACTGTTGATGTGGCCACTCCTAATGTTGCTGCTAATTAATTTGTTTAGTTTTTGAAGCCTTACAATGGCCTGTTTCACTTGTATGGACAGCTCCTTTAAGCACATGATGTAGGTTCACAGCAATAGATTTCAAATGCAAATACTACACTTAGGCTACTTTCACATCGGGGTTAGCACTAAAGCGTTGCTCGTTTTAGCGACGCTTTCGCGGTTTAAGCAACACTTTTTGACAGAGAGTGGGTGCTTTTAACCCCTGCTAGCGGTGGAAGAAGGGGTTAAATGAAACCAGCCAAGTTGCAGCACACCCGAATCACTTGTCAGGCGTTTTGGATGGGCAGGGGCAGTTTGAAAGTGCTCCCAAACCGGCCCTTAGATGCTGCTTGCAGGACTTTTCCTAACGTCCTGCAAGCGCACCGCCCAAGAGCTTTCACACTAGGGAAGCATGGGAGGCAGTTTTCAGGCGCTTTACTGCCTCAGTGTGAAAGGAGTCTAAGAATCAACTTCAGACCTTTTACCTGCTTAATTGATAAAGAAATAACAAAGGAGTAGCCCACACCTGGCCATGAAATAGCTTTTGATTCAATTGTCCAATTACTTTTAGTCCCTTGAAAAAGAGGGATAGCTAGTCTGAAGAGATGTAATTCCTAAAGCCCTCCTGCGATTTGGATGTACATACCCTCAAATTAAACCTGAGGGTGTGCACTTTCAGCCCATATCCATTATATACACCTTTAGCTTTAATATTTTTTGGTAAATAACTGAATATATATATAATTGTGCCTGTGTTCAAATATATATGGACCAAACTGCATAATAATGAAAGTGTGATTAGAAGTCAATCCCCAATAGTGTAGATGACCTACCTTTGATTAGCGACTATCAATGTGACAGGGTGCTAATGGTGAGCAAAAACTTGGGTGTTAGGCTATGAACTTATTTTGCTAAAAAGAAATATAACATTGATATTAAAGTGATTGTAAACGCTTACAGACCACTTTGACCTACAGGTAAGCCTAGATTAAGGCTTACCTGTAGGTCCATGAAATATCTCCCAAACCTACACGGTTTAGCAGATATTTGCAAAAAGACAGGCACTGCTGTCTACGGCGCATGCGCCATAGACCGCGCCGCGCAGGCGCACTGAGCCCGCTGCTAACGGCGATATGCCGTTAGTGGCGGCTCCCGTGCGCATGCGCGGGAGTGACATCATCGCTGCTATGGAGCTGTGAGTGGCCGGAGCAGCAATACCCGGAAGAAGATGGATGCTTCATGCTACAGGGGACAGCGGTGACATCGCTGGCTCCTGTGTCAGGTAAGTGGCAATTAATGGGCTACTATGCAATGCCTTTGCAGGGAGACAAAGAGGAAGTAAACCCATCAGGGTTAACTTCCTCTTTAAACCAATCTCACGCTCAAGGGCAGGTGTGTGTTCCACTACCACAATGCAAAAACCAGAAGCCAGGGGCCCAGAAGTGACGTCACCGGAAATAGAGCACCTCAACGTACGTTTTGTCTTACGTCATCAGAAAGATGAAACATACGTTGAGGCGCTCCATTTCCGCTCACGTCTTTTCCGGGTCCCTGGCTTTACGTTTTTTTTTTTTGCATTTTGGTAGTGGAATGCATGCCGACCCTTGAGCATGAGCCGGCGGTGGTGCCTTCCTCCAGTTTGTATACAGGTATTCCCTAGTGCCAGGTCCAGGCACTATATCATGTAAACAGCCATTTTACATTTTTATCTTTTACAATAAAACTGTATCATGCTATTGGCTCCTCTTTCTCTGCCTTTAATGTGGTGTTATGGTGGAGAGGAGGAGAGATTCTTGACAAACTTGAGAGATTCTTTGACCAAATCAAGATCAAAGACCCAACCACACAGGCGCTATACAACCCTCTTTTTTAGTTAAAGGGGTCATGGTCTTCTGGTGAGTGGACACCTAACTGACCACTTCTGGGTGATTTTAATTATGCTCCAAGCTGGGGTAAGGGTTTACAACCACTTTAATATTGAAGAACCTATGAACTGTTCAAAAGGGACATTTTGAAATTTTTGTTTGTTGATGTTGTATAATTAAGTCAGCACATTGATATTAAACCCGTGACATATTAATACGTTATTTTTCTTTTTAGCGATATAAGTTCATAGCCTAACACTCAAATTTTTGCTCACCACTAGCACCCCCTCACATTTATACTCGCTTTTGGCTTTGTGCCTCTCAGCATCAAAGTCTGTAAGGCTTGTGGATATTCCCCTCCCAGGTATTTTGCAGGATAGTCCACAGCGCCTCTCCTTCACCACTCCACCAATAATTTCCAGTTCCTTTACATCACCTCCTCATGTCACATCCACCATTTATAGGAATAGAAGGAGGGGCCTCGCATAGTGCAATAACTTTTTTCATTTAAAATAAAGCATTAAAACAAATATATTGTAGTCACTTGTTCATAAATAAAAATAAGCAGTACAAACCAGGAAACACCATCACAGCGTACGATCCACTGACTGAATATACGTCATCTGGTAGTCCGAATGCATTTCGCCAGTCAATCAGATGTCTTCAGGGGTGGGTATTTCTAGTTCTCCAGCCACTATTTATACAGTAATCCTCACCTACTATATTACTGTATAAATTGTGGCTGGGGAACTGGAAATACCCACCCCTGAAGACGCCTGCCTGATTGGCTGGGAAACCGAGTTGGGAGGGACTACCTCATGGCGTAATTTTCGGTCATTGGAGCGCACGCTGCGGCAAGGTTTCCTGATTTTTACTGCTGGTTTTTATTTCTGAACAAGTGAGTGCAATACATTTGTTTTAATGCTTTATTTTAAATAAAAAAACTTTATTACACATGAGGATGTGACATGAGGAGTTGATGTAAAGGAATTGAAGATTACTGGTGGAGTGGTGAAGGAGAGGCGCTGTGGACTATCCTGCAAAAGACCCGGGAGGGGAATATCCACAAGCCTCAAAAATTTGATGCTGAGAGGCACAAAGTCAAAAGCATCTGGTGAGTGACACTGGGCACAGAGCAAGGCATGCAGCAATGTGAAGCAAGTTTAGCAGCATTGAAGCACCTTATGATGACATATTTTGGAGCACTTTAACCACTTTTGTATTTGAAAGGCCGTTGCACAAATACAGTGCGACATAAAATATTGCAAAAATCAGCATTTTATTCTTTAGGATCTCTGCTAAAAGATGTATATAATGTTTGGATGTTCTAAGTGATTTTCTAGGAAAAAAAAAAAATACTGGTTTTAACTTGTAAGCAACAAGTGCCAGAAAAAGGCTTAGGCATTAAGGATTTAAAAACCATCTCACCGGTATATGTTGAAGTCGGTGAACCAGTCCTGGACAACGATAATCACGTGGCACACAGTGAACAAGAAGGCAGCAATCTGTAGTGACTGAGGAGACAATATGGGATAAATGTAAGAAACACAAACAAGTAACTAACGAGTATTTGCAACTAACGAGTAATTGCAGTAAACATCTTGAGAAATGAAGGAATGGATACTTTAGTGCAGCATTTTTAGAAGCACCAGGTTGGGGGGGGGGGGGGGGTGGACGGTGTGAAGGAAGCTGAATCCAGCTTGTCTGCAACATCAGACAAATGACACCGCACTGTATACTGGGTATTTAGTTCTATGGAGGGCACAAGTGGTCTGAGTTTGATGCAGGTACAGCCCAGATTTGTAAAGATAATATTGAATCCATCTATATTTAAAGTGATTCTAAAGGAGTAAATAAAAAAAAAGAATACTAAAAATAAAAAAAACATGTTCTCCTTACCTGCTCTGCAATGGTTTTGCACAAAGCAGCCCCGATCCTCTATTTTTTGGGTCCTCCTCCAGCAGTCCTGGCCAATCCCTCCTGCTGAGTGCTTCTAATAGCAAGCCTCTTGCTAAAGGGGCACTCGAGCAGGTAGGCCAACGTGGCTTGACCCCCGCTCCCTCCTTATTGGCTCACTGGCTGCGATTGACAGAAGTGGGAGCCAATGAGGAGAGAGAAACCCGAGCCACCCTCTACTCTCATGCACATCGCTGGATCAAGATGGGGCTCAGATAAGTATTGCGGGAGGAGCTGCACCTGGAAGGTTTTTTACCTTAAAAAGGAGATGTTTAGCCTGAGCTCGTTTGGCTGGGCTTCTTGTATGTCACAGGAGTGCAACTCGTTTTCCACTCCTGTGACCCAGTCTGAAGTCTGCTCTCTGCTGACGTCACAAAGATCACTCCAGGCACCGTGTCATCCCCACTCTGGGAATCTGGATCTGCCAGGTGCCTGGACTGATGGCCATCTCAGCCTCTCAGCGAGCCACTGAGAGACTGAGACGGCTGCTCCCAGCCCCTCCACAGCTCAGCGCTCCAGTGAGCGTGGGAGGAGCAGAGCAGGAGAGCTGCTAATCGACAGGCAGCAACTCTCTGCTCAGGGAGCTGAGAGAACCAAGCCATCTGCGGTTTTCCATGGCTCGGTTCTCAGTGCAGAGGTGGTGGGGGACAGATGCAGCATCCACCTAAGTATAATTATGGGGGGGAAAAAATAAAAAATTCCCATACTTCTCTTTTAATGCACAGAATGCATAATTCCCTGTACACACGGTAGGACTTTCCGACGGAAAATGTTCGATCGGATCGTATTGTCGGAAAATCCGATCGCGTGGGGGCTCCATCTGACTTTTTCCGTCGGAATTTCCAACACACAAAGTTTGAGAGCCGGATCTAAAATTTTCCGACAACAAAATACGGTCGTTTAAATTCAAGTCCTGTGTGGACAATACCGATGGACAAAGTGGCAGGCATGCTTAGAATAAATTACGAGACGAAAGCTATTGGCTACTGGCCTCTTAATAGTCCCGTTGTACGTGTTGTACATCACCTCGTTCTGAACGATCGGATTTTATATCAATTTTGTGCGACCGTGTGTATGCAAGACAAGTTTGGGCCAAAATCCTTTGATTTTGTCATTGGAATGTCCGACCGTGTGTACAGGGATAGGATATAAAAGGATATAAAAAACCTTAAGCCTTTAGAACCACTTTAAATTTGTGATGCTTACTTATGTTATGAAATGTTTTGCGTAAGGTATTTATTAGCAGCAAATTCCAAGGATTTGTGTATCTGAAATAGCATGAAGTTTCCCCTAATGATGGTCCGTGCCAGGCAGAGGCCCCTGTCAGATAGAACAGTGCAGTCACAAGCACAGCCCCATCTCTCACCCATATCACATTATACTTCCACATCACGAAGCAGGCAGTATGAAAAAGATGGTAGAGTGGGTGGAGCATGTTTTCTTCCTCCAGGACTAAATGTCTGTACTACCACCTTGCAGCTTAACAGTTTGGCAGGAGACAATTTTTGAACAGAAACTAAAGACAGTAAAAGGAAAAGATATATAAAATGAATATTGCATTTTCTGAAAAAACATTAGCCTGGCTGCATGACAGAATTTTCTGGGTGGCTACAGTTCAGTTGTAAATGCATCCTCCATCTGTCATTTAAACAGAAGCAGGAGCTCAGAAATTTTAATTTATATCCCATCCTTTGTTCTGTTCTCCATGCATTCCTGCTCTGCAAATCCCAACAATCAAAACCCTGTTGATTGCGGCAATTAAATTTTTTGGTGTGTTGAACTAAATTTTCACATTTAAAGGGGAACTAAACCCATCAATTTAACTTCTCAAAAAACTGTTACATTCCCCGCAGGCCAGGAGTGCCAACTGTCACATTTACTTTTGCTCTCAATCAAGTTGTCAAACCCTGAAATGGCTGGAGTCATAACCAATCACCTGTGCAGCACCATGGCAGTTGAAGATCAAACAGAGGATAAGATGGCAGCTTCCTTAACTTTAACCGCCACACGTACATGTACTGCGGCAGGGCGGCTCTTCAGCGCAAAATCACATACCTGTACGTCATTTTCATTTCTGGGTCTGGGGCACACACATGCGCCGCTGGTGACCTGCTGAATTACCGCCACCTGATAATCATTTCTGAGAGAGGCAAAACGGCGGTCTGCCTATGTAAACAAGGCAGATCGCCATTCTGTTAGTAGGGAAGGACAGAGATCCTGTATTTCTGCTAAGCAGGAACACAGATGTCTGTCTTCCCACAATTAAAGCACCTCCCCCACACAGTTAGCAAGCACTCCCAGGGAACACATTTAACCCTTTGATTGCCCCTGGTGCTAGCCCCCCACCCTGCCATTTTTAGCACTGATCACTGTATTGGTGTCACTGGTCCCCAAAAAAAGTGTCCGCTGCAATGTTGCAATCCCCGCTATAAGTAGCTGATCACTAACATTATTAGTAAAATAAAAAAATAAAAAATCCCTCAAACAATATCCCGCAGTTTGTAGACGTATAACTTTTGTACAAACCAATCAATATGCACTTATTGGGATTTTTTTTTACCAAAAACATGTAGCACAGAGATATGCAATTAGCGGAACTCCAGCTGTTGCAGAACTACAATTCCCATGAGGCATAGCAAGACTCTTAGAGCCACAAGCATGACACCCAGAGGAAGAGGCATTATGGGACTTGTAGTTTAGCAACAGCTAGAGGTCCGCTAATTGCATATCCCTGATGTAGCAGAATACATATTGGCCTAAATTGATGAAGAAATTCGATTTAAAAAAAATAATAATAATAATAATAATTATTGGATATGTTTTATAGCAGAAAGTAAAAAATAGTTTTTTTCAAAATTGTCGGCTTTTTTTGTTTATAGCGCAAAAAAAAAAAAAAAAGGAGGTGATGAAATACCACCAAAATTTTGTGGGGGGAAAAAAAGGACATCAATTTTATTTGGGTACAGTGTCGCAATTGTCAGTTAAAATAACACCGTGCCGTATCGCAAAAAATGGCCTGGTCATTAAGGGGGCAAATCCTTCTGAAGTGGTTAAAGGATAGGAGGGTTTAGTTCCACTTTAAGGGAAGTAAATGAGGTCCTGTACACAAGTCTGAAATTCACCTTGGCAAAGGAACACTATACTCCCATAAGCTTGTATGAGCATATGAAATAAATTATCTATCCCACTGATCTACTGAGGACCTCTGAAAGGCTACGGCACAATAAAGAATGACAGACAAGAGCCTGTAGTGCCTAGAGACCTTAAAAAAAAGATTACTAGCAGCAAGGGATCATGGGAAAAATTATGAAAACCACTCTGGCTGGAAACCTTAATGTGATAGTAAAGGATATGAAAAAAAAAAAAAAAAAAAAAAAGTGTGTGTATATATATATATATATATATATATATATATACATACATACATACATACACACACACACACACACACACACACACACACACACACACACACACACACACACACACACACACACACATACACAGTGCCTTGCGAAAGTATTCGTCCCCTTGAACTTTTCAACCTTTTGCCACATTTCAGGCTTCAAACATAAAGATATAAAATTTTTATTTTTTGTGAAGAATCACCAACAAGTGGGACACAATTGTGAAGTGGAACGAAATCTATTGGATTTTTGAAACTTTTTTAACTAATAAAAAAATGAAAAGTGGGGCGTGCAAAATTATTCGGCCCCCTTGCGTTAATACTTTGTAGAGCCACCTTTTGCTGCGATTACAGCTGCAAGTCGCTTGGGGTATGTCTCTATCAGTTTTGCACATCGAGAGACTGAAATTCTTGCCCATTCTTCCTTGCAAAACAGCTCGAGCTCAGTGAGGTTGGATGGAGAGCGTTTGTGAACAGCAGTTTTCAGCTCTTTCCACAGATTCTCGATTGGATTCAGGTCTGGACTTTGACTTGGCCATTCTAACACCTGGATACGTTTATTTGTGAACCATTCCTTTGTAGATTTTGCTGTATGTTTGGGATCATTGTCTTGTTGGAAGATAAATCTCCGTCCCAGTTTCAACTCTTTTGCAGACTCCAACAGGTTTTCATCCAGAATGGTCCTGTATTTGGCTGCATCCATCTTCCCCTCAATTTTAACCATCTTCCCTGAAGAAAAGCAGGCCCAAACCATGATGCTGCCACCACCATGTTTGACAGTGGGGATGGTGTGTTGAGGGTGATGAGCTGTGTTGCTTTTACGCCAAACATATCGTTTTGCATTGTGGGCAAAAAGTTGGATTTTGGTTTCATCTGACCAGAGCACCTTCTTCCACATGTTTGGTGTGTCTCCCAGGTGGCTTGTGGCAAAACTTTAGACAAGACTTTTTATGGATATCTTTGAGAAATGGCTTTCTTCTTGCCACACTTCCATAAAGGCCAGATTTGTGCAGTGTACGACTGATTGTTGTCCTATGGACAGACTCTCCCACCTCAGCTGTAGTTCTCTGCAGTTCATCCAGAGTGATCATGGGCCTCTTGGCTGCATCTCTGATCAGTCTTCTCCTTGTCTGAGCTGAAAGTTTAGAGGGACAGCCAGGTCTTGGTAGATTTGCAGTGGTCTGATACTCCTTCCATTTCAAAATGATCGCTTGCACAGTGCTCCTTGGGATGTTTAAAGCTTGGGAAATCTTTTTGTATCCAAATCCGGCTTTAAACTTCTCCACAACAGTATTACGGACCTGCCTGGTGTGTTCCTTGGTCATCATGATGCTCTCTGCGCTTTCAACAGAACCCTGAGACTATCACAGAGCAGGTGCATTTATACAGAGACTTGATTACGCACAGGTGGATTCTATTTATCACCATCAGTCATTTAGGACAACATTGGATCATTCAGAGATCCTCGCTGAACTTCTGGAGTGAGTTTGCTGCACTGAAAGTAAAGGGGCCGAATAATTTTGCACGCACCACTTTTCAGTTTTTTATTTGCTAAAAAAGTTTAAAATTATCCAATAGATTTCGTTCCACTTCACAATTGTGTCCCACTTGTTGGTGATTCTTCACAAAAAATAAAAATGTTATATCTTTATGTTTGAAGCCTGAAATGTGGCAAAAGGTTGAAAAGTATAGAGAGAGAAATATAAATAAAATATATAAAGAGGTTATACTTACCTTCACTGTGTAACAATATTGCAGACAAATATCCCTTACCTGTCCCCTGCCAGCACTGTCCTCTCCTCCTCTGGATGCCTCCTTAGCAAGCTGGGTGCTAGGGAAATACCCGTGCATGCATGCTCCCAAGCCAGGCTGTGTAGGTCTTTAGGCACACACAGCACTAGTAAGCCACACCCCTGCCCACTCCTAAAAACAGTTTGATTGACAGCAGCAGAAGCCTTATGGCTCCACTTTCCTTGGTTTAGCCTGTGAAGGCAGAAAGTTGGGGGGGGGGGGGGGAGATGAGCGGCGCTGGAGCTGGAAACAGCACTAAAGCAGTTCAGAAACCAGGTAAGTGTTTAGGGATGAGGGTGGGTTGGACCGGTAGGAGGGCATTTTTTACACCAATGTAGACTTTAGAATCACTTTAAAGCCTAATTCCAGGCAGTGAAAATACTGGCCCAACCACACATATGAAGATTATACTGCTTATAATGAACATGCTTTATTCCCACCAGTTCTGCTTGCAATAACTTGTCTCCTAAAGCCATTGTTCTTACCAGTCTTGTCGGCGCCCCGTTTTTCAATATTACCACGTAAAATGCAGGACCGGTGGCCTCATCCTATCCTGATAAAGTGGACACTGGTCCTGCATTGTACTTGATGATATAGGAGTGTCCACTGACATGCCAGAGCCGGAGAGCGGCAGAAGGGACCACTAGCTTTAGCTGGACCTGGACTGTAGAGTATTACTCTGTGTCAGATCATCCCCATGGAAATCAAGCAATGCATTTATTAGTGGGGGAAGTGGGAGAATTAAATTATTTTATCACATCGTGGAAGGCTTCTTTAAAGCGGAGGTCCACCCTAAAGTGGACCTTCCGCTCATCGGAACCCTCCCCCCCTCCGGCGCCACAATTGGCACCTTTCAGGAGGGAGGGGGGTGCAGATACCTGTACAGTACAGGTATTCTGCACCCACTTCCGGGATAGCTCTCTGCGGAAAGGGGCGTAGATTACGCCCCTTTCCGCAAGCGCCCGCCCCTTTCTGCAAGTGCCCCGCTGCCTGCTGGGAAACACACAGATCCCAGAGGCAGCGGGGACCGTCCTTATTGCGCAGCGCGATTCGCGCATGCGCAGTAGGGAACCGGGAAATGAAGCCGAAAGGCTCCATTTCCTGATTCCCATACCCAAGATGGCGGCGGCAGCACCCGACAGACGATCTAGAGATCGGCTTCGGGTGCCGACATCGCGGGCGCGCTGGACAGGTAAGTGTCACTATTTTAAAAGTCAGCAGCTGCAGTATTTGTAGCTGCTGGCTTTAAAAAAAAAAAAAAAAAAACGCGGAGTCCCGGCGGACTCCCGCTTTAAATCAGAATAAACTGCAAGGTTGGCAGGATTACATTAGGAGTGCAGAGAAAAGACTTATGAAGTAACCATTCACATATTACCTGCATCTCTACATAGGTGTGTGGAAGGTTGTATTCCGGAGGTAGCTTGCGGTCATTATTTATCAAATGATCCAATATTGCCGGGCTCAGAATGGGCTAAAAATACAATAAAAAAAAATGAGTACAGCTGACAATATGCTCTAACTAGGTCAGTGGTATTAGTATTTTCAATTGCTAATGGAAGATGATGTTTAAACAGGTGATGGATGGAAGCAGCCTGCTCTAGTATTCCCTACCAAACACAATACAGACTGCAGAATATTCAGTGATTGGAGGTTAGAAAGGATTAGTTTAAGGGTGGTTTTATCTGTGTCCACAGCTGTGAAGATCTGCAATACATTTGTATGTCCACGTTTGGCTTCACACTATTTCGAATTGGATGCGGGTTTCTCCGCTTCCAATTCGCATGACAGGAGAGTGTGACCGGGTCTCAATGGAGCCGGTTCACACATTTCCAGTTCACACATCTCCGGGGCAGCCGCAAAGCGCACTCCAGAAGAGTCCTGTGCATCTTTGGCTCCATTTCAGGTCCGAAATCAGCCACAAATTTGGACCTTGAGCCCATCCAGTTGTGTGACAACAGCGAATTAAAATTAAAAAGTCTTCCTGCTTCTCCAATCTGGTCCTGATTGGGGGAAGTCGAAGCTGCCCGTGACCTAGATGGGGTAAGTGTGGGGCTGGTGGGTAAGCTTGTTTAAGGTTGTTTACTGCCCCCAGCCCCCCCAAAAAATGGAGCACCAGCCGTTACTGGGGTACATGTACTCACTCACACTGCAGTCCTTCCCTACCTGTGTGTCCAGGTAGATTATCCTTTCCTGGCTGATAAAGAAGTCAATGCCGCTTGTCTGATTCCCGGCTCTCTCCCTCACCTCTTGACTCTGCATTCTAAAGACATATGATCTGCAAAAAAGAAAAAAAACACAAGGCCCCTTGCTTTTAACTTGTTCTAAGGCAATCACTGTACAACAAGTAGAATCTCTATTGGTCTTCCAAAACGCACTGGGAACTTTATACCCAATGTGCATGCCTTTGGACTCCTTCTCTAGTGTAAAAAGGGTGCCTGCGCCAAAGACCCTTGCCCTGCTGTCAGCTTCATCTTACGGATGGGTGTTCATATCGCCTTTAAAGTCCCACTCCCCTTTGTTGTTTTTTTTTTTTGTTTTTTTTTTTATAATTTCTTTATTTACCATGTGTTGTAATTCCTAGTTTAACAGAAACATGACTGGACGAGGCATGATCAGCATTTAGCAGATACATTGAACCATTTTCAGTAAAATTCTTGGTCAAAAGACCTATCAGAAAACAAATAAACGATTGTCTACTTTAGTCAACTGCTTGATGATACTGATCACCTCTTGCCAAAAGGGTCTAAGTTTAGGGCAGTCCCAAAAGATGTGGAGCATCGTTCTGTCTGCATTACCACACCGCCAGCATGTACTGGGGACCTGAGAATAAAAACGGTGTAGAGCGACAGGGACCCAAGTACCAGCGAGTCAAAATCTTGTATCCAGTCTCTTGGATTTTAGTGGCTATGGAAGACTTCTGTGCAAAGTGAAGAATCTTCTCCTCTGTGTGTTGGTAAATTAGATGTCAAGATCCCATTCCCATTGTTTTTAAAATATCTTCCACATCACACATCCTCATGCAGGTAGTCCCATTCATGTCAGTTGGGATGCAACGGCTGCATGGACAGATCCTGATCCCAATTTAACATCCATGCAGGCATGGGTGTGTGCCCCTGAATGCACACTGTCTGCATTCAGGTACTTGCATGCACCTGCACCCACATGGATGTCCGATTGGGAGCAGTGGCTGTCTCTGTGCACCCGCTGTGTCCCAACTGAGATGAATGGGATTGCCTGCATAAAGGATGCATGGAACACCTGTACACCCCATGCAGGCAAAACACGCCCCTCACACAGGTGTACTCTTAAGTATGCCCGTATGAATGAGGCCAAATAAATAAGATTCGTATAAGTTATGTGTATTAAAGCAATGTTTTTAATTTATTAAAGCAGTATTAAACCCAAAACCAAAAATGTAATGCATTGCAGCTTACCAATCATTAGTTGTGGTGGCTGCATTCGTTTTTATTTTCATTGGCTTTTTCCCCTCTGTTTTCACCTGGTGATTTGCCCAGTAACACACCTCCTCCCGTATTAGTGAGATACATGCTGGAGAAATTAGCACAGGAGGCACAACAGACAGCAGCATTTTCAGTCTGGAGGGCGGGGGATAGTGTTAAATGTTTAGCAGAGTCACTAACAAATGGAAGCCAAACTCCAGCTAATACTTTATAATAAGTTACAGCATACAGTTATTTTCCTTTTGGGATAAAGTTATTTTTTTTTTATTCTGCTGGAGAATTTGTGCTGTAAAAAAAAAACAGACTTGCTGGCTGGATTACCAGATGAATATAGAAGAAAGAAAGTCTAAAAAAGAAAACAAATGCAGCCATCACATCTGAGAATCGGTAAGAATCAGTAAGCTGCAATATATTAAATGTTTAAAGAGGAAGTTAGAAAAATAAATAAATAAACCCTGCAAGGCAAAGGCATAATGAGCTCATAGTATACTAGCTCATTATGAATAACTTACCTAAGATCGAAGCCCCCGAAGCGGTCCTCGTTCTTTATCTCCTTTGCTGACATGTATCCCGGAGTGACTTCCGGGTCTCGCGGCTCCGGCGCTGTGATTGGCCAGAAGCCGCGATGACGTCACTCCGGCGCAAAATATCTCCTTAACCGTGTAGGTTTAGGAGATATTTCTTGGACCTACAGGTAAGCCTTAATCTAGGCTTACCTGTAGGTCAAAGTGTTCGGTAAGGGTTTACAACCACTTTAATGAGTACTCTAGTGTTGCAGTTTTAGGGCAGGCGTTTGTTTCTATGACCCCACTGGGAAGCTTTTCACTTACTTACTGACCTTCTGACGGCTTTGCAAATAATATGGAGTGCAGAAATCACTGAAACAGAAAGGCAGGGGCAGCAACAAAGTCAAACCTTCCTCACTCAACTGAAACTATATATTTCTATTGGAAAGATTTCCCATCACTTCTTATGCTGCCAAACGACAAAAACTCCAGCGGCACGTGTCTCCTATTCTTCCTCTGTTTCAACATTTCTGGGAATGTTAGATGTTTCTGATCCCTGCCATGCACTGCGATTCCATCCATTGGCTCCAATGTTGAGCCCTGTAGTCACATAGAGGGTCGGAGGCAATGGGGCTCCTGGAGCAGTGACTACAATACCTACCTCTTTTTGCTTGCTCTTAGAACCTCACGGTGTCACTTCATTTCTTACCTCTGATCGTCATCTGGAGAATTGGCAGAAAGAAGGGACATCATTGTGGACTTCCCCGTACCCTGAAATCCGAGAACTCCCACCACGAGGACATCGGTCTGGTCTAGCAAATACTAAAAACGACAAGAAAGAGTCAATAATACTGCAGAAAGCACTATAAACGGTCCTGGACTGGGTGAAGATGTCCCAGTTGTTATACCAATGGTGATTTAATATTCTCTTTATGTTGTGTTTTCATGAAGCTTTGCGGTCTTATGGCTGCTCTAGGTTTCTGCACATTCCTTATGTTTAAAACGGTGAGCCCTCAAAAAACTGATATTTTAGATTTTGAAGTGCTGCACTTTTTTCAGCAAGTACTAAAAATTCCTGTTGATCTTGTCAGCTTTGTGTCCTTGTCACTTCCTAGGAAATGAACTAAAAACCACTAACATAGTTATCATCCTTCTGTAAACTACTAATCTCCCTAACCCCATGTAGTGGAGATGAAGAGAAGACTTGTTTAACCACTTGCTGTCCAGTCACAGTAGATTTACTGACTGGGTGGGCAGCTGTAGGCTTAGCAATGTACCGTATACACTCGAGTATAAGCCGAGGCACCTAATTTTACCACAAAAAAATGGGAAAACCTATTGACTCGAGTACAAGCCTAGGGTGGAAAATGAAGCAGCTACTGGTAAATTTTCAGGATGCGGTGCAGCAAGGACAACAAAGAGGCTACTGGAGTCACTGTGCCCATCACCGCAGCCTCACCATGCCCATCATTGCAGCCTTACCGTGCCCATAATTGTAGCCTCAGTGTGCCCATCACCGCAGCCTCACCATGCCCATCATTGCAGCCTTACCGTGCCCATAATTGTAGCCTCAGTGTGCCCATCTCCGCAGCCTCACCATGCCTATCATTGCAACCTTACCATGCCCATCATTCTAGCCTCACTGTGCCCATCACCGCAGCCTCGCCATGCCCAGTATAGCAGCCTTACCATGTCCATAACTGTAGCCTTACTGTGCCCATCACCGCAGCCTCACCATGCCCATCATTGCAAACTTACCGTGCCCATGACTGCAGCCTCACCATGCCCATCATTGCAGCCTTACAGTGCTCATCATTGTAGTATCACTGTGCCCATCATTGCAGCCTTACCGTGCCTATCACCGCAGCATCATCATGCCCATCATTGTAGTCTCATTCCCATCATTGCCACCTCAATGTGCCCGTCATTGCAGCCTCAATGTGCTCGGCATTGTCGCCTTAATGTGCTCGTCATTGTCGCCTCAATGTGCTCGTCATCGTAGCCTCACTAGTAGTGACTGTGTCAGTACCTGTATTACACAGCTGGCATCTCACGCTGTGTATCGGAGCTCATTCTGAAATGTTCGGCCTTGCTGTGACAATAGTCCCGCTCTCCTCCTAGACCAGCTCGTGTGATAGGCACAGTGTTCCGTCTATCACACCTGGAGGATGGGATAAACAGTTTATGTCACAGTCCAGGAGGATGCTGGGACTGTGACATCACCCAGTGACCCCGCCCCTTTTTCCGGCATAGGGCTTCCCCTTTAAGTCCATACCAGGTGACGGGGCTCGCGACGTATCAATCTAGCTGATGGAGGCGGCGACATTGACTTCCTTCGCTAGTCCCTTCTACCTGGAACCGCGTTCAAAATGAACAGACTTTTCTCCTTGTGTGGGCAAGTCCGTTCATTTCAAAAGTCCGGCACTCCTGCTATAGTCGGGCAGATTGTCCACTGGAAAAGTCTGGTCGTGTGTGGGCAGGTCCGCTCATTTGAAAAGTCCGGCGGACCTCCGCTGCAAAGTCCGATCGTGTGTACGTGGCATTAGGCTCCATTCACACCTGGGCATTCTGGAATCGGGGAGATTCTGCTCGCAATTTCAGAATCGTGGGAGGTTGCTAGGGGTTCCTTAAGCAATTTCTGCTTCTCAGATAAGTTCCCATTGACAGCATTGATATTTTTAGTTATCTGTAAGAGGGCAATTCTTCCCAATGGCCGCAAGTGTAAGGAGCATTCTTCCCATTGACCATAACACTAAAGCATCATGAGCTATAGATATAGTCATTTTTAGCAGGGGTTCCCGAGACTGGAAAGTTATTTAACCACTTGCCAACCGGACACTTTTACCCCCTTCCTGCCCACGCCAATTTTCAGCTTTCAACGCTTGTCGCAGTTTGAATGACAATTGCGCGGTCATACAACACTGCACCCAGATGAAATGTTTATCTTTTTTTGAAACAGATAGAGCTTTCTTTTGGTGGTATTTTGCTTAACAAACGAAAAAAGACCGGACACAATTTTTTTTTTTTAAATTAACAAATAAGTAATTTTTCTTCTTCATTGATGTGTGTCGATATGCTACACTGAGGGGGCTGCACTGATCATCAGGGCACTGATTATCAGTGTAAATGTCAGCTGTCACAGGAAAGCCAGTAATCGGCTTTCTTTTTCTCACACAGTGACAGCGCTGAGGAAAGGAAATACCAATAACCTGCATTTGTTTAGTTATGATCAGCTGTGATTGTACATAGCTGATCACATGGTAAATAACCAAAGATATCAGTGATGTGCTCTGTCCGAGGGACACGGCTCACCACTGTTCACCATGCTGCACACCCCTAGGGGCACACTTGAGCAGCATGACGGGGAGGAAGTCATATGATATCCACCTGGAAAGAGGAGAGTCCTGTCCAGCTGCCAATGTGCTATAAACTGGATGGGAACTGGTTAAAGGGTTCCTCAGTGTTAAGCCTCATACACATGATCTGACTTTATACAAAATTTCTCGTGAATTTCTGTACTAAGGGCGTTGCCTGTGGACTTGTTAAGCATGCACACGATCAGACTTTTTCAGCCAACTTTCACCAAATCATGTGGTTCTTCTGCTCTTTACCGCCACCTTTGGTCAACTTCTGTATTGTTGTCTGATCTTTTGCATTGGTTCTGGCTTGTACTCTGCATCTAAGATGTGAAGATGTCAGGAAAAGCTCTTACAGGTTGGTGGTCCTTGGTAAAGCCATACTATTCCAAGGCTTATCAAGAAGTGTGGGTCAGTGTTGGCATAATGAGTTATCTCTACTATAAAATATCATATGGTGGAAAGAAAGCTGTACAAGACACCAAGGGGGGACACCACTAGTTCAGTGAACCATCAAACATCTGTCCAGGGACCCTGTCTGCATGTACTCTGTGTGCACATGCCATTTTGAAGAAGATCCTGATGCATTTGACCATATTTAATTTTGTTTTTCAAAACTCAAATCAGCATTTGCGTTATGCTCCATGTTGAAAATACAGTTTGTTTGCATTGGTTCTGAGCATACGTGTTTGTAAAGTCCGATGGTTTTCTGATCAGACTTTGCTCCATCAGACTTATGTTGTTGAAAAGTTTGTTCGCACAGCCAACATTTGTCCGATGAAAACCAAAAAAGTTTGTCCGATTGAGTGTACACACGGTCGGATGTTGCCTTAAAACAGCTAATTTGCATGTTTGTTGTCAAAAAGTCAGATCTTGTGTACGGGCCTTTAGAAGGGTTAAGAAATGTTGCTTTAGAGCAATGATCTCCAAACTGCGGCCTTGGGGCCAGATACAGCCCTTTGCTTACTTTTATTCGGCGCTTGGGGCACCGTTTCATCCAGTGAAACCAACATTGGGGGATAATACCCCCCCCAGTGACACCAATGATGGGACACAATTCCTTCCAATGATGGGGCACTAGTCCTCCCAATTACACAAATGAACGATGGGGCACAATTCCTCCCAGTGACACCAACGATGGGGCACAATTCCTCTAAACCGACGATAAGGCATTTTTTCACACTGACATCAGGTTCTTTTTTACTCAGAATGGTCACAGTACGGCCCCCCTAAAGTATGAAGGACAGTAAACTAAGGCTTTGTTTAAAAAGTTTGGAGACCCCTGCTTTAGAGAATTAAAGACCTTAGTTGTTTTATATTTGGGTCAGGGCTGATCAAAAAGCTATGCGCTTACCTCAATGGCACTGTCACCCCAGTTCATGTATTCATCCACCAGTTTGATGCTGTGTTTCATCTTCTGAGGAGGCATCAGTTTAGCCTGGCCAACCACAGCTGTAAAAAAAAAAAAAAAAAATAATAAATCCTAAAACAATAACTCCTCCATTACCCACCCAAATTCACTGGAGATCTCCAGGTAAATTTCATGTGTTCCCATCTTTATGTAAGTTATTGGAAGAGACAGGAATCAATTATAGTATATGGAACCACAAGGCACTTTGTGGTACCAAAATAAAGAGGAGGTCTCCAGCGCATTGGGTTTCTAGCCAAAACTGCTATTTTTATTATTTTAAAGAGACCCTGTGATATAAAGTATAACTTTGTAATAAGCTACCAAGAGTAAAGACAAAACAGAATGCCTACCCTTTCTACTGTTTCTCTAAACATTTAACCCCCGTGGTGAGAAATCATCCCTCAAAGTTTGCTGGGAAACTGACACCTTCAGGAGCATTGAGTTTAAGCGCCTCCTGCAGCACTCACTAGCTCCTCCTGTTGACCTCCATGTCATTACTTTGTATACGGAAGTCAGGAGTAGAAATCAGTCAGAGCTGTGGGTTTACAGGAGATCTACATTCCTAGAAGTGTCGGTTTGCTAGCAGACTCTGGGGGATAATTTGTATGCATCTGACTAGTGTCCAGTGGTGCAAGCAGCAGGAGAAATATCTTGTTTCTTCTTTATAGGTACATGCTTTGTTTAGAGATTTTAACAATGTGATTGGGTCTTTTTTTTTAACGGGACGTACGGTCAACATTTCCACCGGCATTTGCTGCGGCACCCATGCCTCGGTTCTGAATCTGGTACACTGGCTGTGTGGGGCGCTGTCCTTCCTTCTCCAGCTTTGCTGTAGAGGCAGATGGTGGCAGAGTGGTGCCCTCCGCTGTTGGGGCTGGTTTACCGTCCTCTCTGGCCTTCATAAGGACAATCGGTTTTTCAGGTGCGGATGGAGCTGAAGCCGGGGACGGCTTTGGCTAAAAAAAGAATAAAAAAATTAAAATCTTGGTTATAAGGCTAGGTTCACACTGCTGCGGTGCGAATTTAGCACAATTTTGATCCGATTGCGTTGTGAATTTGCACTGCAAATTCTTTATGTTTTCTTGCGATTCTACTGCAAATTTTGCAGACTATGGAGCTGAATTCACATCGCACACGGATCAAACTCAGACAGGACCCTTTTTTTATGCAGCTTAGATTCACAACACATTGATGTGAACGGCACTCATGGAAAACAATGACTTGCGAATTTGAGCGATTGCAGCGGCTCAAATTCGCAATAGAATTCGCAGCAGTGTGAATCTAGCCTAAATGAATGGTTAAACAAAACCATCATTAAAGTGGGATGAGAAATGTAAACATGGTAAGCATTACATAATACAACAGCTGAAGTCATAGCTGAGGTCAGTCTTTGCAGACACTGGAGAGTTAAAGCGATAGTAAACCACAGGTGCTTTAAAAAAAAGAAAAAGAAAAAATAATTCCCTGCAAGGCAATGTCATAATGTGACACACTGTGACAGCTGAGAGGGCTGACATCTTCCCCGGTCTTCCTTCCGGGTTCATGGCTCCGGCTCCATGAGTGGTTGGGGGCGGGATGATGTCACTCCGGCATATGCGTGTGGGAATATCTCCTAAACTGTGCATGTTTAGGAGATATTCACAGTATCTACATGTAAGCCTTATTATAGGCACACCTGTAGGTACAAGTGGTGTAACAGAGTTTACTACCACTTTAAAGTTTATGTATAGCCAAAAAAAATATTTAGGATAGAGAAAGAATAAAGCCTATGCATTAGCCCCCCTCACTTACCTGAGCTCTCATTTGATCCAGTGCTTTGCCTATCTGCAGCTCTACTTTCCCCTCACTTCCTGGTCTCACGGGCTTTGCTGAGGCAGCAAAGCCAGAGCCATTGACTCCTGCTGCTGTCAATCAAAGCCAGTGACGAGGAAGTGGGAGTGGGGCTGACAATGCCGCTGCCTGTGTCAACAAATGCAGACAGCGGTGCTTGGGAGCAAGCCTGCACAAGTGCCCCCCATAGAAAACCCGTGGGGTTCTGCCCACACGGCCATGTCAATCATTCACAGTTTCCTATAAAACGTATAGACAAGTGCCGTCAGCCATGGAGCTGATGGCTTGTAGTTCTCAATGACCTACAAGGGTGCTGGTGAACATCCCGTAATTCAAAGATCTTCCTGCTCTCCGGTACCTGCCTGCCCCTATCAGAAGTACAAGCAAGACAGCTATCCTGAGAATCTGTAGAAATTTGACATTGCACCCGTGATCTGCTGATTGCAGATGCAATGCTCTGCAGGCTCCTTAGAAGAAAAAAAAATATTAAATCCACATTTTTTTTTTACCTGCAAAAAGATGTGCATTTATGCATTTATTTTTTTACAAGAAGGTATCCTTTAAGGCATTTTATAATATTAAAAGAAACAGCCGACACTTGGCTGTAGAGAAGTCTAGTAATAGAATACAACACAGTGAATGTAAAGTAACTTACACGCTCAGCTGCCGGTTTGGCCAAAATGATGGGAGTCTTCTGTATGGTGTAGCCAGAATTCTCTTCATTTCCATCCTGAGTATTATAAAGAATAGTCAATATATCAACATAAATAAATAAATAAATAAAAGACTTAACTTAGACACAACCTACTGGTCCAGCGGCAGTGAAGACAAAAAGTAAATGACAATTTCAAACTTTATTGAATGGATTTAATGGAACGACTATGGTGGCCTCAGAGGTCTTAAAAAGGAACCTGAACTCTATTTTAAACATTAAAAGGTTTCTTCTGTGTTCCTCTCCGATTTCGTTTCTTTAGGGCTTGACTTTCTTTGACTTCATGGCTGAGCCCTGTCCAATTTCATTTCAATGTCCAATCAGAATGCTTTAGAGGTTCTCTTATTTGAACAGATGAATGGCGCTGGTGGCACTTACCTATGAAGTCAGGGAAAGTTGGCAGGTATCGGTGTCTGCCTTCAGGGAGACCGTCAGTTGAAAATGGATTACACGTTCTCTATTGTTTTTAGTTCCTGATGTTGGAGTTCTTCTTTAACCAGTTGTGGACCATCTACCTAGTAAGTGATCTGGCACTTCCGAGTCTGGGGTACGCACATGAATGGACACAATGGAAGCCAATCAGTGTGTCTGGCAGACGCGATGTCCGCCGGGACCTGCCAATTGTTTAGGAGAAAGGCTGAACGGCGGTCTGCTTATGTGACTGCCAGAGGGGAATGTGCTGATCTTGTGTTTCTGCTAAGCAGGAACACTGATCTTTACATTCACCCAGTCAAAGCATCTCCCCCAGTTAGCAATTACTCCTAGAAAACACAATTAACACTTTAAGCGCCTCTTCCCTGCCGATGTCATTAGTACAGTATATTTTTTTAGCATCGATCACTATATTAGTGTCACATTTTCCAAAAAAGCGTCAAGTTAGGTATCCAATTTGTCTCCCGCAATATCGCAGTCCCGCTATAAGCCTCTGATCTCCGCCATTACACGTAAAAATAAAAAATAAATCCCATAGTTTGTAGCCACTATAACTTTTGAGCAAACCAATATACGCTTATTGGGATTTTTGTTGACCAAAAACATGTAGCAGAATACATATTGGCCTAAACGAATGAAAAGAAATGAGATATTTACATTTTTTTTATTGGGAATGTTTTATAGCAGGAAGTAAAAAATATATATATATATATATTTTTTTAAATGGTCATTTTTTTTGTTGTATATAGCGCAAAAAATAAAAAACGCAGAGGTGATCAAATACCACCAAAGGAAAGCTCTATTTGAGTACAGAGTCGCAAGACCACGCAATAGTCAGTTAAAGAAACCCAGTGCCGTTTCGCAAAAAACGGCCTGGTCATCAAGGAGGGTACACATTCCAGAGCTGAAGTGGTTAAATTTGACATTTATTCCGTATATATTTTGCCTTCCCTGCTTTCCCACTCTTCATCAACAAGGCAATTAAATGTTTAATAACACCTTTCCATTTTCATTACACACCTTATCTTTAGACCCAGTGACATCATCACTGGGTCTCTGTCCTCCTCTGAAATTCAGGCAGATCATGGCTGGTGGTGGAAGGAGGCAGGCAAATGTGTGCAAACTAAACCCCTGCTGTTAACGCATACTGTTAGACGGGTTATTTGGTTGTCTGTGGGCTGGTGGTAAGTTTTTTTCCTTAGTTTATCCTTGGGTTTGTTTGTATAGGGTGCTGTACATAGTCTCCTGAAAATATCACATCACCCTGCCTCAGTACTCCTCTCAAGATCCCTCAGCCCAGATACAAGCAGTGGGCTGGCTCTTGGGAGGAGTTATGCAAATATCAAAAAGACTTGATGAGTGGATGCCCCCATCTGGAGGTGTGGGGTACATTTGCATGCAGACCGATATAGGAAATGCCCACGTGTTTCTGAGCCTCCATGACAGAGAGCTGAAATCCAAAGAATGAAAGGGGGTGGCCAGGGACAGTCAGGCTGGGGAGGAAAAGACTAGTTGAAGCCTCTACTGCACACTAAGAGAAGCTCACAGTGTGCAGTAAAATCAGAATAAGCAGTTTCAGTCCAAGAGAGGAGCCGGTACACCTATGCAAGACTAAAGGAAAGGCCGGAGGTCAGATTTATAGGCTTCTAGGATGTAAAGATTATTGTCGATACGTTGCTAAAAAACATTTAAGAGTAAGGATGAGCTCCGGTGTGTTCGTATGCTCCACATGCTGAGCCCGCCAGAAAGTCGGCGCAGCACTGTGCTGATCACAGGCAGTGAGACATTGCCCCGATGCACGGCTGCAGAGATCGGGCAATGCCTCACTGCCTGTGATTAGCGCAGCGCTGCGTCGACTTCCTGGTGGGCTCTGCACGTGGATCATGCGAACACGCCTGAGCTCATCCCTAATAAACAGCAATGAAGCTTATGTCCACCAATCAGCTTTCACGGTTCTGTCTCATCTAACCTGATGAAAATCTGATTGGTCGTTATGCGCTGCTGTACTTTACTTATATTTTTATTTATTTGGAGCTTTATCTGGGATGCCATAAAGGTTTTAAAAGAAGCACAACCCGCTGTGCTTACCCATTTGTCCTGATCGCGGTCACGTAGCATGGGGTCTCTTTCACGCGGAGGTTCGGACAGGTTCAGGTTGCCAGAGGGACCCTGGTCCATCCAACGGCGCCTCCTGCTGCGCCCAGGAACGTACATACTGGGTTGGCTGTGCCCAGACTCCGCCATGATTCAGTTCTATTGGAGAAACTTAGACGTCAATTAAACATCAAGCAGCATGTAAAATCAAAGACTGACCATAGTTATCCAGAGAACAATGCAACTGTGCTAAAATAAAAAAAATAAAAATAAATAAAAAATAACCACTTAAAGAGAACCTGTTACCTATTACTTTAAAGTGGTTGCAAACCCTCATATATACCCAGTGAAGTGACTGGCCTCAGGTGATCCCCCGAGATTAAACAAATCTCCCTACATAATTTTTACCTGTTTATCTGCAGCCCTCTCTATTCCACGTCTGTTCAAAGTCCAGAATTTGCACAGCATTTAGTAGGGATGAGCTCCTGTGTGTTCGCACAGCCCACGTGCAGAGCCCTCCATGAATCCGGCACTACGATGCGCTAATCACAGGCAGTGAGACATTTTACGATGCACGGCTGCAGAGATTGGGAAATGTCTTACTGCCTGTGATTAGCGCAGCGCCGTGCCGACTTCCTGGCGGGCTCTGCACATGGGGTGTGCAAACACGCCGGAGCTCATCCCTACTGCAGAGAAAGGAAGGAACACTGCTCACCAACCCAGTGCATGAACCTCTGTGATCAAACCCCGATGTGCAGGGTGAAAAATGTCAGCGGGCGTGGCTGGAGCGGCACTGCCTGAGGCACATTTATCCACATATTCATGCACTGGGTCCTTTCTCGGCTAATGTTTCTGCACCCTGAGTGGCACGCAGACACCTTGCTCCCTTCACTGCCACAGGCGGGGAGATCTTTGTCTCAGCTTAGAGAGGCAGTGCAAGTTCTTCTTGGATCATACACACTGTGCAGCATGGAGCCAAGTGTAATCTGAGCTCTGAGTGGAGGGAATAGAAATACCCCCTCTATTAGGGATGAGCTCAGGCGTGTTCGCATGGACCACGTGCAGAGCCCGCCAGGAAGTCGGCGCAGCGCTGCGCTAATCACAGGCAGTGAGACATTGTCCCGATGTGCGGCTGCAGAGATCGGGCAATGTCTCACTGCCTGTGATTAGCACAGCACTGTGCCGACTTCTTGGCGGGCTCAGCACATGGACCATGTGAACACGCCTGCGCTCATTCCTACCGACTACACATTCTTATACTGAAAAACAGCTGAGGCAGTCAAGCACCTGCTCTGTACTGAAGAGGGACGGGTCCGTCTCCTGGGATTATCTGGTGTCAATTAGCGACTCATGCAGATGAGAGAGCAGACAGAAACCACGCTAGGTGCTTTGAATCAGGGTGGATATAAATTGATGATTTAAAAAAAAAAAAAATCTGGGGACAATGGGGGGGGGGGGGGGCCTGGATACATAACAGGGGTTATAACCCTCCCTTACTCTATACAAAATAGAAAAAAAAGTTGCCTATAGGTCTACTTTAAATCCCCCCGTGCAGATGTGCAGCAGGTCTCTTCCAGGTATTGGGGACCTGGCAGAGATCTGCAGCAAATCTACACATGTGTGCGCGTGTGTGTGTGTGTGTGTGTGGGGGGGGGCATGATTTCCACAGCTGCGCACAAATGCAGCCATTTCTGGTATCTAGGACCTTGCAGAGGTGCCTTCGGTCTCAGTCCAGTCCCAAATACACGACAAAGAGCAGCGTTGTGTACGTGCAAAAGTGGAACCTCACGGCACGTGTGCTCTCCCGAGTAGGGATGAGCTCCGGCGTGTTCGCATTCTCCACATGCAGAGCCCACCAGGAAGTCCGCACAGCGCTGCGCCAATCACAGGCAGTGAGACACTGCCCCGATGCGTGGCTGCAGAGATCAGGCAATGCCTCACTTAAGGTTGCCACCTCATCCCTTTAAACCCAAACACATGAATTACACGGGTTCTGAGGCTAATTAAATGCAGATAAGGCACCAAGTGAGTTTAATTACCAACGTAATCTGCCATAGAACCTGTGTAATTAATATGTGTTCGGGTTTAAAGGGATGAGGTGGCAACTCTAGCCTCAATGCCTGTGACTAGCGCAGCGCTGCACCGACTTCCTGGCGGGTTCTGCACGTGTTCCACGAGAACACGCCTGAGCTCATCCCTACTCCTGAGTAATGGGCGAAGGTCCACTTTAAGAGATCAGTAGAACCTGCTAACCCTTCCCCCTTTCCCAAAAATAAAATAAAAAATCGTGGTGGACCAAAATTCCAACCTGCTATACTCAGAAAGCTCAATGGTGAGAGGTTCTCTTTACTCCCTCTTCCACCTTTTAAGACTGATGTCATTTGGTTATAATGGAAGGTTAGAGTGCGCTTTGCAGGTGCACAGCAGCCCCCCCGGACAATGTGAGGGGTGACACCACACTCACCAGCTATCAGCTCTTCTTTTTCTCTGCTTCCACATTGGTCCAGCAGTAAATTAGTCCCTACCCAAACAGGAAACCAAAACTGCACATAAAGTTCCGGGTAATAATATTTTCTTAGCAGATTTTACATTGGTCCGGCAGTATATCAGTCCCTACCCAAACAGGAAACAAAGACTACACAAAACGTTCTGGGGAAGAATAGTTCCCAAGCAGATTCCACATTGGTTCGGCTGTAAACCAGTCCCCTCCCAAACAGGAGACAAAGCAAAAAACAAAACGTTCTGGGGAAGAATAGTTCCTAAGCAGATTCCACAGTGGTCAAACAGTAGATCAGTCCCTGGACTCCCCTCCCAAACAGGAAACTAAGCCCTTGTACACACGGTCGGAGATTCCGACAGAATGTGTCCGATCGGACCATTTTGTCGGATATTGGGACTGTGCGTGGTCTACATCGGACTGTTTCCGTCGGAGTAGCCGACGGACCAAGTTTTCCAACTTGTTGGTAAAATTTTTCGACAAAATGCTCCGATCGGACATACTCCGATCATGTGTAGAGAATTCCGATCAGACAAAGTGCCACGCATGCTCAGATCAAATTCCTACACCAAAGCTATTGGCTACTATCATGAACGTAGTCCCGTCATAACGAAATAACGGAATCTCTGACCATGTGTACAAGGGCTTAGACTGCATAAAACGTTCCAACGAGAATAGTCCATAGCGCCCAACTGTCCATGACTTTGAGGGACTGTCCCTGATTTGATGTCCCTCTGTCCCTCATTTGTCCCTCCATTTTGATCTGATCTATATAGATGTACATAAAATTAAATTTTTATCTTTCAAAAAGTGTTTTCCAGTGCTAAACCTTTCATCCGATTTCTAAATTGCTGCATTTGTACATTTTAAAAGCCAATATAAAGGAATAGTAGTGGTAAAAAAAAACACTTGTGGGTTTAATTAACCTTTTGTTTCGGAAATTCTCCTCTGAGGGGGTGTGTCCTATGCCTACATACCTTTGCTATTAGGTGTCCCTCATTCCCATCTCAAAATTTTGGGAGGTATGATAGTTCCTAAGCACCTTGGAGCCCAGTAAGGATGGGCTCAGGCATTGTTGGCATTTCCATATGCCTGCGTCTACACCCGCAAGGAAGCTGGCACTGAGCAGCGCTAATCACAGGCAGATCGGGAAATGTCTCAATACCTGTGATTAGCGATGCACAGTGGCAGCTTCCTTGCGGGCACAGACACGTGGGAATGCGAACACGCCTGAGCTCATCCTTAGAGCCCAGTGTTCTGGCAAAACAGCCAACTCTGCAAAATCTCCAACTGCGTCACTTTCGTTGACTCTTCAGCAGCTGTAATAGGAGATTTTTTTTTTACTAGTTGCCTGTTTTCACAGCGGCCGCGTATACAGTACGCAGATATCCCAAGTCTCCCGTGAGGTTTTGGAGTCTCCTGCATTTCTGCTGCGGCTCCCTCACACCTACAAGTGCCTTGTAATCTACCGGGAATGAACGGTGCGGAAAAAGGGACAGCTGTGAACATCGATCTCCCTGTATAGCTTTTTAGCTGACAGCCACTTCTCCTTGGATGGTGGGGCTACCACCTCCACTCACGGCGCAGGCGCCGCTCAGCTTCCGAGATTTTCCAAAGCTTCGTCTGCTCAGCGGACACTATATGATGGCCAGACACTATATGGCAGAACAACGGAACCCCAAACCACGTGACATCCGCATCTTATGTACCCTCTCCCAGAAAGTACAGCAAGAGTGACACTCCCACTGGGCTGGCTCTGAGAGAAAGTAACCTTAAAGCACCCAACCAGACTGTGTTTCCATGCCTGCCAGAAGAGACAGAGCCCCCTATGGCCAGGCTGAATACCCTATAGTCCAGTCAGACTGATGCTGAGGTCAAAATATGGAACAATTATACCCAAACCAAACTGCAGCTTAGGTATAACTTTAAATTTCAAAACATACAGCGTGTGCTCTTCAGGAGAAGGCACTACATATATATATATTTTTGGGGGATATTTATTATAGCAAAAAGTTAAAAAAAATATATTTTTTTTTCAAAATTCTCACTTTTGTGCAATGCCTCACTGCCTGTGATTGGCGCAGCGCTGCGCTGACTTCCTCGCGGGCTCTGCACGTGGACCATGCGAACAAGCCTGAACGCATCCCTAACCACCAAAAAAAAGCTCTATTTGTGGAAAAAAAAAGGACGGCAATTTTGTTTGGGTACAATGTCGCACGACCGTGCAATTGTCGGTTAAAGCGACCCATTGCCGTATCGCAAAAAATGGCCTGGTCATTGAGCAGCTAAATCTTCTGGGGCTGAAGTGGTTAAATTCTAAAAAAAAATAAAAAAATCTGATTTTAGAGATTTATAAAATCCTTCTCCAACTAGAAGTGTTATGTAAACAAATAAAAGAAATAGGAAAATATTTTAGAAACATTCTCCTTTATTTATTTACAGTATAAAACCGCTGATCTGTTTTCTTCTCTAGGCTGGTGATGGATGTGAACTTCTAAGGAAGAAGATAAAGGCAGCCAGCAGTGAATGAGTTAACAGCCCAGCCTGCTGTCTCTGGTGCATGATGGGTAATGTAGTTCTGGGACTACACCTCCACCCAGCATGCTCTGCAGAGTGTTTCCAGGTTGTGCTTGCAATCTCCCACTTCCTGGCTGTAGTCGTTAGGTTGGTGGTAAGTGGCCCTTAGGGAGAAGTGGGGTTGGGGGTGCATTAGATTATGTGATTGGTCATTTGGGGGTCTGATTTCCAGTGTTGCATGTTTCCATGCAATCCAGTATAGAGGAAAGGTAAGTAGCAGGATCACTGGATGTATAAGTGTCATGTGATCACCTCTGATTTCCAGGGACAGCCCAGCTCCTGTCCCTACAAATGTCAGTGACGACTTGTCCCCCATGCATTGGAAATCTGCCTCTGTAGTTTTATCATCACCTATGACATTAAAAAAGAAGAAAACACAAACACCTGAGAGGGTTGCTTCTGTAGAACTACAAGTCCCAGCATGCCTGTCAGATCTGGCAGTGCTTTGCATTATAATCCATAGTCTGTGCCTTCTGCTTCTGTAGTACTACATGTCCCAGCATGCCTGTCAGAGCTGGTGGTGCTTTCCATGCAGCCTTTGTGATATAGTGTAGAGCCAGTGGCATCTTCTGTAGAACTACAAGTCCCAGCATGCCTGTCAGAGCTGGCGGTGCTTTGCATTATAGTGTACATCCTTTGCCTTCTGCTTCTGTAGTACTACATGTCCCAGCATGCCTGTCAGAGCTGGTGGTGCTTTGCATGCAGCCTTTGCGATATAGTGTAGAGCCTATGGCATCTTCTTCTGTTGAACTACAAGTCCCAGCAAGTCTGTCAGAGCTGGGGGTGCTTTGCATGCAGCCTTTGCAATATAGTGTACAGCCGAACTACATGTTCCGGCATGCCTGTCAGACGGAGGGGGGTGGTGCCTTTGCTATCTGCTTCTGTAGAACTACAAGTCCCAGCATGCCTGTCAGATAGCTGGCGGTCCTTTGCATGCATCCTTTGCAGTGTAGTGTACAGCCTGTGGCATCTGCTTTTGTAGGACTACAAGTCCCAGCATGCCTGTTGGATAGAGCTGGCAGTGCTTTGCATGCAGCCTTTGCGATATAGTGTACAGCCTGTGCCTTTTGCTTTTGTAGAACTACATGTTCCAGCATGCCTGTCAGACGGAGGTGGGTGGCGCCTTTGCGATATAGTGTACAATCTGTGGCTTCTGCTTTTGTGGTACTACAAGCCCCAGCATACCAGTCAGGTGGAGCCGGTGGTGCTTTGCATGCAGCCTTTGCGATATAGCACGAGAGTACAATCTGTGGCTTCTGTTTTTGTAGAACTAGAAGTGTCAGAGTGCATGTCAGACCGAGGTAGTGGTATTTAATCGCAAAATCCAGCAGGAGCTACAGAGTATAAACGAGAAGAGAGGTGCCTCTAAGTGTAGCAATATGGTTACGTTTAATGAAGGCACAACATTTAGCAACTTGCATAGATGATGATTAAAAGAGGCACATCTAAGTATGCAGGTATTCGGGATAAAGCTGTCCACATAGACCATCCCCCTCACCACCGGCTCTCACCGCTGTCAGTCTACAATCCTGACCGAGAAGACTACCCTGCAGTATCTGAAAGCGAGGCTTGAGCCACTCGTGGAGTGCAGCGGGGAAGGGACGACGCCAATGGCGGTGAGGAGGACAGTCTATGTGGACAGCTTTACCCCGGCTGCCTGCATACTTAGATGTGCCTCTTTGATCGTCAACCATATCGTTTCTAAATGTTACACCTTCATTAAATGTAACTATTGCTACACTTAGAGGCGCCTCTCTTATCTTTTATACTCAGTTGTGATATGACGCTACTCATATATCATGTCAAAATGTATTTAAAAATTTTGCTCGTCTTGCAAAACGCTCTCAAACCAAGGTTTTACTGTGTGTGTGTGTGTGTGTGTGTATGTGTATATATATATATATATAATATATATGTGTATGTATGTATGTATGTATGTGTGTATATATATATATATATATATATATATATATATATATATATATATATATATATATATATATATATATATATATATATATATATATATATATATATATATATATATATTTTATATGGAAAATAATTATTTGATGCCCTACAGATTTTGCCCACTTACAAAAAATAAAGGGTCTATAATTTTATCATAGGTGTATTTTAAAACGATAGAGACAGAATATCTACCAAAAATCCCGAAAAAAAAAAAAAAAAACACGATACAAATGTTATAAATTGAGTTGCAGTTCAGTGAGTAAAATAAGTATTTGATCCCCAAGCAAAATACGACTTGGTACTTGGTGGAGGAACCCTTGTTGGCGAGCATAGATGTCAGACGTTTCTTGTAGTTGGTGATCAGGTTTACACACATCTCAGGAGGGATTTTGGTCCACTCTCCTTTACAGATCTTCTCTAAATCTTTAGGGTTTCTTGGCAACTCGAAGCTTCAGCTCCCTTCATAAATTGTCTATAGGATTAAGGTCTAGAGACTGGCTAGGCCACTCCATGACCTTAATGTGCGTCTTGAGCCACCTCCTTTGTTACCTTGGCGGTATGTTTTGGGTCATTGTCATCCTGGAAGACTCATCCCTGACCCATCTTCAGTGTTCTGGAGATGGGTCATGGATGAGTCTTTGTGGGATGTGGGAAGAAGGTTCTCATCCAAGATTTTACAATACATGGCCCCGTCCATTGGCCCCTCAACACGGCAAAGTCGGCTTGTACCTTTTTTAGCAGAGAAATCGCCCAAAAGCAATAATGTTTCCAGCTCTGTGGGTGACTGTAGGGATGGTGTTCTTGGGGGTTATTGTTGTCATTTTTCTTTCTCCAAACACGGGGGGTTGAGATAATGCCAAAGGGCTCAATTTTGGTCTCATCTGACCGCAGCACTTTCTCCCAATCGTTCTCTGAAACGCGTAGATTTTCATTGGCAATCTTCAGACTAGCCTGTACATGTGCCTTCTTGAGGAGGGGGGGGCTCGCTGTTTTTGAAGGAAGAAAAATGCTGACTATGACCCCAAGAACATCATCCCTACGGTCAAGCACGGAGGTGGAAACGTGATGCTTTGGGGCTGTTGCTCTGCTACAGACTGACTTTATATAATATATGGGACACAACATTCTTTGCTCCACTTGACTACATCTAAAATGAATGAACATAAAATCCGAAATCTCATTGCTCTCCTCCTTCTTACCTTTCTCCATGTTTCTCCCAGGTGACCAATGCCGCGTACACACGGGCGGACTGTATGGCGTACCTAGTTCGTCATACAATCCGACGGACAGTCCGTCGTACTTTCGACTGAACGGACTTGACCACACACGGATGCACAAACAGTCCGTCGAAAGCTTGCGTGATGACGTGTACAGCACGTACGACGGGACTAGAAATAGGAAGTCCAATACACAGCAATGCACCCTTCCGCCGTGTAAATCCTTTCTGAGCATGCGCCATTCTTAGTCCGTCGAACTAGCATACTGACGAGCGGATTGTCCGCTGAAACCAAAGTACGACGGACAGAATTTAGAAAAATCCGAAATTCTTAGTACGCCAGACTGCACGCTGAAAAAGTCCGCTGAAGCCCACACACGAGCGGACTGTCCGCTGAAATGTGTTTCGACGGACTAAGTACGCCATACAGTCCGCCCGTGTGTACGCAGCACAAGAGGCAACCGAGTATTGTGATCTCCCCGGCAATGTCTTTGGGTTAACTGAAATTAAAGTGAAACATTGGGTGCAAAATCCGTTTATGGAATGTTGGACCTGATTACATAGTTATTAAAGTTACTCAACAGTCAGTGTCTAAGGATCTTCCCACTTAGCATTCATTTAAAAAAGTTTTAGCAGACGAAGTACAGTCATTGCCAATTACATGTAGAGAACAGAAGCAAGTGAGAATCTACAGCAGGGATATGCAATTAGTGGACCTCCAGCTGTTTCATGCTTGTGGCTGTCAGTCTTGCTAGGCCTCATGGGACTTGTAGTTCTGCAACAGCTAGAGGCCTGCTAATTGCATATCTCTGATCTGCAGTAATGCATCAAAAGCATCATTTTTGTATCAGAATTTAATATCTAAAATGTATCTATGTTGTCTTTCAGATGTCACGCTTATAAATGTTGAATCTTTAATGTCCCTGAATAGTCAGTATAAAAGGTAAGTAAATATATGGATCCCTGCCCCTCCCGTGTGTAGTGATTGATAAAGATATTGAAAGCTCAACAAGGAGTCTGGTGACTGGCTATATAAAATACTATGATTGAAGGGTCTGTTTATAAAACATTCATTGGATGAATGTTACACACACACACATTTGTGCAAACTGGATTAATATTCTCTCTGCTTTCTAATCGATTAAAGCGTTTATTACCCCAACAAAATCCTGTTCCCTTAACGCATGAATAACGGCACAGTGATGGTGCTGTGTAATTTAGCCCCCTGTATCACCTGAAATACCTGGCTGATCCTGCCTGGCTATACTCTCCCCCCCCCCCCCCCCCCTTCAGTAACCTGACCACAGTTTATCATGGCTTCTGAGCCCTGACACCGTGGTCAGTTTACGCACCTTCATCATCTGCTGCTATCCTCAGCTCTGCTCTGCCTTCTTCTGTCCTCCTCCTCCTCCCCCCCCCCTCTCTCTACCTGTCAGCTCTCAATAGCGCCACTCTGCTCCGACCCCGCTGCTACAAAACAATGTGATCTTTATACCATCCCCGTTGTTAGATAATAACCTGTATCCTAGTGCCTGTGCTCTTTAAAAAAATAAAAATAAATAAAAAGCTGATTCCTACCTGATTTCACAGTGCTTCCTGGCTCTCTCCTCCTATCCTCCCTGGCTGACATTGGTGGGAATTCTTGGCCCCGCCCAATGGAGCTATCAGATGGGGAGAGGAGAGAGCTGGGAGTCACGTGAGTGCCGGAGGCGCTGTAAAATCGGGTAGAAAATGGCTTTTTTTTTTTTTGCTTTTTTTATTACACACGGGCACCAGGACACATTATCTAACAATGGGGATGGTATAAATATCACATAGTGGCTTAACAACCACTTTAATTCCTGTAACTGACAGCGCTATCTAGTGGCCAAATTATAATTATTATTAATTATATAGTGTAGCATACCGCATTTTGGCCACTAGATTGGGACGACGATCTAAGGAATTAACCTATTACATGGGAAAATAGTGATAGTGCGGCAGACAATCTGACGTGGGGTGTGAGCTGACATCTCCAGTGACACTAATACAATGATTAGTGTTAATAAAATACACTGTCACTGTACTAATGGTACTGGCTGGGAAGGGGCTAACATCTAGGGCGATCAAAGAGTTAACTGTGCCTAGAGAGTGTTATTTTTGTGTACTAGGGGATGTGCTGTTGTTTTTTTGCTTTTTTTTTTTTTTTTGCAGGGAGACAAAAACCAGCACATACTTGCTGTCTGGAGTGAGGTATGTGCTTACATACACAGATCACTCTTCTGTCATTCGCTCTGCCAATCAGTGGGTTCCAGCCATGAATCACTGGCTGGGACACAGTGATCGGTAAGTAAGGGAGCCAATGACAGTGCAGCCACTAGTCCTCCCACTGAAACCAATGATGGGGCGCCAATCTTCCCACTGAAACCAATGATGGGGCGCCAATCCTCCCACTGAAACCAATGATAGGGTGCCAATCCTCCCACTGAAACCAATGATGGGGCGCCAATCCTCCCACTGAAACCAATGATGGGGCGCCAATCCTCCCACTGAAACCAATGATGGGGCGCCAATCCTCCCACTGAAACCAATGATGGGGCGCCAATCCTCCCACTGAAACCAATGATGGGGCGCCAATCCTCCCACTGAAACCAATGATGGGGTGCCAATCCTCCCACTAATGCCAATGATGGGGCAGTATTTTTCCCTCTACTGTCTGTAATATTTTTCCACTGTCTGTGGCATTTTCTACACATACTATACTGGCTACCTGACCCTCTTTAAGCTTTTGAAGGACAGTCAATCGGCCCTTTGTTTAGAATGTGTGGAGACCCTGGTCTACACCAAGGGTCCAAGTATTTTCATGAAGCAGTACTCCCATTACCGCTTGCTGAAAATCCAAAACAATTTGGTTCTTATGGATTACCAATAATATATACGATGGAGCAGCGGTATCGAATGTGTAGTTGAGCCTTTGAAGGCCTGAGAAGTTAAGCTAGTATGCAGTTAAAATTGGAAGCATCTTTTGTTGAACCAATATCTCTGTTTTGACTTGTGTCTCCTGACAGGGTACTGGGACTCGGTAAATTCTAAACATGGATCCCTTCCATGGCATTGAGGTTGGTGCTGAGGTGGAACTCAATGATGGCTCCTTGTCTATAGATGATCACACCTCAATAAAACTGGTAGGTATAGCCACCTACTGTATGCTTTCAAAGTGAATCATTATTACCTTTTAAAGTAGATGTAAACGCTAACTGCCATTTGTTTTTTAATGAATACTTGAATTCTGCTTTTTTGCGTTCTTTGTTGCATTGCAATGCTGCTGATCTTCTGCAGCTTTTTTTCAGCCACTACCTGGATATGTCCACTTCATTGATGATTGCATGACATTTTTGAGGAGGGTGGGGGGTGTCCTGATGGAACAACAATAGACCATGAATTTGAATATTACCAAGGACAAAATTGGAGTTTACAGAGGAAGTAAACCCTGATGGGATTACTTCCTCTTTGTTTGCCTGCAAAGGTAAAGCATAATGGGCTACTATGCATCGCATAGTAGCCCATTATGTGTCACTTACCTGACACAGGAGCCAGCGATGTCAGCGTTGTCCCCTCTTCCATGGAGCGTTCATCTTCCTTCCGGGTATTGCGGCTCCGGCGCTGTTATTGGCTGGAGCCGTGATGATGTCACTCCCACGCATGCGCACGGGAGCCGCCACTAATGTTATATCACCGTTAGCGGCATGCACAGTGCTCCTGCACGCCACTGTCTACAGCACATGCGCTGTAGACAGTGGTGTCTGTCTTTTTGCAAATATCTCCTAAACCGTGTAGGTGTAGGGGATATTTCTTGGACCTACAGGTAAGCCTTAAAGAGGACGTAAAGGCACTTAAAAAAAAAAAAATGCAACCTGCAAGGCAAAGGCATAATGAGCTAGTATGCTATGCATACTAGCTCATTATGGATAACTTGCCTGAGAACGAAGCCCCCGAAGCAGTCCTCCTTCATCTTCACCGCTGCCATGTATCCTGGAGTGACTTCCGGGTCTCGCTGCTCCGGCGCTGTGATTGGCCGGAGCCGCAATGACGTCACTCCCGCGCATTCGCACGGAAGCCGTAACTAACTAACTAAATATCGCCGTTAGCGGCATGCACAATGCTCCTGCATGCCTCTGTCTACGGCAAATGCGCCGTAGACAGCAGTGACTGTCTTTTTGCAAATATCCCCTAAACCGTGTTACCGTTTCTTGGACCTACAGGTAAGACTTAATCTAGGCTTACCTGTAGGTCAAGGTGGTTTGTAAGGGTTTACAGACACTTTAAAGGTGCAAACAATCAATGAAAATTTATATTACAAAGATTTATATTTTTATTAAACAGGCATAATTTAGAAAAAGAGAGAAAAACTATTTAATATATATAAAAAAATAATATATAAAAAAAAAAAAAGAGCACAATGAAGCTCAGTGGTCAAAATACAAAAGAATGGTTGCCTCTACATGTTTTACCACAATCGTAGCTTCTTCTGGAGCTTTTGTAGGACCTCATTACATTACCACCCTCTAAAAGATCATGATTCCAAAGAATCCTCAGAGCCCATCAAGAGCTCCAATGATATGTCTGTGTGCCAAAAATGAGGGGGGGGGGACAATAACCCTGTAATCACACCCTGTTATAATAGGAAGTTTAGCAAATTTATGGACTGATACAAATATCCTTCCCAAGATGCAAACTTCATGTGCTGGCAGCAAACTTCATAAAACTGTGCCATCTGAGCACTTCCTTCACTGAGAACACCAATGATTCTTAATTTGGTATCGATATGATAGCTTTAAACCAGGAAAGTTCAAAATAATTACTCTGTCCCACAGTGGTTTAATATTCATACAGGTAACAGGGCAATCGGCCACAGCGATGTCGCCCTGTTACCTGTATGATCATTAAACCAAGCCAAAAAGGGTAAAATCCCTGTGGGATAGAGCAATTATTTTGATCTTCCATGGTTTAAAGGTATCGTATCAATACCAAATTAAGGATCATTGGTGTTCTCAGTGAAGGAAGTGCTCAGATGGTACAGTTTCTTTGAAGTTTGCGACTTGGGAAGGATATTTGTATCAGTCCATAAATTTGCTAAACTTCCTATTATTATAACAGGGTGTGATTACAGGGTTGTTGTACCCCCCCCCCCCCCTCTCATTTTTGGCACACAGACACCTCATTGGAGCTCTTGATGGGCTCTGAGGATTCCTTGGAATCCTGATCTTTTATAGGGTGGTAATGTAATGAGGTCCTACAAAAGCTCCCGAAGAAGCCACAATTGTGGTGAAACATGTAGAGGCAACCATTCTTTTGTATTGTCACCACTGTGCTTCTATATATATATATATATATATATATATATATATATATATAATGTATGTGTGTATATATATATATAAATATAAAAAAAAATTCTAAATTATGTCTGCTTAATAAAAATATATATTTTTGTCATATCAATTTTCATTGATTGTTTGCACCTTTTAAACTCCAATTTTGTCCTTGGTAATATTCAAATTAATATAAAGAAGGTGGTGTATATAGTGTAATCCCCAACCTCAAATACTAAATTTAACAATGGACCACGGATGAGTAATATCTGTTAAATTGGCCACTTGTAGCCTTCATTGAAAACTTTGCAAGCGAGGCTGACCATGCTGGAGCATTGCATTTCTGGGAATTCCTTTACTGGAATCATAGTATTGCTATGGAATGAGAAAGCATACTATATTGCCAAACGTATGTGGACACCTGAGTATTAAACCTATATGAGCTTGTTGCTATAGAAAGAAAGCCTCCGCTCTTTTGGCTGCTTCTTTTACTTAAATCAGTGCTCCACCAGAAAAATTGTAAAGTCAGAAGCTATACATACTGTAGCTGCTGACTTTTAATATTAGGACACTTGCCTGTCCTGGAATCCACGGAAGACGGCACCCCAGCCGATGTTTCCATCGGCTCTTTAGTGCTGCCACCACCATAGCCTGTAAGGCAAGCCAGCAGTGAAGCCTTGTGGCTTCACAGCCAATTCCCTACTGCACATGCCTGAAGCGCGTTACACTTTCTGAATGGCCCAGCGGCGAGGAAGGAGGAGGGGGGCTGAACTGCCGTGGCGAGGTCTGACAGAAGTGGGGACAGAAGGCAAATGTGGCACCAGAGTGAGGGAGGGAGGAGACCGTTAAGCGGAGCTTCCACTTTTGGGTGAAACTCCGCTTACATTTGTTTTTTCGTCACGTAGGGGACAAAATGTCCCTTTTTATGTAATGATTTTTTTTCGGTGACAGGTTCTCTTTAATGAGACATCCAGTGTCCTCGTGTGCTTCACTGAATGTAATGCAATGCACATAACACTGCAATACATTCTTTCCTAGCATTGATGGGCATGGGAAACTGTCAACTGCATGACGTCACTTCAGGGTCCGCAACAAGAAGGGGGAGGAGAGTGGATGTGTGTCTGATCTCCTCCCTCCCCTCCTCCCAATGGCACCCACAATGCCAGTGTAGGGCAGGCAGATGGGTGAGCGGAGCCTGAGATCCATGGTGCAGGGGGGGGCAGCATTCGGGTTGCAGCTCAGGTGCCAGAATGCAATTTCTTGTTGCCATGGCGACCTGGAGCCTGAGAATTGTCGAGTACTGAATTATACACCCCAGAAACTACATTCATGGGGTAGAATTGCTTAACCTTGCTGTCTGAGATCCTCCGACACTGCCGGCTCTTTAATACATATGCTTTGACATTGCTTAAAGCTCGATAGATATTGGATTAGTATTTTTGATGCACTTCAAGATCTATACAGGATAGCATTATTACCAGATCCTAAGATGACGATTCTGGGTATATTTCCTGGAGATATTTTTACCGGAGCTATTTTGGTTAATGCTGACTAGGGTTGCACCGATGCCGATACCGAGCATTTGCATGAGTACTTGTACTCGTGCAAATGCTCCAATGCTTGACCCAATACTTGAGCAGCCTCAGAGATGAACGGTGCGGCGGTGGGGGCAGTTACAAGCACAGATCTCCCTGTATAGCTTTTCTGACAGCCGCTTCTCCTCCTCTCTCTCCCACGGCTGTCAGAGAGATCGGTGTTTGTAACTGCCCCCACCGCCACACCAATCACCCGGGTTATCCCCCCCCTTTGTTCCCTGTGTCCTCCTCCTCCTCCTGTTCCCCCTTTCTGTGCTCCCTTGGTCCTCCTCCGGTTCCCCCTTTCTCTGCTCCCTGGGTCCTCCTCCGGTTCCCCCTTTCTGTGCTCCCTGGGTCCTCCTCCTCCAGCTCCTCCTCCTGTCCCCCCATGTTCCGGATCTTTCAGGGTAGAGAGGGGAGGAAGGAGCCGGTAAATCTGTCATTTACCAGCTCCTACCTTTTCCGAATGCACTGACTCTGTCCATTCATAACTGAGCATCATAAACTGCGTTTACAATGCTTCAGTTTATGAATGGAGAGGAGCCTCTGTCTATCTTCACTTCATCTTCAGTGCAGCTGAGGCTGCAGAGAAACGCATTGGGGAATCTGTGTCCTCAGTCCATTTCCCTTTCAACAGGGCTGATAAATAAAAAAAAAGAAATGTAAAAATATTTCAGTTAAATTAAATTGTAGAAAAAAAAACAGACACCGTCCACTCCTCCTCAGAAAAAGAAAGCATTGTAAAAAAAAAAATAAAAAAAAAAATCTACAAATAAAATTATAAAAAAAAAAAAAAAAAGTAAAAAAATAACATTGTAAAAGAAAAAAAAAACTGACATAGTTCACGCCTCATCAGTGCCCATCAGTGCTACATGTTAGTGCCACTGTCACATGAAATTAAAAAAAAAAGCATGTACTTGTACTCGGTCTTAAAGTGGTATCGTTGCAACCCTAATACTGACACACATTTGTTTTTTTGTTTTTTTTTAACCCGTAAACTTATAGCTCGAGTGGTTGTCTTCTTGCCCTCCTACATTTGCACAATGGCAAAAGGCTGTTAATGCTATCTTGGAGAGAGAGAGATGGACATACCAGCACAGGGGCTGTCCACAAAAAATTCCAAAAAATAGGGTTTCCTTGGTTATTGTCTACTTTGGCAGATTCTTATTCTGGTCCTTCTCCATCTCTTGCCATTTGATTCAAAGCTACAGCATAGTTTCAATCTGTATAGCTGTTCGAGATTATTCAAAATTTGTGGTTTTCATCTTAGTTTTTTGTTTTTATTATCTATCTATTTACCCATTGAGGGTTGTATTGTTTTATTGATTGGCTTGGATTGGATCAGATTTGGATTTGTATTGCATCTGCTCATTCACTCATAATCATTATTTTACAAGACCTAATAAGTGTGGTGTTGTTGCTTTTAAGACTGCATTCACACCTTGGCGTTTTGAATCGTGGGCAGATTTGCCGCGATTCTGCCCCCATTTTCAAAGCGACAAGGTGTGAATGACAAATCAGAGAACGCACATTTGAGATGCCATTAATTTAAAAGGCACCAAAATCACGCTGCGGTTCTGCCACGATTGACGCGCTGCAATCGCAGCAGCCCACATCATCTGTAGAAATGTTTTTGTGCGACAAGCTTCACGCAATGCGGGTTGCAGCGTTTGCAGCGCTATTTATCGCAGCAGAACCGCAATGAATAGCATCTCAAATGTGTGTTCTGCAATTTGTCGTTCACACCTCGGCGCTTTGAAATTGCAGGCAGAATCACGTGAGCTGCTCCTCACCCTCCAGTGTGAAAACCCTCGGGCTTTCACAGTGGAGCAGTGCGCTGGCAGGATGGAAAAAAAAAGTCCTGCTAGCAGCATCTTTGGAGCGGTGAAGGAGCGGTGTGTATACATTTTTTTTTTTTTTTTTTTTTTTTTGGCATGCTTTACAATCGCAATATGCTTTCCGTTTTTGGAACTGACCGCTCTTCTTTTTCCTCCAGGAGAACAAACGGGACTTACCTCTCTGGCAGCAACTCCATTACTTTGACGACTCCAGCAGTGATGAGAGCCTAGACCAGCAATATGTGGATTCCACATCACCGGTGGTCAAGACCCTGGAAATCCCTAGTCGTATTCCTGAATTCAAGAGCCAGGTTGTGGAAAATAAGCAAATGGAGAAGAATAGGAATGTATTATCCACAAGGATAAATCTACAACCGGGCGCTTTCTGTATAAATGGAGAACAGACAGATGACCATTATTTTGTTTTGAGCAATGGCTACAGCAAAAACCTCCAAGAACAGGCTTTCCAATTAGCACCTCATTTTGAAGAACTGGGGATCCCATGCACTGAGGTAATGTCAGACTCTGGTCAACTACAGCCCAATTCCACAGAGGTTTACACAGAAACCACTTTGTCCTATGAAGAAGATCCAAGCTTGGGAAGGTACAACTGTTCCGATGCCAGAACTCAGTGCAACAAGACAATCAATTCCCTAGGGAGAAACTACAAATGTCAGAGATGTGGGCGCCAGTTTTCGCGTTTGTATAATCTGGATAACCACGTGTGCATTGAGAAGGCTTTTAGGTGTCCCCAGCAAAATAGCAATAACGTAGAGACCATGAATAGGTTGGAGAAGATGTGTGCTGAAGCCCAGAAAGAGCTCCATAACCTACAAGGACAATACAAGAAAGAAGATGTAAGCACTCAGCCCGGTTCCTCAGAAGCTCAAATGTGGAATCAGGAGTTGCTCTCTGAATCAGTCATTCCAGCAACGGTTCCCTGTGAACATGACGGGTGTGAATCAAGTAGCATAAGCACTCAAGCGTTTCATATTTCATGCGATGATAATAGTGAAAATGTTGCTTCCCAAAATGTGACTACCCTTAAAAATATTGTTGTTGTTGATATGACCGATTGTAGTCCAACATTCCCCGAAGCAAACCAGGAACAGGACTTGGCAAAACAAGTGGAAGGTATCGATCCCCAGCTAGATCAAATTAATAGTGATTGGACTCATTTAAATCAACATTTGACTTTCCAAACCAGTGATGAGAACCCAGACGATACCGCCAATCCCACTCCTGAAGCTACAAACGTTTACACATGTCAGGAGTGCGGTCAAATTTACAATTCGAGTTGTTCGTTTACCAACCACATGCACTGGCATCAAAACAAAAAGTTCTCATCTTTTGTGAATGCAGAGCCATCACTGGGAGGCCAGGAATCTGATGGGACTACCCACCATGTTGATACAACCCCTCTAAGCCCTCAAATGGGCAACTGTGCCAAACCAGCTCAAACGTTCACCTTTGAATATTGTGGTAAAGTATTTAATAGTCACGTTGCTGATGACACTCACACCGTCTGGCATTTGAAAAAGAAGGGGCCTGTGACTGTCCTTTCAACTCAAGAAACAGGACAGGTTTCATCGTTCACTACCAAAAAGCAAAAAAGTGACCGGGCATGTACTAGTTCTGTGGACGTTTTAACTTGCCAGTATTGTGGAAGGGTCTTCAACAAGCTATGTGCCTACACCAATCACAGTCGTTGGCACGTGAAAGAAAAAGAGTTGAGAAACAAATTTAATGCTGAATCCAGAAGGGTCCTTGTGGATGAAGAACGCTTAAAGGATGGTGACACCAACAACGTGTTGGATCAGGACAACATGACTTTTGATGTAGACCCCAACACAGGGGTGACTGATGTCTGCCTGGATGATGGTAATGTTCAAGGTTACTGCAGACTCGTTAGGCAACTAAGCTTGGATGAGCAACACAACCTACCGTCATGTGAGCAAGTTGTCAAGAGTGAAGAACCTAGTCGCCTTCCGCTACCTATGCAGATGAAAACTAAACCGCAAACGCTACCAGAGGTTCTGGAATCTGTTCTTGAGCTTGTAGTAGGGACAGAAGAAGTACATGAGATCCTGCTAAGCAAGGCGGGCCTTGTGTTTAGAAAAGCTGAAAATTACGAGAATGATGAAGAAGTAGATAAGGATATGCATGAAGTCTCTGGAATGCATTTGGAACCAGAAGAGAGCCAGATCTCTGAAATAAAGTTGGAACCAGCAGAGAACGGGATCCCTGGAATGGAGTTGGAACCAGCAGAGAATCGGATCTCTGGAACCGAGTTGGAACCAGCAGAGAACCAGGTCCCCGGAATGGAGTTGGAACCTACAAAGAACCAGATCCCTGGAATGTGGCTGAAACCAGAAAAGACACAAATCCCTGGAAGGCATTTGGAATCGGAAAAGAAAATCTATTCTCCCAAAATGTTGCCATCCAAAATAGCGGCGCAGCTTTTAAGCAGACCTAGACCCCCCCACAGATGTCGCGATTGTGGAATCCACTTCCATCAGATCTGGCGATTAAAGCAGCATCGACTTAAAGGGTTTGGAAAGACGTGCACTTTAAAGAAGCACCAGTGTGATTGCGGGCGAACGCCAATTGGTTCTCTACACTTCCTGCTTCACCAGCTGCAACATCTGAGTGACACTACCTTCACCTGTGCTGTGTGCAACAAGTCGCTGTGCGGTTATCGCCAGCTCCAAGCCCACAGCTTGGTTCACCCGTTGGTATCGCAGTTCCAATGCAAATGTGGAAGCCGGTTCACAAAGCTGCCCAGATATCTCTGGCATTCCTTAAAAAACAAGGCAAAGCCTAAACCAAAACTGCAAATGGGAACTGGTATTGAACCATCGTTATAGTAAAGATTGTTTGTTTATATTTTTGCAATATAGAAGTACATTCTGTAATCATGTACAAAGAGAAGATATATTTTGTTATGTATAAATATTATTTCAAGATTGTTAAAACAGATTTCATTTAATTTAGAATTTCTTTTACAAAGGTTTAAAAATAAAGTTTTGAAATAAATGTTCCTAAAAATTACACTTTCTTGTTTGAATCTGCACCTTGCAAGCTCATAGTCCCACCAGTGTGATCTAGGGCTGAAACAACTAATCGATTAATCGACAACTAATCGATTATGAAATTAATCGATTACTATTTTCATAATCGATTAATCGGCCAGTAACAAAATGGGGTTAAAGTTAATGAGTCTGATGATATTTACCAGATTGACACTTTAATAGTACATCTCTCCTCCTATACAGTATCTCTCCGCTAATAGTATATGCAGTACATCTCTTCTAATAGTACATCTCTTCTAATGGTATATACAGTATATCTCTCCTCTAATAGTATATAGCCTATAATAGTATATACAGTGCATCTCTTCTAATAGTATATACAGTACATATTCAATAGTATATACAGTATATCTCCTCTAATAGTATATATCCCCTCTAATATATACAGTATATCTCTTCTGTCTGTTATTCTCAGAGTGGATTAGATATTTTGCTCCCTAACCATATAGTTGGTTATTTATATTTACCACTGCATATAGAGATATTTAAGAATAAATTGCCTTGTTTAAAACTTTACATATTAACTAAATTCGACACCACGCTTTCTTTTAAGCTTATTAACAGATTCATCGAAACAATAATCGGTCAACTAATCGATTACGAAAATAATCGTTAGTTGCAGCCCTAGTGTGAACCATGTCTCATTCCTTTTGCTATCCTAAATACTTGCGCTTAGAGGATGTTGTAAGCTCTAAGCGCAAGTATTGCACACTCTCCCCTATGACTTATTTCCAGCAATGCCTAGATAGCAGCTGTGAAACTCCATGTAAAAATCAACTCTACCTTCAGATGTCTGCCTGGATATCACGACTTCAACTGTCCTTACCTACATTATTAATTTCATTATTTTTATTATTCTATGAAAATATATATCGGTGACTAGAAAGAAAATAATTACAGCCAATCAGGATAGGCTCTACATTTAAATCCTAAAGGTAAAGTTGATTTTTACACTGAATGCTCACAGCTGCTATCTAGGGATTGCTATAGCGTTGTGACGGAGTAATAAAATGGTTACAGAAGCCTCTACGCACTGGCATACTATATGGTTAAAAGTTTGTGGTCTATATGGCCAAAATTAAGACGCCGTAGCAAAAGATTGAGCTCTGGGGTATCTAGTGAAGCTGGTAAAGCTGAAATCCATCTTTCCCATCTTGGATTGTTGTACAGGTTCCTTTCCTGTACTAAAATTGCTTACTCTGATTTCACTGCAAACTGTGTTTAGTGGAGCCCATCTCATGTTCTGCCTGGGGGACATCCAGCATCACTTGGCCTGCCACTTTCATTCATTGGATTTTAGTTCTTTCAATCATGGAGGCTCAACACAGTGTGTAGATGTTACCTATGATGGTCTGCTTGCAGGTACAGTCTACATAGGAACTCCCCCAGAGTGACTTCCCACCCATCAAGGCATTTTGATATTTACTAATGCTGAATATACCCCAACTAGAAAATTAACATTTTTGCCAAATTCTTACCATAATTTTCCTTTCCTGGAGCCAATCCATAGCAGCATACCAAATGTATGCTGCCATGTTGGCACCAGGAAAATATTATGGGCTTTAATGAGTAATACTAAAGGCAAGTACAGTATATTGTGATGTATGCTCTCAAAGAAATGCATAGTAGTAAGTTAAAAATTTGAGTTTGGGTTTAATAAAACTGCATGGCCTGCCACAATAGTCTAAACCCTTGGTGGTGCGTGTTTTAAATAAAGGAACTATTTGGTTTAAAAGCCAAACCAAAGCCAAACTTTTAAAGTTTTGGATATGGTGGAATACGATTAGAACATCTACATTATTTTTTTTGTTTGTTTTTTATATTGCTGTTGGTGTCCTTGCTAGGGAGATTTACTTATATACTGGTGACTATTGTTACCTGGACTGCAAGTGAAGGAAAATTTTGAGCTGCCACCAGAATAGGAATAGCATGGAAATCTTCCAATGGGGACATCCATCCTGGTGAGGAGAAGATGTATCTCACTTTGGAGACATTTGCTCATTCTTCCTGTTGTCTACTGGACAGAAAGTGAAGGGAAATCTCTTGAATGGGACAAAGAAAAAAAACAAAAAAGATATGGACAAGGGTTTCAACAATTGCCTACTTTATCCAAAAGTTGAAAAAAAAGTTCTGGCTCGAGTTGTACTTTAACCACTGGCTGACCAGCTAGCGTCATTGTACTGCGGCAGGTCGGCTCATTCCTGCAAATCGCCATAGGTGTACGTCAACTCCATTTAAGATTAAAATCTGTAGAAGAATACATATCAGCCTAAACTGAGAAAAAAAATGTTTTTTAATATTATTTTTTTTGGGATATTTATTATAGCAAATAGTTAAAAAATATTGCTTTTTTTTTTTCAAAAATTATCGCTAGTTTTTTTTGTTTATAGCACAAAAAATAAAAACCGCAGAGGTGATCAAATACCACCCAAAAAAAAGAAAGCTCTATTTGGGGGGAAAATAAGGACATCAATTTTGTTTGCGTGCAATGTCGCATGACCGCGCAATTGTCGGTTAAAAATTACGCAGTGCCGAATCGCAAAAAGTGCTCTGGTCAGGAAGGGGGTAAATTCTTCCGGGGCTGAAGTGGTTAAGCTTCCTTAAATATAAAGCCTGGCCAGTGATGTCATTGTGACTATGGCAGTGCCAATGTGGCCCATAATTCAGGTTGTGAAAATTTTTTTTTTAAATTGTAATAATGTTTAGCAATTGCTGTTGCTGCTGTGAAGTGACAATACATTCTTAGTACAGTGACGGAAAAAAAAAGTATTTGATCCCCTGCTGATTTTGTACGTTTGTCCACTGACAAAGAAATGATCAGTCTATAATTTTAATGGTAGGGATATTTTAACGGTGAGGGACAGAATAACCAGAAATTTAGAACAATGCATTTCAAAAAAAGTTATAAATTGATGTGCATTTTAATGAGTGAAATAAGTATTTGATCCCCTATCAATCGGCACGATTTCTGGCTCCCAAGTGTCTTCGATACGGGTAACAAGCTGAGATTAGGAGCACTCTCTTAAAGGGAGTGCTCCTAATCTCAGCTTGTTACCCATATAAAAGACACCTGTCCACAGAAGCAATCAATCAGATTCTTTCTTTTCAACAATAATTTTTTTGGAATTGATCAGATTCCAATCTCTCCACCATGGCCAAGACCAAAGAGCTGTCCAAGGATGTCGGGGACAAGATTGTAGATGTACACAAGCTTGGAGTGGGCCATTGCCAAGCAGCTTGGTTAGAGGGTGACAACTGTTGGTGCGATTACTCGCAAATGGTCCCCCTGCTCAATACAGCACATGTACAGGCCCGTTCAAAGTTTGCGAATGAATGTCTGAATGACTCAGAGGAGAACTGGGGGAAATTGCTGTGGTCAGATGAGACCAAAATCAAGCTTTTTGGCATCAACTCGCCGTATATGGAGGAGGAGGAACAACCCCTTGGAAGGTGTGATCCTCTGTACGGAGCAGATTCTGAGTAAATATACATTTATTTCAAGGCTGTTTCAGCTGCCTATGACCCCAAGAACACTATCCCCATCGTCAAACATGCAGGTGGAAATATTATACTTTGGGGGTGTTTTTCTGCTAAGGGGACAGGACCACCTCACCAAATCAAAGGGACGAAGAACCTCCTTCTCTCAGCCAGGGCATTAAAAATGGGTAATGGATGGGAATTCCAGCATGACAATGACCCAAAACACACGGCCAAGGCAAGAAAAGAGTGGCTCAAGAAGAAGCACATTAAGGTCCTGGAGTGGTCTAGCCACCCTCCAGACCTTAATCCTATAGTACAGTGATGGCAAACCTTGGCACCCCAGATGTTTTGGAAGTACATTTCCTCATGATGATCATGTACTCTGCAGTATAGTTGAGCATCATGGGAAATGTAGTTCCAAAACATCTGGAGTGCCAAGGTTCTCCCATCACTGCTATAGAAAATATGTGGAGGGAGTTGAAGGTTCGAGTTACTAAACGTCAGCCTCGAAACCTTAAAGACTTGGAGAGGATCTGAAAAGAGGAGTGGGATAAAATCCCTTCTGAGATGTGTGCAAACCTGGTGGCCAACTACAAGAAACATCTGACCTCTGTGATTGCCAACAAGGGTTTTGCCATTAAGTACTAAGTCATATTTTGCGAAGAGGGTCAAATACTTATTTCACTCATTAAAATACAAATAAATATATAACTTTTTGGAATTGCGTGCTGGATATTTTTGTTGTTATTCTGTCATAAAATTATAGATTGATCATTTATTTTCAGTGGCCAAACTTCCAAAATCAGCGGGGATCAAATACTTTTTTCCCTCACTGTGTATATATATATATATATATATATATATACACACTCTGTATGGCCGGTATGTAGGCACCTATTCAAAATTGGGTTCAGGTGCTTCCAGTGAAGGGTACTGTTATTGCTACAGGATACAAAGACATTTATCCCAGCTTTAACATGGAGGGACCCGCATGCAGCCCTTTGGCACTTTTTGTGTGGCCCCCAGTGCTTCCTAATCTATCTTTTCCTACTGCCCTGTCTCATGTCTATGACTGGCTACTGCAGCATGTCTGCGGTCTCTGACCATCTCTTGTATTATATCCATAGTTTCTGACCATCTCTTGTATGATGTTTTCAGTCTCTGGCCATCTCTTGTATGATGCCCACAATCTCTGACCATTTCTTGTATGATGGTTGCAGTCTCTGACCATCTCTTGTATGATGTCCACAGTCTGACCATCTCTTGTATGATGTCTGCAGTCTGACCCTCTCTTGTATGATGTCTGCAGTCTCTGACCATCTCTTGTATGATGTCTGCAGTCTGACCATCTCTTGTATGATGCCCACAATCTCTGACCATCTCTTGTATGATGTCTGCAGTCTCTGACCATCTCTTGTATGATTATATTATTATTAATGATTTATATAGCGCCAACAGTTTATGCAGCACTTTACAATGTAGAGGGGGGACAGCACAATTACAGTACAATACAGAAGGGACAGGAAGGCCCTTGCTTGTAGAGCTTACATTCTAAAGGGAGGGAGTGGTGGTACAAAAGGTAATAGATGCGGGGAATGATTTGATGGGGATGTTAGGTAGGTGTGGAATAGGCCTCCCTGAATATGATGTATGATGCGCACAGTATGATGCCCACAATCTCTGACCATTGTATGATGTTTGCAGTCTCTGACCATCTCTTGTATGACGTTCACAGTCCCTGACCATCTCTTGTATGACGTTTACAGTCCCTGACCATCTCTTGTATGACATTCACAGTCCTTGACCATCTCTTGTAAGACGTTCACAGTCCCTGACCATCTCTTGTATGACGTTCACAGTCCCTGACCATCTCTTGTATGACGTTCACAGTCCCTGACCATCTCTTGTATGACATTCACAGTCCCTGACCATCTCTTGTAAGACGTTCACAGTCCCTGACCATCTCTTGTATGACGTTCCCAGGCCCTGACCATCTCTTGCATCATGCCCATAGTCTTTGACTAAAACCTGTTTGTTTGCAGTCTCTGATGATTAATTGACCTGACCATGAATATTCACTGAATTTTATGTGTGTCCCTTTGGTGATGTCAGGGAACTCACTTGGGTACCCCATATCAAGAAAGTTGATCACCTTGGGTATACAGAATAGGCTACATACAATATACAGCACTGTGTTCCGGCAGCGGTATGGGGGTTGCAAAACAAAATTGAGTCAGGCACAGCGCTGCTTAGCATTGCACAGGAAGCCATGTATTTTAATCAATGAATACAAGGCTTGATTGGTTGGGGTGGAATCACAATCACCACCCCAGCCAATCAGACAAGCCTTGTATTTGTTGATAAAAATACAGGGCTTCCTGGAAATGGCTGAGCAGAGCTCCGCTGGACTTGGTTTTGTTTCAGGAATGGGGCATAACTCACACCATATTGCTTCCAAAACCCAGCTGATGCTACATACTGTTTATAAAGCGTTGACAGCGGGTGCATCTATTAAAGGAAATAGTTGTTTGAGCCAGCTTGGCACAAACAAACTATTTAAAGCGGAACTTCACCCAAAAGGGTAAGTTCACCTTCTCTGCCCCCTTTGCCCGCAGCTTTCTGGGAAACGTCACAGAAGGCTGGGCGACCAGTAGGAAGCCGGCTATGAAGCCACTAGGAGTCACAGCAAGCTTCCATTAGTAAACATGCCAGCGCTGGGGACCTGAAGACTGGTGAAGACCCGGCCCCCCAGCGAGGACGGTGCTTGGTCCCTGGACAGGTAAGTGTCCTTATATTTAAAGTTAGCAGCTACAGTATTTGTAGCTGCTGACTTTTAATGGAGGAACATCGAAGATTCTGTTTAAAGTTCTAAGAAAGCTGGAGTTCAGCTTTAAATCAGAGGTCTATAACCAGGATGTCTTTTTCTCTATAACATTGCCCCTCTCCAGTCACTTTCATTCCATAGGAAGACTCTCTTTGAGGAGGACAGAAATCTTTCCAAAGGTTCAGGCCACACGCAGAATCTCCCAGCGGGGGAACAAAATATGGATAGCAAAAGATTCTAAAACACTGCAAATACTTCAGTAGCTCTCTAGAAGCACAATACAAAATTATTTATACAAACGATGCCCGGTAACAGCACATCAAACAGCTAATCTAAAATTATAGGTAGTTCGAGTCATATGCAGATCTTGACTTTTCCTGTAATAGTCAGGCTTGGGTACACACGCCTCCTCAGCATCCATATTTGTCCATTCATGTGACAGGCTTTCTTGATAACTAACAAGCGCTTGGGTAGGGTACAAAAAGTCAAGATTTGCATTTTCTCAAAATCTTCCTATTTTTATTTGTATTTTTTTACCCTGAAAAAAAATGTCCTTCTTTAATCAGGTTACCCAGTTTTCATTTAAAGTGTACATAAAGCCAAAATATTTTTTTGGGGATAGAGGAGAATGGTTAAACCCATTCCTTTTCCTTACCGTTCCCTTCCTTCTTCTATTTCCCTTCTCTTTCCTTTCCCTTCCTCCTTTCGATTTGCTTCTCTTTCCCTTTCTTCCTCTTTCCTTTCCCTTTCCCACCCCATGTCAATCACATATGATAAAATTAAGGGGCCACTATTGAGCCCCAGCACATACCAGTGCCATATAACCCGATTCACAGCAATAACCCCACAGGCGGCTGATATGGTGGCCAATGTTGGACTGTTTTCCCTACAACTCATTGTCCAGGCCTTCAGGGTGTTTATATTACATTAATGCCACGTACACACGACCTGACTTTTCGAGGGACTAGGTCCGACAGTCTTTCCGACGGAGTTCCGACGGACTTTCCGAATGAGCGGACTTGGCCACACACAATCACACCAAAGTCTGACGGATTCGAAACGTGGTTATGTACGACCGGACTAGAATAAGGAAGTTCATAGCCAGTAGCAAATAGCTGCCTAGTGTCGGTTTTTGTCCGTCGGACTAACATACACACAAACGGATTTCTCGGTCCGGCGGGAAAATGTAAAACATGTTCTATTTCTAAAGTCCGCTGGATTTTTGGCAAGCAAAGGTCCGATGGAGCTCACACGAGATGGAATCGAGTCTGTCGGACCTTTGCTGTAAAAAAGTCTGGTCGTGTGTACGTGGCATTAGTCTCTGCATTGAAAGAATATTCAGACTAAAGCCACGTACAACCACCTGTTCGAAATGTGCATTTTAAATAATTTATAAAAAGAAAAAAGAACTGGCAGTCGTTTTTTTTACCATTTAAATCCCATTGGGCTATGGCCTGAATGGGAGACATCTAACAGATTCCTCCATCCACAATAATCAGTGCAGATTGATGAGTTCCCCCCAATGGTCTATTGTATTCAGAACACCCAAACAGAAGCTACGTCTATCTTGATGTAGCTGCTGTTGGGCCAAAATTTTTCCAGCAGGCTCTTTTGACAAAAAAACGACCAAATGATCAACTTTCGTCGTATGGAACGGGGCCAGCACAGCCACCCACTGAGCGACTTTCAGCTGGTTCACCAAGACTAGCTTTAGAGGAAATCTCTCAAAAAATTAGAGAAATTACCTGCAACTAGAACAAGGCTTTCCATTTTAAGATTTCACCTCTATTCCTGTTCTGGTGACACCCCAAAAATTAGTTTCTTTCTTTCAGTTTTTAGACCTGATAGTAGGGTCACCAGAACACACAAAGAGCGTGACACTTCTCCAAACTTTCAAAAGAAAGGGCCAGTTTAGTTCCTTCAGACTTTAGGAGGGCCGGGCTGTGCCCAGTGGGCGTGAACTATGCCCCATCTTTGGTATTAGGGGGAGAAATAGTACCCCATTTCTGTTGTCAGTGGAAGGAAATTTACCCCATCATTGGTTTCATTGTTGGTGTCAGTTGCTGGAATATAGCCTAAAGGCAAGCAAAGGGCTGCAGTTTGGAAACCATTGCCCTAAACTTTCCCTATTCTAAGGCTTTGGTTATCCTTTAAACAGTGGTGTAACTAGAATCTTCAGGGCCCCCGATGCAAGAAACCATGAAGGGCCCCCCTGAACCCTAGCCAGGGCCCTTCCCTCCGAGTCCGGCAGTGGAACTCCAGGGCGTGGTCACAGGTATGGACCTTTGTGAGCCCTGTAGTTCCACCACTGGTATCAGTAGTTTTTTTTAATATTTTTTTTACATTTTTAGGTGCCCCATTGGGGGAGTGTCCCTAGGCAGGATGGGGCCCCTGTCTCCAGAAGAGATGAGGTCCTTTTCTCCAGGGCAGATGAAGTTACTGCCCCCAGGTGAGAAGGGGTCCCTGTCCCCAGGGGAGGTGGGGTTCCCTGTCCCCACGTGAGAAGGGGTCCCTGTCCCCAGAGGGAGATGGAGGGGGTATGTAATAGTGTGTGGGGGATGGGGTCCTCTCACTCACCATGACCAAGCTGTAGGCTGGGGCGGGACTCTGGCTGGGGAGAACAGACATCGGACTGAGCGGCAATGCATGGAGCAGGAGAGAGGTACTCTGAGGAGCCAGCCGAGGACACAGGTCATGTGGGGAATGCACAACTAAAGAGCAGCCACTGCGGTAGTCAAGCATGGAGCTCTGCTAGTCACCCTCCACCTCCAGCCACCCGTGTACATGGTGCACTGGTACCCCTAGCTGCCTATGCTGCTGCCGGCCATATGTAGAGGGGGCTGCATGGGCCCCCTGCATCACAGGGCCCAGTTGCGGTCGTGACTGCTGCACCCCCTATAGTTACGCCCCTGCCTTTAAAGTTCTTGACCTTTTGCTAGCCTGTACCAGAGGACCAGTCACACCTAAAAGAAGGCCAACCTAACCTCCCAGGCTGGCTGTGGTCATAACTGTACATACATACACACTTGTACTTAAGGATCCACTAAAAGACATAAGCTTCTCAGTTTCTTAAAGACAAAATGTCAGAACCAAAAACTTACTGTAACTGCATATCATTTTATGTGCATCACATATATCTACATCATAAATCTCCCAATTTTAAATACATTTATTCCACCTCATGTTTGATATGTCAGTTTTATCCTTAAATGGTCCCATGAGAATCAATAATCCACAAAGTGCCTCTTTATTGCAAAGAGTAAGGCAGGAGTGGTCCTACAGTAAGTTCATCTAAGTTCATTAGTCTATTGATGTTCTACAAGCAGCTAGATTGTCCACGTTTTGTCCCACCACCCTTCCGACAACGAAGGGGGTGGTAAAATGGAAGACAATGCTCCAGTGGTAAACAGAGTCCAGGAAAGGAGACATCTTGTGTCAGTGAGATATCTGGGGGGATTCCAGGGCTGTCATGATTAGACGGCTGAGGTCATCCAGCTTCTTGTCCAGCTGGTCGATTCTCTTCTCCAAATCTTGGTGGGAAGAGGTGAAGTTGTAGTCCAGCTCGGTCATGATCATCTGCATCTGGAAAATGAGTGGACAGTATGTTTGACAACTTTCTAAGATGAAAATTTAAAGCAAACTTACACAAACTGCCTGTATTTAGGAGACGACAGAGAACTTTAAGCCTGGTGGCAAAACATGGTCATATCAGAAAGCCCTGCACTATTCCCAGAGAAGAGGAGATTAAAGCCCCATACACACTATCAGATTTTATGCTGATTTTTGTCTTCAGATTTACCAAAACCATGTAGTGCAAGGGCCTGCCTGATTGCATACAATTTAAAACTCCTAAGGTTTGACCTCATATTATATGGTTTTGGTAAATCTGAAGTAAAAAAATCAGCAGAAAATCTGATAGTGTGTATGGGGCTTAAGGGGGATATGATCAACATGTACAAATACATAAGTGGTCCATATAGTGAACTTGGTGTTGAGTTATTCACTTTAAGGTCATCACAGAGGACAAAGGGGCACACTTTACGTCTAGAGGAAAAAAGATTTCATCTCCTAATACGGAAAGGTTTCTTCACAGTAAGAGCTGTGATAATGTGGAATAGATTCCCCCTAGAGGTGGTTCTGGCCAGCTCAGTAGATTACTTTAAAAAAGGCCTGTATTCTTTCCTAAATGTACATAATATAAGTTGGGTACTGACATTTATAGGTAAAGTTGATCCAGAGAAAATCTGATTGCCTCTTGGGGGATCAGGAAGGAATTTTTTCCCCTGCTGTTGCAAATTGGAGAATGTTTTGCTGGGGGTTTTCACCTTCCTCTAGATCAACTATGGGTGAAGGATTGTGTATATGGGATTGTATTTTTTTTTGGATTGAACTAGAAGGACTTGTGTCTTTTTTCAACCTAACTATGTAACGATGTAATGCAACCAACTAGCCCTTTCATAGTAGGACACATTTATGTGGGCACAGTAAGTGTATCAGGCAAAATGTTCCATGGTTCCCCAATGATTGGTGGCCAAGGTTGGTGCTCATAAAGGTCATATTTTGATGCGGCTTCCAGCATACCTTCCTCTCTATTGCTCGAAATTCAGTTACATGACTTCTCATAGCTGCAAAGGAAGTTGATGCTGGAAGACTTCTTTTTGCTATAATTGCGAGTTTAAAGTTTACATTTTTCGAGCAGGTTGCTATATATAATACCCACATATTGCTAATGTATATATAGTACCCCAGGGGTCCTCCTCCCACTGATGTCTGAATAGTAAAGTATCTCCACTGAAGTATTTCCAATTGACTCGATTCCCCCCATCAACACAGACAGTTTTGATGCAGGAATCCCTTCTTCCAGGCCATTGTCCTCTCCTGGCAAGGGGCGATGGCGGGCCGGGGCAGCCAGTGATTATCACTAGCCGCTATAGCAGCCACTGCCGATAATCAAAAGAGAATCCGGTAGGCTGGTTGTACCCAAGTTGATCAATCGATCAACTTGGTACATTCAGCCTGCCCATTACCGTTCGAACCTTGGCCAGCACTTGCTTGACCGGCCGAGGTTCGAATCATGTATGGCCGCCCCAACATAGGGTGCAGATGCCCTCCTGCCCCCCCAATCCAGTCCTTACCTGACTGGGTTGCTCCATTACAACAAATCAGACTTAACCTTTGAGATTCCGACAGTCAATTTTTATTTGTCTTTAATTTTTTTGTATTTATTAACTATTTTTATGACAACATTAATATAGTAATGTAATAATGTAGGTATTTGTTCATTACAGGCTAATAAAATTTAATATCGGTTCCCTCTTCATAATCTTACCTTGGAGATATCGACCATGGCATTCACTTGATCTTTCAGATTTTTGTGTTTTATCCTCCTGCGACGAAATCTGTAATAAAAAGCATCACACATTTACAATCTGTTAGACCTACATTGTAGCAAGATGGTTGTAACTACAACAGGAATAGGAAAAAAGAAATATAATCTGTGAAAGAAGAATAAACCCTTTCATGACCACATTATTGATGCTTAGATCATATTTCTAATTTCTACTTCATTTTTACAGTTTTTTTTTAAAGCAGATAATGATCTTTTTTGGTAAGCTGTTTTAATAAAAACATTGCTCTCTTTTAATTACATGCTGACAAATGTGCATTTTGAATTAGTTTATTTTAATACTGATATTGTGTCAGATAATTACAGTCTTAACCATTTACAGGCTGCAGTGGCCTCTGCAAGCAGAAACTATTTTTGCTGAATGAAACCGCCAACTCGCATACGGTATAATGTCACTGCTAACATAGTGCTCCCATAAATTGAACCATTATGCTCCATTTACATCTATGCATTTCTTGAATGTGCGAAAAATGCGAGTCGTCCTTGTGATTACATTTATTGTTAATGGCACCCCAAATGCAGCCAGCAGATGTGCATTTTTGCATGCATCAAAACACACCACAAATGCACCAGAATGAGCAGTAAATAAAGGTGCACTCAACATTAAAAAAGGTGCAGAAGCTTCACTGGTACACTTAGGGCAGCCTATGTGTGTAGTGCAAAAAAAAATAAAAAATGCACCATCGTGTGACACGAATATGTGAATGGCAGCAGAGTTGGGTTTGATAGATATAATGCCAGCTATTAAGTATGTACTGCAGATATTAAATACAAATATTTTCTTTGTATATTTATATACAGTAAATATATATATATATATATATATATATATATATATATATATATATAAACACACTGTGTGTGTGTGTATATATATATATATATATATATATATATATATATATATATATATATATATATATATATTATTTATATTTATTATGTATATAATATGTATATGTGCTTTTTTGCATGCATCAAAACACACCACAAATGCACCAGAATGAGCAGTAAATAAAGCTGCACTCAACACTCAAAAAGGTGCAGGAGCTTCACTAGTACACTTAGGGCAGCCTATGTGTGTAGTGCAAAAAAAAAACACACGATCGTGTGACACGAATATGTGAATGCAGCCTGAAGGAATGGCAGCAGAGTTGAGTTTGATAGCTATAATGCCAGCTATTAAGTATGTACTGCAAATATTAAAATACAAATATATACATATATATATATATATATATTTTTATTAATTATATATATATATATATATATATATATATATATATATATAAAATATTAAGTAAACAAAAAGTATATATAATAGTAATAAAAAAAAAAAAATATATATATATATATATATATATTTATATTATTATTTTTATTTTTATTTTTTTTACTACTTACAACCAGGAGAGGGAGCACTAAGCAAACTTACATACCACCTGAAGTTTTAAGCAGCAACTTTTTTTTTGGTAAACGGACGCCAGAGAAAGTCAGACCTACGTCACCTACCCTAACTTCACTAACACAGACAGAACTATCCTAATTAGAAACAGTATAGGCAGTGCTGGGCTTATTAATATGCTCATGCTTTGCAAGTACTGTAAAGTCATTTGTTTATATCCTGTAATAAATGTTTATTTTTTAAAACAAAAAATAAAAAACATATATATTACAGATATTTCTTATACAGTGCACTCATGGTATTGCTTTTGCAGAGAATTTCATGATTGGATGTATTGTGTGCATTTGATGCATTTTGTATACACCTCTATGATGAATGCATCTTTTTTAAGCGCTGTAGATGCATTGGATGAAGATGTGAAGATGAGAATGGTGCCATACATATTATGGGCCCAATCTCATTGCGCTTACCCTGTGTTGTTTCTTGCAGTATTAAGCTTACAGGATGAACCAGCCCAAACTGAACAAAGAAGCTGATTCCCGGGTGGACAGACTTACATGTGAATGGCCGCCAGCAGCTCCCTCTGGTGTTGCCGTATTTTGGCTCTGTCCCGTTGCCTGGTGTGTTTGTGGAGCAGCCAGGCCTCTCCCAGCACATTCGCCGCTGCGCATTTAATCTACAAAATAAAGGCAAGTCAGATCAGTGTTATGCGTTGATCCTCTTTTGGATGACTTTGAAATAGACCATGCATCCTATATACAGGTGCATCTCAAAAAATGTGACTATCAACAAAAAGTGAATTTATTTTGGCAATTCAATTCAAAAAGTGACACTCATATATTATATAGATTCAGTACACACAGAGTGATATATTTCAAGCGTTTCTTTCTTTTGATTTAGATAATTATGGCTTACAGCTAGTGAAAACCTCAAATTCTGTATTTCAGAAAATTAGAATATTGTAGACTCATGGGGGGTTATTTACGAAAGGCAAATCCACTTTGCACTGCAATGCACTTGGAAGTGCAGTCGCTCTAAATCTGAGGGGTAGATCTGAAATGAGTGGAAGCTCTGCTGATTTTATCATCCAATCATGTGCAAGCTAAAATGCTGTTTTTTATTTTACTTGCATGTCCCCCTCAGATCTACAGCGACTTTACTTCCAAATGCACTTTCAGTGCAAAGTGGATTTTCCTTTAGTAAATAACCCCCATGGTGTCACACTCTAATCAGCTAATGAACTCAAATGTAAATGTAAAGGTTTCCTGAGACTTTAACCACTTACGGACCGAGCCTCTTTCTGAGATTTGTTGTTTACAAGTTAAAAATAGTTTTTTTTTTGCTAGAAAATTATTTAGAACCCCCAAACATTCTATATTTTATTTTATTAACCCTAGAAAATAAAATGGTGGTCGTTGCAATACTATCCGTCACACCATATTTATGCAGCGGTCTTACAAGCACGCTTTTTTGGGGAAAAAATACACCTTTTCAATGAAAAAAATAAGTCAACAGTAAAGTTAGCCCAATTTTTTTTCATATTGTGAAAGATAATGTTACGCCGAGTAAATTGATACCCAACATGTCACACTTCAAAATTGCACCCAGACTTTTACCCTTAAAAATATCCATAGGTGACGTTTAAAAAATTCGACAGGTTGAATGTTTTGCGATAGAGAGGAGTTCTAGGGCTAGAATTATTGCTCTCACTCTACCGATCACGGTGATACCTCACATGTGTGGTTTGAACACCGTTTTCATATGCGGGAGCAGAGGACTACAATTAATAGTAAAAAATAAAATAAAAATAAAACTGCCATAAATCTAACGCATAGTTTGTAGATAACTTTTGTGCAAACCAATCAGTAAACGCTTATTGGGATTTTTTTTAACCAAAAATATGTAGCAGAATACACATTGATCTAAACTGATGAAGAAATTATATATATATATATATATATATATATATATATATATATATATATATATATATATATATATATATATATTTTTTTTATTGGGAATGTTTTAGAGCAGAAAGTAAGGAATGTTTTAAATTCAAAATTGCTGCTCTTTTTTTGTTTGCGCAAAAAATAAAAACCGCAGAGGTGATCAAATACCACCAAAATAAATCTCTATTTGTGGGGCAAAATGGACCGCACAATTGTCAGTTAAAGCGATGCAGTGCCATATCGCAAAAAATGGCCAAATCAGGAAGTGGGTAAGACCTTCCGGGCCTGAAGTGGTTAACAGTTGACATCATCTTTCACATTTTACCAAAAAATGATGGTGATATTGTGTTTTTTTTTTTTTTTTTAATCTCTATTAACCCTGGACCATTTTGCTAGCCAAAGAGCACTTTTTGCAATTCGGCACTGCATCGCTTTAGCTGACAATTGCGTGGTCGTACGACATGGCTCCCAAACAAAATTGACAGCCTTTTTCCCCCACAAATAGAGCTTTCTTTTGGCGGTATTTAATCACCTCTGTGGTTTTTATTTTTTGCGCTATAAACAAAAAAAGAGCGACAATTTGGAAAAAAACACATTCTTCTTTACTTTTTGCTATAATAAATATCTCCAAAGAATATTTAAAAAATATTTAAAAAAAATATTTTTTTCCTCAGTTTAGGCCGATACGTATTCTTTTACATATTTTTGGTAAAAAAAAAAAAATCGCAATAAGCATTTATTGATTGGTTTGCGCAAAAGTTATAGCGTCTACAAAATAGGGGATTGTTTTATGGCATTTTTATTAATATTTATTTTTTTACTAGTAATGGCGGCGATTTTTATCATGACTGCGTCATTATGGTGGACACGCCGGACAATTTTGGCGTGATTTTGGGACCATTCACATTTATACAGCGATCAGCGCAATTAAAATAGCTTTCTTTTGGCGGTATTTAATCACCTCTGTGGTTTTTATTTTTTTGCGCTATAAACAAAAAAAAAGCGACAATTTTGAAAAAAACACATTCTTTTTTACTTTTTGCTATAATAAATATCTCCAAAGAATATTTAAAAAATATTTTTTTCCTCAGTTTAGGCGGATATGTATTCTTTTACATATTCTTGGTAAAAAAAAAAAAATCGCAGTAAGCATTTATTGATTGGTTTGCGCAAAAGTTATAGCGTCTACAAAATAGGGCATTGTTTTATGGCATTTTATTCATATTTATTTTTTTTACTAGTAATGGCGGCGATTTTTATCATGACTGCGACATTATGGTGGACACGCCGGACAATTTTGGCGTGATTTTGGGACCATTCACATTTATACAGTGATCAGCGCAATTAAAATGGCATTGATTACTTTGTAAATGTGACTGGCAGTGAAGGGGTTAACCAATAGGTGGCGCTGTAGGGGTTAAGTGTGTCCTAGGGATGTGTTCTAACTGTAGGGGTGATGGGCTAGCTGTGACATATCACTAATCTCTGCTCCCGATCACAGGGAGCTATGATCGGTGACACTGTCACTAGGCAGAACGGGGAGATGCTTGTTTACATTAGCATCTCCTTGTTCTTCCTCTCCGTGAGACGATCGCAGGGTATCCCCGTGGACATCGAGTCCACGGGACCCGCGATCCTACTCGTGGTACAGGTATGCTCATTTGCGCAGCCGTGCCATTCTGCCGACGTACATCGGCGTGTGCCAGTTTCCCCAAAAATTACGTTTGCAAATACAGTGTGACAAAAAAAATTGCAACGATCGCCATTTTATTCCCTAGGGTCTCTGCTAAAAAAAAAAAAAAAAAAGTATAATGTTTTTGGGTTATAAGTAAATTTTTTTTTGCAAAGAATACTAGGTCATAATTTTCTACATTTGTATGGGATCACAGATTATTTACTATCATTGATTTTTTATATACACATGTGGAGGTTCATATTACATATATTTTTTGAGGGTGATTAAGTTTTGCAATTAAAGTGCACTACTGTTTTAAGAGTAATTAAGCGCTACAAGGTGACCAGTATTGATATACACATTTTTTTTTTTTTTTTTTTTTTATTCACCTTCTGATTTACAAAGAATACTAGGTGCCAGAAAAAGCCAGGTTGGCAAGTGAGGATATGAACAGGATGTCAAATTACATTATGAGAAGGGGGTCGCGAGCCAGTTATAACCTGGGGTTTAGCAAAGCTAGGTCACCTCCCTGCTCCCAGCATTTGTTTGGACAGTGAGGGAGCAGGAGCAACCTGGTGACCTCCTCCCGATTAGGGAAAATGACAGTTTCTTTAATTCACGATGATTAATAAGATCTCTTTGAGCTCATGAACGTCTTCATAGTATATCTAGAGGCCTTTGTTTTCCCAAAGATTTTACTGTGGCTCATTCTAAGGCCTCTGAGATACGGCTTTCTCTTGCCGATCTGATTTACCAGGATTCATAAAGGCCAGTTTTCCTGTATGGAAAGCTAAATTGTTTCCTATGAGGAAGCGGAGGTCTTGTGACCCATCTATAATAAGAAACCAAAGGTCAAGCTCTGATTCTTGGCCTCCCAGTATTGTGTGAATATGAAACGCACCTTGGGGATCTGCAGGAGATCAGGAGATGGATAAAAAGTCTCCACTGCCTATATTAATAGAATGGCAAGGCCATTACCAGGAAGCCACTGCCACACTGGGCCCCATTCAGATAGGACTTTCAATAACAGCTTTGTTTTCACACTGGAACTGTCCGGGTTTGGTTCTGGAGGTCATGACATCAGCATCTGGGCACATCTCAGAGGTGTTTGTGCGGACCCTTCAATATGATCCATAAAGTGGAAAGTAGTCTATTGTTGCCTCTCTATACCTTTGATCACCTAGGTTTAGTGAACTAACTCTTCTGAAGAGCTCACCTAAATTCTGGCCAGGTATCCCCAGTGGTGTATTTTGGTTTTGTGCAGCCCTAGCCAAGACTTAAATTGGGCACCGCCCTCAATCTAAATTTGTCCCACCCCTTCCTTCTCAAGTGGGGGGGTGAATGAGAGGGAAGGGGAAAGAGAGAGGGGAGGGGGTGAGAGAGAATGGAGGGAGGTGAGAGAGAGGAGAAGTCTCCCCCATACCATACTACACCAGAAGACTCCTCCACCAACCCCAAAAGAAAATCTACACTGGGCTGTCACCTTCTCACAGCCCACCGGCTCCTTTTTACCAGCTGTGGGTAGCGAGGTTGCCGAGACACAATCACAGCTGGTACACTGACCTGCTCTGCCAATTGAGTTTCTTCTTATTGGATAAGAAGGAGCCGCAGCCACTGCTGCCTTTTGCTTCTGCTTTGCTACCCTGTCACCAAACGGTCAGTCCGCAGCCGCCCCTGGTGTCACCCCTCTGACGAGACTACTTTTCCCTTAGCTTTAACCAGGTCAAGGATTAACTCAATCATGCTTCACAAAAAGACTAACACATTGGGTAAGCACTTGACTGTCCAGTTAAAGGAAGTGTTAGCCCATGGGATACACCTACCCTGCCCTTAACCCTCCCTATGGATCTCCCTTTTCTATACAGTTATGCATTCTCTGCTATACCCCCACCCAGGGCCAGGACAAGGGTCGGGCAGGAGGGGAAGCTGCCCTGGGAACAAGGGGACAAAGAATAATCTCAAGGCAGTAAAGGCAGTAAAACTATTCCATAGCTCCCAACCTTCCCTTATTTCGAGGGACTGTCCCTGATTTGGAGCAATGTCTCTCTGTCCCTCATTCCTCCTCATTTGCCCATCATTTTGGTCTGATCTATATAGTTGTATATAAAATGCACTTTTTATCTTTCAAAAAGTGTTTCCCAGTGCTAAACCTTTCATCTGATTTCTAAATTGCTGCATTTGTACATTTTAAAAGCCAATATAAAGGAATGGTAGTGGTAAAAAAAAAAGCCCTTGCGGATTTGGTTAATTTTGGTTAATTCTCTTTTAAGGGGATGTGGCAGGGGGCGTTTTCCAAGCTTACATACATTTGTTAGTAGGTGTCCCTCATTCCCATCTCAAAATGTTGGGAGCTATGCTATTCTATGGTATGCATTAACGCAGTTCCACATCCTCGCCCTGGGCACTAGATGAACCTGTCTCGGTACCGACCCTACCCTTGGCCTCTCCTAACCCCCTAATCCAGCATTTCTCAACAAGGGTTCCTCCAATGGTTGCTAGGGGTTCCTTGAGCAATGACCAATTTTTGCCTCTCAGATAAGTTCCCAGTGACACCAATTTTGTTTTTAGCTATCTGTAGGGGAGAAATTCTTCCCCAAAACCACAGATGTAAGGAGCACTCTTCCACTGACCATTACACCAATGTATCATTAGTTGTAGATATAGCCATTTTTAACAAGGGTTCCCTGAGACTGAAAGGTTATTTCAAGGGTTCCTCCATGTTGAAAAGGTTGAGAAAGTCTGGTCTAATAATTCTAGACCCCCTTTGGATCATACCAGGTCAATCTTCTACACTGAAGACTTCAGTTCTTCTTTGCACCCTACTGAGATAACCTTCTCCCAACTAAATTACATGTTTCTAATGAATTGTAATATCCCATATGCTTTGCATTTGCTCTTTGTTTATGTTCAAAACAAGTTATATTGAAATGCTGCTTCTATGTCCAACAATTAATAAACCCACTGAACAAGAAAAAAGTATGAATAGGTGGAAGTGGAGTGGGTGGAAAGAGTAGGCTATGCAGCAAATTTTACCGGAGATGGTCTTTAAAGCTAAACTCCAGGAAAACAGCTAAATACAAAGTACATCAATTGGGGCCAAAAAAATGTATATTTCTGCCCAGCCAGTCTGAAATTTACACAGTCCTGCCAGAGAGCAAAGCCAGCCTGGTGACCTGACTTTTCACTGCTGCAGTTATGTCACTTCCCCATCCCCCCGGAGTCTCTCTACACCTCCCAGGATTGCTGCAGATTGGCCTGAGCCCCTGAAATGACTTCCCTTCGTTTAAAGATATGCCTTTTTTCATCTTACTAAATGTGAGTGCATTTTTTACTGTTTTTAATAATAAACACTAACTTGCTACACTTAAAAGCACCCTCTAGTATCCATTTTACTTCCCTGCTCCCCTTCCTGTGATTGGACAGTCAAGGAGCAGCAGAAAACTGCACATGCTTAGTTTCTTCATTAAAGGGTGGGTAAAGATTCCATTGCCCATGTCTCATTTGTGTTGTTCACCCACCTGTTTCATGTAGTGTATGTCCATCATAAAGTTGTGCACATGCTTTTCAGCCTTGGTGAACTCCAGTTTCTGAGCAGCGACGGCGACTATCAGAGCTGTACACCCGACTCCCTGCAACAACAATAAAGGGGCAAAGTGAGTCATCACACGGGCAAGGTGCAGGTTTTGTTTTCCAAATCAAACGCACCCAAAAGTGGTATTTCATTTTTTTATGTGGTTGCTGACAAGTTGATATATATATATATTTATGTACTAGATATGATATATTTATGCTTTTTATATAATAAAAGGAAATGCCAAGTGATTCATTACATAGTTGAGCCAATACCCAAAACACTCCCTAATATCAAAGTGTAAACTCTTGTGTATGACTAACTGGCATAATACATACTTGGCAGGTCAGTGACTCATTTTAGGAACCACAGACATAAAAGTCAGACCATGCATGTGTACAAATCCCACACCATGCAGTATGATGAAGCATGTACTTCTCAGCGTTCCCATAGTAACATGCCAGGGGTATTTTCTGTATGTTAGTGTTATGCCACATTCACGTAGTACAGGGGTCTCCAAACTTTCTAAACAAAAAGACAGTTTACCATCCTTTAGACTTTAGGGGGTAGAAAATATCCTGGCATCCATGGGAGTAAACAATGCCCCATCTTTGGTGTCAGTGAGAAGAATTGTGTCCCATCGTTGGTGTTATTGTGTGGGAGGAATTGTGGCCCATTGTTGGTGTCAGTGATAGGAATTGTGCCCCATCGTTGGTGTTAGTGGGTGGGAGGAATTGTGCCCCATCGTTGGTGTTAGTGATAGGAATTGTGCCCCATCGTTGGTGTTAGTGATAGGAATTGTGCTCCATTGTTGGTGTTTTGGGTGGGAAGAATCATGCCCCATCGTTGGTGTTAGTGGGTGGGAGGAATTGTGCCCCATCGCTGGTGTTAGTGGGTGGGAGGAATTGTGCCCCATCATTGGTGTTAGTAGGTGGGAGGAATTGTGCCCCATCATTGGTGTCAGTGAGAAGAATTGTGCCCCATGGTTGGTGTTATTGTGTGGGAGGAATTGTGGCCCATTGTTGGTGTCAGTGATAGGAATTGTGCCCCATCGTTGGTGTTAGTGGGTGGGAGGAATTGTGCCCCATCGTTGGTGTCAGTGATAGGAATTGTGCTCCATTGTTGGTGTTAGCTGGTGGGAGGAATTGTGCCCCATCGTTGGTGTTAGTGGGTGGGAGGAATTGTGCCCCATCGTTGGTGTTAGTGGGTGGGAGGAATTGTGCCCCATCATTGGTGTTAGTAGGTGGGAGGAATTGTGCCCCATCGTTGGTGTCAGTGATAGGAATTGTGCTCCATTGTTGGTGTTATTGGGTGGGAAGAATCATGCCCCATCATTGGTGTCAGTGATAGGAATTGTGCCCCATCGTTGGTGTTAGTGGGTGGGAGGAATTGTGCCCCATTGTTGGTGTCAGTGATAGGAATTGTGCTCCATTGTTGGTGTTATTGGGTGGGAAGAATCATGCCCCATCGTTGGTGTTATTGGGAGGAATTGTGCTCCATCGTTGTTGTTATTGGGTGGGAAGATAGGTGATATTTCACAAAAATACTGAATATGTCCACTAGATGTAGCTGATGATCATAGGTAGTCAAAAACATTAGACAGATCATTATTCGTGACGACTACTGTATGTGAATGCCTGAGAAATTCTCACAGCAATTTTTTTAAATTAGAACATGGTAGTTAAATACGGCTGTGCTAATGCTTGAGACATTTCACAGTCTTTTTTTTTTATACATAGATCCCATCAAACTAACTTTTCATTGGAAAAATGTGCAGTGTTTTTAAGGGGATGTATGCATGTCTTGCAGAATTGTACTGAAAATTAAAGGCGGTGTGCACCACCATACTGACAAAGATTTACAACCAATGCACTACATCAGTGGTCTACAAACTGTGGCCTGGGCTTGAATTTGCTTGCTTTTTTCCAGCCCTTGGAGCAATATTTCATCCTCTGACATCAACGAAGGGGCACAATTCTTCCCAGTGACACCAATGATGGAGCACCAATCCTCCCATTGGTACCAATGATGGGGCACTACAGTATTCTTCCCATTGACACCAATGATGGAGGACCAATCCTCCCATTAGTACCAATGATGGGGCACTACAGTATTCTTCCCATTGACACCAATGATGGAGCACCAATCCTCCCATTGGTACCAATGATGGGGCACTACAGTATTCTTCCCATTGACACCAATGATGGAGGACCAATCCTCCCATTGGTACCAATGATGGGGCACTACAGTATTCTTCCCATTGACACCAATGATGGAGGACCAATCCTCCCATTGGTACCAATGATGGGGCACTACAGTATTCTTCCCATTGACACCAATGATAAGGCACTATTCCTCTCATTGACACCAATGATGGGACACTATTCCTTTCAGTGACACCAATGATAAGGCACTATTCCTCTCATTGACACCAATGATGGGACACTATTCCTTTCAGTGACATCAATGATGGGGCACTATTTCTTCCTGTGATATCAACAATGGAGCATTATTCCCCCTACTAATGCCAATAGCATGGCTTTGGTGCCAGGGCAATTTCTATTTACACTGGGCACAGTCTGGCCCCTTCAAAGTTTTAAGGACAGTAAACTGGCCATTTTTTTATTTTTTTTGGAAAGTTTGGAGACCCCTTGTCTAACAGACCTGTAATTCTAATTGTATGGCTTACAACAACCCTGCAAGGATTCAAGGCACTTGCTCTCTCCATACACTTTCCCACTTGGTTCCCCATCTTTACCTTATCTATCTAATCTGACCTGTCCCCTTCTTCCTCCTATTGAGGAGGGTGAATCCTAAATACTGTAGAGGGCAGTGCCAAAAAATGACAACTCTCTCTGCAGCTAGGAATTTGTCACTGGCACAGCAGAGAACTCCAGAAAAGGGGTCCCATGCTTTTTTGAAGGATCACAGCAGAAGATAGCAACGTTTCAGAACCAAGCAGGAGCCCTTTATCAGGCATGTGGCCTTCATCATGTCAAATGCCTGATGAAGGGGTCCTGCATGGCTCCGAAATATCACTATCTTCTGCTGTGATGTGATCGTTCAGTAAAGCATTGGATCGTTTTATGTGGTTCTCTGGTGTGCTGGTGACATATGCCTTGCCTTGAGTCATTCTGGTCTTCAGATGGTGGTCACTCTGGTCTCCAGCCAGTGGTCGCTCTAGCACCGACTCTCTCTTTAGCCATTTTCAGGAATGTCTGCATTGGGAATATTGCTTTGAACTTTCTCTGCAGCAGTTTCCTGAGGGTCCAAGGGCAATCTGAGCCTTGACACCCTGGGGTTACAGGAAGTGGGTTGAAGGACGTTTGGGCATCATTTAAACCAGATAAGCGTTTCCGCATTGCTGAATCAGCAAGTTTTTTGGGTGAATATAGCTGCTGAACCTGCTTTCTTATTTTTTACAAGAGGCTGAGAAGGCGTTTTTTCAATTTCATGCCCAAGCTGGAGTTGGGCAATAATGTTATGCTGTATTTTCAGCAAAATAACCAACAAAAATCTTAGTTGTCTATGGTGGAGGCCAACAGATGTCCTCCTCTTCTATAAGGCACCAACCCTCCTTTAATAGGACTAGTGGCAGGATGCTAATAATATAACAAACGAGTACAAAGAAGGGCAACAAAGCTAATAAAGGGTCTGGAGGATATTAGTTATAAGGAAAGGTTGCGAGCACTGAACTTATTCTCTCTGGAGAAGAGACGCTTGAGAGGGGATATGATTTTAATTTATAAATACCGTACTGGTGACTCCACAATAGGGATAAAACTGTTTCGCGGAAGGGAGTTTAACAAGACTCGTGGCCACTCATTAAAATTAGAAGAAAAGAGGTTTAACCTTAAACTACGTAGAGGGTTCTTTACTGTAACAGCGGCAAGGATGTGGAATTCCCTTCCACAGGCAGTGGTCTCAGCGGGGAGCATCGATAGTTTCAAGAAACTATTAGATAAACACTTGAAGGACCACAACATACAGGGATATACAATGTAATACTGACATATAATCACACATAGGTTGGACTTGATAGACTTGTGTATTTTTTTCGACCTCACCTACTATGTAACTATGTAACAACTCAGCATGTCTAAGATCATATATGAGTAAGCACTGATTACGGTGCGAAATGCGTCAGTATTTTTGTACCCTGTTATCTTTTTTCTGTGGATTATTTGATTTGATTTGATGTGACCTACGTTGTTTCAATAAAAGACGGGATTTTAAGTCTTTTTCCAGTGTGCGGCTATCCAGAGTTTTGTTCTGCTTACTTGCCCACCATGTCTAAGATAATATAATGAGATGTTTCTAATATCAAATATCTGTTAAAAATTTAAATAATAACTTTGTCCTCCTGGTGCCCACAGCTTTTCTTTTTTGTGCTCTTCCCACCCGCTTCTTGGTCTTACCATGACTCCGGTGAACAGGCAGACCATCTTGCCGCACGCGCTATGCGGAACCATGTCTCCATAGCCGATGGTCAGGAAGGTGATTGGGATGAGCCACATGGTGTCTGTCAAATTACCGTTGCCAGGAGAATCTCCCCTGCCAAGAAAGATGGAGGGTATTATACATAATATTGTGGTAGTATAAGAGTGTACCTATTGTGTTGCATCATTGAATGACATAATACATACATATTATTAAAATTACACATTATCTACACTATATCATCAAACGCTTCTGGACACCTGACCTTCATACCTACACTATATGGCTAATGGACCTCCAAAATTATTGAAGTGATATTAAAGGTTGGATTTCTTTTTTTTAAACTAAAATAGTAAACATGTCATACCTATCTGCTCTATGCAATGGTTTTGCACAGAGCAGCCCCAACCCTTCTCTTCTGGGGTCCCTTGCTGGTGCTCCCTACTTCTCCTCTTCCCTGAGTGCCCCAATAGCAAGCAGCTATGTGTGTGCTCACTCCCGGAGCCCCACTCTGTGTGTCCATAAGACACACAGAAAGGGGCTGGGACCCGCCCTGCTCCCTCCTCACTCACTGTGATTGACAGCAATGGGAGCCAATGGGGAGGTAGAGAGCTGGGAGAGTAGCTGCTCTCCTGCACATCGCTGGATCAAGATCAGGCTCAGGCAAGTTTCAGGAGAGACTGGTTTAGGAGCTGCATACTGAGTTTTTTTTTTAACTTAATGCACCAAAAATGCACCAAAAATTGTCTAAAGGCCAGCTAATGGATCAAGCCTGACTTTTAGCTACACAAAACCACAGGTTATTATAACTTTCCATCCTCCAGCACCCTAACATCCAATGAAGTTGGTTAATAAGTGGGACCTTGGGCACCTGCACAGCATCCTTGTTTACCCCTCCCCTGCCCCTCTCCATCAGCACTGGGGTAGCATTAACTATGTGAGAGAGAGAAACTGAGGGAGAAGAGAAACTCTGGAATACTAGTCAGTACCAGTGTGCGAAGGTGTGTCTGCTTTGGAAGAATGAATCTCCTCTAATGTTGGGAGCCCTACTAGTGTGGATGTTGCTGTGTTATGTTTACATTTTAAAATGTGGTGCCTCCATATTGTGCAGAATTGTAAAGGATTCCTTGACTAAAATTTTTTTAAGAAACATTGGGCTAAAATCTGCTGTTGGCTGACTTCACACTGCGGCTCCAGGATCTGGAAGGATCCACCAAAATGCTTGATCTCAGTGCGCCTCAGAGAGCCTGAGCCAGCTGCTCCCGCTGCCTCTATATCCAGTGAGCACTGGAGGGGCAGACCAGACCAACAGAGTGATCAGCGGTCATATGATCATTCAGTTCTCAGGCTTAGAGCCATTGTGGGACCGATGCTGCAACAGGGAGGGTAGCATAGATGTTTTTTTTTATTTTTTATGTTGTATTCTCCAACTTCTCCTTTAAAGACATTTTATACAATAATTTGCTTTCAATTGTGCAGCCACCGTTTGCAGAAGGCCCTTTGACTGTGCCCTTATGCGCCATCTCCATAAAGACATGGTTTGATAAGTTTGGTCTGGAGGAACTAGAATACGTCCTGACCCCAACCCTACTGAACACCTTTGAAATGAATTGGAATTCTGTTCAGGAGCTTGGTCTTCACGTTCAATATCAGTACCTAACCTCACAAATGCGCTTCTGACTCAATGGGCACAAATTCCCCTATACACGCACACCCCAAAGTCTTTTGGAAAGCCTTCCCACAAGAATGAAGGCTGGTTTAGCTACATGGGAGAGCGACAATGCCATATTAATTAGCTTTTTTTCTTTTTATACACAGGCTGATTAAACTCTTATTCAGAGTGAGGCTCTGTTTATATCCATATTGAGGCTTGGCCATCTACCACACTTTTGGTTTACATTCAGATTGAGGCTTGGCTCATTGTAAAGGTTTCTCTCTTTAGTTCTTTCAGAACAAGGCTTGGTTCCCCTTTACTTTGAAGCAGAGGATGTGATTTGGCCATTTTTGAAAATCAAAACAAGTCTTGGATATCAGTTTGCCCCATCTACAGGGTTTTTCCTTCTTAAATAAAGTATATAACTAGCATGGTGGCGTCCGTGGCCCCAATGACCTCAGATTTGACGAAATGCATAGGGCGGAGCTTAAGCTGATGACATCATCACGCACGCTGGAAAAAGGAAGTGTCCAAATTGAGTCATCAAGATCAGTATTTTTACTATTAAGCGCTTGTAAATTTTTGATCATTGTGAGTGGCTGGATAAAATAGTTTCATTAAATAAAAGGTTACATACGATTTTAAATTATGTGATTCTTCCTGATTCTCTTTTATGTCACGGTGGACTATACTGGGTTACTGCATGTGATACCATGGTGATCTTATATGGAGATTTGGAGGTGATAATAGGTCCCCTACAGAGGATATATATTAATATACATGCTCATGTGACTCTTTTTATACAAAGGGTCCACTTGTTCCTCTTAGCCTTTGTACACACAGTTGGACATTCCGACGGAAAATGTCCGGTCGGACCGTGTTGTCGGATAATCTGACTGTGTGTGGGCTCCATCGGACTGTTTCCGTCGGAATATCCGACCGACCAAGTTTTAGAGCTGGGCTATAAAATTTTCCAACAACATGATCCGATCAGACTTTTTCCGATCGTTTGTAGAGAATTCCGATCGGACAATGTGCCACACATGCTCAGATCAAATTCCTAGACCAAAGCTATTGGCTACTAGCCTGAACGTAGTCCCGTCCTAACGAAATAAAGTCATCACGTTCTGAATGATCGGATTTTCCGACAACTTTGTCCGACCGTGTGTATGCAACACCAGTTTCGGACAAAATCCAACGGATTTGGTTGTCGGAATGTCCAACCGTGTGTACAAGGGCTAAGAGTCCTCTAAACCAGAGGTCTCAAACTGGCGGCCCTCCAGCTGTTGCAAAACTACAAGTCCCATCGTGCCTCTGCCTGTGGGAGTCACGCTTGTAACTGTCAGCCTTGCAATGCCTCATGGGACTTGTAGTTTAGCAACAGCTGGAGGGCCGCCAGTTTGAGACCCCTGCTCTAAACCTATGGTGGTGGTACACTTTGGTGTTGAACGTATCTGGACAAACAAGATTTTTCTTATCATCACACTAGTGGATTTGGATTTTAATAAATTATAAATAAATTATAAATGATTGGATAAACTAATTATTTATGATTTTCTTTTTACATTTTATTTATTAAATGCAATGTCAATTTATAACGCCATATTCATGCCCATGATTTTGGAATATGATGTCCAACAAGCTCATATGGATGCGATGGTCAATTTTCTCCAAACATTTGGTCACATAATATAGTTTTGGGGCACCTTGTGTTGTTGACTTTCAGTTTATTGGCTTCTTTTGCACAACAGTTTTCATTTATTAAAGCAAATCCAGCTCTTCTCACCTCTCACACACAGACAAGACCCAAGAGGAGACGACCCACAGACTTATAGTCAACGTCAGCAGGACTCGGCCTGGACAGGTGTTCATGAGGATCTTCATGACGAAAGGATACTGAAATTTGATTTTATTGAGGGACCCTATACTTCGATAAGAGGCATCTACCAACACCTTGCTGTGGAGTAGTACAGTCCTGGGTATTATGTAGACCCGTAAGAACATCATGATGGACAAGAAAATGTCCAGGTTGCTGAGAAAAACCATAGGTTCCTTGGAAGAGTTTGACCCTCCCTGTCCCCGGCAATGCTGTTCATAGGGGAATGGATGGATGGCGCACACAGCGATTTCCAGCAAAATGGAGGCAGCTTTCTTAGCATTGACAGCAGTCCGCCAGTCCACTAGAGAGTTGTCGTTCATGAAGACCTGTAAGCAAGATGTACAAAACATTATTCTCTTACAGTACTGTGAACTTGTGGTAAATGTTTATATGACTTTAACATCATTTTATGCTTGCTTTTCCATCATTTTCTTATTGCTTTACAGAGATTTGTAGGTTAGCCAACAGAGCAGGGGTCCCTAAACTTTCTGAACAAAGGGCTAGTTTACTGTCATTCAGGCTTTGAGGAGGCCAGACCGTGGCCAGTGAGAGTAGAAAATGCCCAGTGTCAATGGGAGTAAGCAATGCCCCATCACTGATGTCAGTGGGAGGAAAAGTGCCCCATCGTTGGTGTCAGTGGGAGGAAACGTACAATTAAACAGGACATGCTGGTAGGTCAATTAGACCTTGTCTAAAAAAAATTGGCCTTAATATGTGTGTATGCGTAATGTCAATGTTGTATGTGTTTGTTAGCGTGCCAGGGCCTTACAGGGTAAAGGACCACACAAAGCCGCAGATGGACTCTGGTGGCAAGAAAGCGCCCTAAGGCGATTCAGTTCGCATAGGTAGCGCTATACAAGTCACTCACTCATTCAGAAGGCTTGCCACTCCAGACGAAATGAGGAAGCCTGATGGAACTCGTGGGTGCCTGCCTCGGCCCACCTCCGCAATCAATATGTAAAAAGAAGAAAAGGCTGCACACCACGATTGTGATCCAAAATCCTTTATTGGTACATCCCAGAGTGACACCACAAGAGTAGAGTACCCGGTAAATGCGTTTCACATTGTTATAAGTGCCCCAATGTGCCCCATTGTTGGTATCAGTGAGAGGACTAGTGCCCCATCATTGGTATCAGTGAGAGGACTAGTGCCCCATCGTTGTTATCAGTGAGAGGACTAGTGCCCCATCATTGGTGTCAGTGGGAGGAATAGTGCCCCATAGTTGGTATCAGTGAGAGGAATAGTGTCCCATCATTGGTGTCAGTGGAAGGAATAGTGCCCTATTGTTGGTAACAGTGGTAGAAATTGTGCCTTTTCCTTGGTGTCAGTGGGAGGAATAGTGCCCCATTGTTGGTATCAGTGAAAGCTATAGTGCCCCATCGTTGGTATCAGTGAGAGGACTAGTGCCCCATCATTGGTATCAGTGGAAGGAATAGTGCCCTATTGTTGGTATCAGTGGTAGAAATGATGCCCTTTCCTTGGTGTCAGTGGGAGGAATAGTGCCCCATTGTTGGTATCAGTGGGAGGAATAGTGCCCTGCCATTTGTGTCAGTGGAGGGTAGACATGTGCGCCGTCAATAAATTTGTTTTGTTTCATTCCGTTTCTTATTAGCCATTAATTCATATTTCGGAATTCGTGTCTGAAATTCAATTTGGATTTGTATGAAATACGAATTTTCATTAACTTTTCCTAACAATTACGAATGTTCGTTATGATGAATTTAAAAATCAAAAAATACCTTTCTCAATATGGCAGTTGTCGACTCATTATGCTCATTATGAGGGGCTCTCACCATCCCTGTGCTGTGCCCATTATGAGGGGCTTCCGCCATCCCTGTGCTCATTATGAGGGGGCTCCCACCACCCCTATGCTGTGCTCATTATGAGGGGCTCCCACCACCCCTATGCTGTGCTCATTATGAGGGGCTCCCACCACCCCTATGCTGTGCTCATTATGAGGGGCTCCCACCATCCCTGTGCTCATTATGAGGGGCTCCCACCACCCCTGTGCTGTGCTCATTATGAGGGGCTTCCGCCATCCCTGTGCTCATTATGAGGGGCTCTCACCATCCCTGTGCTGTGCCCATTATGAGGGGCTTCCGCCATCCCTGTGCTCATTATGAGGGGCTCCCACCATTGCTGTGCTGTGCTCATTATGAGGGGTTCCCACCACCCCTATGCTGTGCTCATTATGAGGGGCTCCCACCATCCCTGTGCTCATTATGAGGGGCTCCCACCACCCCTATGCTGTGCTCATTATGAGGGGCTCCCACCACCCCTATGCTGTGCTCATTATGAGGGGCTCCCACCACCCCTATGCTGTGCTCATTATGAGGGGCTCCCACCATCCCTGTGCTCATTATGAGGAGCTCCCACCATCGCTGTGCTGTGCTCATTATGAGGGGCTCCCACCATCAATGTGCTCATTATGAGGGGCTCCCACCATCCCTGTGCTGTGCTGACTTCCTGGGTTTTTAACTTCATCATAACGAATAATGGTAATTATTATGACAATAATAAAACGATATTAACGAACATTCTTATTTTGTCCGATTCTGAACCTCCCATCGACTACCAGTACCGGTCTCCCGCTCCCATATTAAAAAAGGTAATTTTCCCAACCCTCACTCAGCATCAGAAGAAAACCTCTGATTGGTCAACAAAATACCAGAGTCACGTTTCCGTTGTAACGGAATTTGGATCCGAAATTCGTCAACGAAATTTTGTTTTTCGTATACAAGCATAGAAATTCGTATTTCGGATCCTCCAGAATGTACGAATTTTCGATTCATACGAAACGAACCGCACATGTCTAGTGGAGGGAACATTGCCCCAAGGGCCAAATAAATGCAAGCAAAGGGTCACGTCCTGCTCCCGGGATGCAGTATGGACACCACTGCAATAGAAGGAGCACACATTGGCTAAATACAGTCAATGTCTCTCTGCTGAACAATTGTTGAGATAAGGGAGTGCCACACATGGAGTGCATTGATTTTAATGCATCAGCCAGCTTATAGATTGTGAGGAGGAGCAGTAAAGCACAACCACTATGTAGCACTGCAGAGCAGGAAGTAGAACCAGAGAATGTAATGAGCAAATATGGCTAAACAGTATAGAATATCTCCAGAGTTAGCGAGAGAGTTATGTTGAATACTGTTTTCTCAATAACTGTTCATAACATATCCTGGTGATTCTCCCTCTTAGCCCTTGTACACACGTTCGGACATTCCGACAACCAAATCCGTCGGATTTTGTCCGAAACTGTTGCATACATACAGTCGGACAAAGTTGTCAGAAAAGCTGATCGTACTTAACGTGATGACATTATTTCGTTAGGACGGGACTACGTTCAGGCTAGTAGCCAATAGCTTTGGTCTAGGAATTTGATCTGAGCATGCATGGCACTTTGTCCGATCGGAATTCTCTACACACAATCGGACAAAGTCCGATCGGATCATTTTGTCGGAAAATTTTATAGCCCAGCTGGAAAACTTGGTCCGTCGGATACTCTGACGGAAACAGTCCGATGGAGCCCACACACAGTCGGATTATCCGACAACACGGTCCTATCGGACATTGTCCATCGGAATGACCGCCCGCGTGTACAAGGGCTAAGAGGATAAAGTCACACTTGCCCCTTATCAGAAAAGCGATCTGTGGTGATTTGCTTTTCAGAGTGTGGCTAAAAGCAGTCACTCTCAGGCGTTCAGGAGGCAATACTGCTACTTGTTTTCTGTTTTCTTTCTCTTTTTTATTGCTTTTTTTTTCACAATAATGTCCTGCACTAGGCCAATTAACTTGAATGGGCGAGCTTGACAAATAACTTGACATGCCCAATAAATCTGCAACACCTGTGATGCAAAACATTGCGGTTGTGGTATGTGAATAGTCTACTTTGACTGTATTGTAAGCTTTAGGTGTCCTGCCTCCCATTTGGAAGAGACTTGAGTCCTTTAACCACTTAAGCCCCGGACCAATTTGCAGCCAAAGGACCAAGCCCCTTTTTGTGATTCAGCACTGCGTCGCTTTAACTGACAATGGCGCGGTCCTGTGTGGCGTGGCTCCCAAACAAAATTGGCGTCCTTTTTTTCCCACAAATAGAGCTTTCTTTTGGTGGTATTTGATCACCCCTGCGGTTTTTATTTTTTGCGCTATAAACAATAAATAGAGCGACAATTTTGAAAAAAATACAGTATTTTTGACTTTTTGCTATAATAAATATCCCCCAAAAATATATAAAAAAAAACATTTTTTTTCCTCAGTTTAGGCCGATACGTATTCTTCTACATATTTTTGGTAAAAAAAAACACAATTAGCTATTATTGATTGGTTTGCGCAAAAGTTATAGCGTTTACAAAATAGGGGATAGTTTTATAGCATTTTTATTAATATTTTTTTTTTTACTAGTAATGGCAGCGATCAGCGATTTTTATTGTGACTGCGACATTATGGTGGACACATCGGACATTTTTGACACATTTTTGGGACCATTGTCATTTATACAGCAATCAGTGCTATTTAAATGCACTGATTCCTGTGTAAATGACACTGGCAGTGAAGGAGTTAACCACTAGGGGGCAGTGTAGGTGTTATGTATGACGTTATGTGTTTTTTTTTTTTTTATTGCCTATGAGACTCGCCTGATCACTGATCCGAGCAAGGGGTCGATCCCGACCTCTTATCACGTGATCAGCTGTCAGCCAATGGCAGCTGATCATGTGATACAACGGAGCCGGTAATCGGCTATTATTCCTCCTCGCGCTGACAGTGCAAGGAGAAAAAAAAAGAGCCGATTACTGGCGGCCGTGATCGGGACATCAGTCCCGATCACGGCCAGCCCTGCCAGTGCCCACCTGCCCCCTGCCAGTGTCACCTCATTAAAAAATAAGTGCCCCCCGTCAGTGCCACCCAGCAGTGCCCATAGTGCCACCCAGCAGTGCCCACAGTGCCACCCAGCAGTGCCCACAGTGCCACCCAGCAGTGCCCACAATCTGCCTCAACAAAGGTGCTGCACCCCAGTGCAACATATCCGTGCCCATCAGTGTCATCTACCAGTGCCCATCAGTGCCCAGCAGTGCCACCCATCAGTGCCCAGCAGTGCCACCTATCAAAGCCACCTATCAGTGCCCATCAGTCCCATCTATCAGTGGTACCTATCAGTGCCCCTTAGTGCCACCCATCCGTGCCACCCATCCGTGCCATCTTATCTGTGCCCATCTTTGCCGCCTTATCTTTACACAGACCTCTCCTCGTTCTTAAGCTCTGTGACCCGATCGCGGGACACCAGCAGCGATTGGGTCCACTCGTCCCGCGGCCACAGTCACAGAGCTCAGGACCGGGTCGGGAGCGCGCTGGCGGTGGCGCGCTCCCGACCCACAACTGGACACTTAAAGAGCAACGTACAGGTAGGTGCTTGTGCCCAGCCGTGCCATTCTGACGACGTACATGAGCGCGAGGCGGTCCTTAAGTGCAATATGCAATATTCAAGCTTTGATAAAGGGGACATTTTTGAGCTGCCCCGAAACACGTTGTTTTATTTGATCATATGATCAGTCATTAAAGCTACTTGGAAATTTTGGCACGTCACCATTTGGTCTGGTGTTCCTGTTTGATTTTTTTACATTGTAAGTCACATTCTACGTATCCACCTTAAGAGGAGCCTTGATTCATGTGAGCCAGTCCTTTCAAGAATATATACATCTCAACCCTACGGCAGGTGGATTGTTCAGACCCCCAAAACGAGTTGCCCTTTTTTTTTTATTCAATTATTTGATAAATGATTTAAGCTTCCTTTGACTCAATTTTGGCCTTCATGCCACCTTCATCTTTTTGGATTCTAACCCTTCCCCACTCCATACAAAACTAAAATAATTATTATTATTCGGGCTCTTTTACACTTGGGGCTCTCTGCCTCTTGAAATCTTCTCAATCAGTTTTAGTTGAAGGAAGGAAGATATGGCATTGCCCTATCAAACGCACTCACTACAAGCCCATAGGTGTGGCTGCCTGTGCCACCCCAGCAACTACTAAATACAATACAGTGTTTATACCACCAGCTGTGTATGCCACGGGCCCAATCTCAATAATTCGATACAGACGGCATATGCAGAACTCAGACTGAGTGACGCATCCGTGAAAAATGATCCTCCTGCCAAAATACCTTTGTGTGCCTCAGAATCGGCTGGAATGAGTAGAAAGCGACAGTATGGTTTGAGTCACAGGGAAGGACTGGAGCTAATGTGGAAAGGCTTCGTATGACAGATCTGGGCGGCTTTTTATAGCTGTCAGCTATATTTATATTCGACTATCACCTAGCCTAAAAGTATACTCCAAGCTAAGAAGACATTTTACACAGTTTATCACCTGTTGTGTTATATCATTTTTATATCATTTGATTATCTGCATAAAAATCTCCATTCAACAAATAAAAACATATTATGGCTGCATCCATGATGCTCAGTTTGCAAGGCATGCTGTACATAGAAGAGCTCAGCCTACGTGCTGATATACATTGCCTTAAAAAAGTATTCATAGTTACATACAGGGGCGGACTGACCATTCGGGCACTGCCCGAGGGCCCCATGCCACCAAGCGGCCCCATCAGGGTTGCCAGCCTCAATAAAACCAGGGACAGTATGTAAAAATCTGTATGTATATTGTGTGTATATTGTGTGTCTGTATGTGTATAATGTATGTGTGTGTGTGTGTGTGTGTGTATTTATGCATACTGTGTGGCTCCATAATCTATTGCCTGGGGGCACCATAATCTCCTATTGCCTGGGGGTCCCATAATCTCCTATTGCCCGGGGGCCCTATAATCTTCTCCTAGTGCCCGGGGGCCCCATGAGTTGTCAGTCCGCCCCTGGTTACATAGTTAGTCAGATTGAAAAAAGACACAAGTCCATCTAGTTCAACCATAAAAAAAAAAAAAGATCATACAATCCCATATACCCAATCCTATACCCATATTTGACCCAGAGGAAGGCGAAAAACCCACCATAAAAGCATGATCCAATTTGGTACAGCAGGGGAAAAAAACTCCTTCCTGGTCCCAGAGAGGCAATCGGATTTTCCCTGGATCAACTTTACCTATAAATGTTAGTATCCAGTTATATTATCTACATTAGGAAAGAATCCAGGCGTTTCTTAAAGCAATCTACTGAGGTGGCCAGAACCACCTCTAGAGGGAGTCTATTCCACATTTTCACAGCTCTTACTGTGAGGAAACCTTTCTGTATTTGGAGATGAAATCTCCTTTCCTCTGGATGTAAAGAGTGCCCCCTTGTCCTCTGTGTTGACCGTAATGAATAACTCAACACCAAGTTCCCTATATGGACCACTTATATTTTTATACATGGTGATCATATCCCCCCTTAATCTCCTCTTCTCAAGAGAGAATAAATTCAGTTCCTCTAATCTTTCCTCATAGCTGAGCTCCTCCATGCCTCTTATCAGTTTGGTTGCTTTTCTCTGCACTTTCTCCAGTTCACCGATATCCTTTTTGAGAACTGGTGCACAAAACTGAACTGCATATTCCAGATGAGGTCTTACTAATGATTTGTACAGGGGCAAAATTATATCTCTCTCTCTGGAGTCCATACCTCTCTTAAAGTGGTTCTGCAAAATATTAAAGGTCAGCAGCTACAAATATTGCAGCTGCTGACTTTTAATAAATTGACACTTACCTGTCCGAGGGTCGAGCGATGTCGGCGGCAGATGACGAGCGATCGCTCGTCTCTCTGCTGCCCCCGCCGCCATCCTCTGTCAGGGAATCGGGAAGTGAAGCATTGCTGCTTTGCTGCCCGGTTCCCTACTGCGCATGCGCGAGTCGTGCTGCATGTCTCTGCTGGTCCCTGCTGTGTCCTGGGAACTGTGTGTTTCCCAGAACACAAGGGGGGGGGGGCATCTGCGGCAGTCTGTGGTGGTCTTGTTCCGGAAGTGGGTGCAGATACCTGGATTATCCAGGTAACTGCACCCCCTCCCCCTGAAAGGTGCCGATTGTGGCACCGGAGGGGGGGAGGGATCAGATGAGCGGAACTTCCACTTCATGGTGAAGGACCGCTTTAATACAAGAAAGCACATTGCTCGCTGGAAACCCCAGCTTGGCATTGCATGCTATAATTGACCTTATGATCTACCAAAACCCCCAGATCCTTCTCCACTATGGATCCCCCCAGTTGTACTCCCCCTAGCATGTATGATGCATGCATAGTCTTAGCTCCCAAGTGCATAACTTTATATTATTCATATCCCTTGACTTTTTCCATATTTTGTTATGTTACAACCAAAAACATAAATGTAGTTCATTGCGATTAACCAACACAAAGTGGCACATAATTATGAAGTGGTAGGAAAATGATAAATGGTTTTCAAACTTTTTTATAAATAAATATCTGAAAAGTGTGATGTGCATTTGTATTCAGCCCACTTTACCCCTAACAAAAAATTTAGTAGGACCAATTGCCTTTAGAAGTCACCCAATTAGTAAGTAGAGTCCACCCGTGTGTAATTTAATCCTAGTACAAATACAGCTGTTCAGTGAAGCCCTTAGAGGTTTGTTAGAGAACCTTAGTAAACAAACTGCTTCATAAAGACCAAGGAACACAAAGACAGGTCAGGGATAAAGTTGTGGAGAAGTTTAAGGCAGGGTTAGGTTATAAAAAAGTATCCCAAGCTTTGAATATCTCACGGAGCACTGTTCAATCCATCATCCGAAAATGGAAAGCGCATGACACAACTGCGAACCTACCAAAACATGGCCATCCACCTAAACGGACAGGCCGGGCAAGGAGAACATTAATTGGCTCACCTGGACAGCTCAGGTGGGAGAATCTGTCCACATGACAACTATTATGCCGTGTACACACGATCAAACAATCGGGTGGAAAAGTCTGGCAAACTCAAGTCCGCCGGACAATCCCCCCGTGTGTAGCCTCCGGCATACTTTTTTGACCCGAAAGTACGGCGGACTTAGAAAGTAGTTTTGCACTTCAATCTTCCCGCCGGACTCGCATTTCGGCGGACAATCCGGCCGTGTGTGTGCCAGTCCGCCATACTTTTAAAATGAACGGACTTTTCCCGCCCGGAGAAAAGTCCGCTCACTCAAGCGGGTCTCCAGGTAGGCGGGGCCCGCGAAGGAGACGTCGCTGGCCCCGCCACCTGGTATGGACTTAAAGGGGAACCCCAACGCTGAAAAAAATCGGCATGGGGGTCCCCCCAGGTCCACATCAGACCCTTGTCCGAGCACGCTACCTGGCTGGCCAGGAAAGGGGGGGCGAGCGAGCCCCCCCCCCCCGAGCCGTACCAGGCCGCGTGCCCTCAACATGGGGGTGCCTTGGGAAAGGGGGGGCCGCGCGGCCCCCCCACCCCAAAGCACCTTGTCCCCATGTTGATGAGGACATGGGCCTCTTCCCGACAACCCTGGCCGTTGGTTGTCGGGGTCTGCGGGCGGGGGGCTTATCGAAATCCGGGAGCCCCCTTTAATAAGGGGGCCCCCAGATACCAGCCCCCCACCCTATGTGAATGAGTATGGGGTACAATGTACCCCTACCCATTCACCTGTAAAATAAAGTACAAAAAAAACACAACACACAAGATAAAATAGTTTATTGCACAGCTCCGGGGGTCTTCCGTCTTCGGGGGTCTTCTCGCCGGCTCCTCCGCTATCTTCTTCTAGCTCTTTTGCTAGCGGAGGAGTCCGGCTTTCTTCCTCGCCGCGGCCTCTTCTTCCGACTTCGGGGGTCTTGTCCCCCTCTTCGGTTCTTCTGCCGGGCGATTAATCGATTAATCAACTAATTTCGATTAATTATACAGATCCAACTACTTTTAGCTGATCTCCTTGCATTGCAACTCTTTATTAGTCAGTAGCAAATGTGGTATACACTATATACAATCACCCGACACTAGTTCGTTTCCACAATCCATGACTTAACTTCACAGTTCACACAAATACGTTTTAAATTCAAACTGTAGCACTGACGTAAGTCATTTTTTTTATTAAACTTTAAGAAAAACTTAGAAAGTTAAACTTTAATTATAAAACGTATCTACTATATTGACTATCAGTCACTTTATAGTAGGCATCACTTTAGCCAGTCACACAGACATACCAGAGCGTTTACATTTTGTTGTTTTTTTTACAACAATGGTAAAAACGGAGGTTATAAAATTTGCCTACACTTAGCTCACTGAATGATCCCAGTTAACCACATTCATATTTACCATCACTGTCCAGTCTGTCCGGTGACGTTGATGTCACCGGACTCCTCCCCCCTTCCCTTTGTTAGCAGACAGAACTCCCTGAAGACCCGGAAGACGGGGGAGAGGTGAGTGAGTACCGATCAAAAAAAAATGTGATCGATCAAAAAAATTTACGATTAATTGAGGAATTAATCTTTAATTTTCCCAGCCCTAATTTATTTGTAAAAAATGTTGAAAACCATTTATCATTTTCATTCCACTTCACAATTATGTGCCACTTTGTGTTGGTCTATAGCCGCGTACACACGGACGGACTGTCTGGCCAACTTAGTCCGTCGAAACACATTTCAGCGGACAGTCCGCTCGTGTGTGGGCTTCAGTGGACTTTTTCAGCGTGCAGTCTGGCGGACTAAGTATTTCGGAATTTACGTAATATTGTCCGTCCAACTTTGGTTTCAGCGGACAATCCGCTCGTGAGTAGGCTAGTTGGACGGACTAAGTATGGCGCATGCTCAGAAAGGATTTACACGGCCGAAGGTTGCATTGCTGTGTATTGGACGTCCTATTTCTAGTCCCGTCATACGTGCTGTACACGTTATCGCGCAAGCTTTCAACGGACTGTTTGTGCATCGTGTGTGGTCAAGTCCGTTCATTCGAAAGTAGGACGGACTGTCCGTCGGATTGTCTGACGGACTAAGTTGGCCATACAGTCCGCCCGTGTGTACGCGGCTTATCACATAAAATCCCAATAAAATACATTTACGTTGTTGGTTGTAACATGACAAAATGTAGAAAATATCAAGGGGTATGAATACTTTTCCAAGGCACTGTATGCACAGCTAATTGCCTACCATTGATACCCACTATCAAGTCTGTAGAGGCATTGGTAATGTAGCAAAGGCCTCAAAGGTGCACCTTGGGAAGGCTGCATCACCAGTGCTCTGCAGAGAAATCTTGCAGCAAAACAAGGTCTCTAAGCCCTTGTACACACGGTCGGACCTGCCGACGGAAAACATCCGATCGGATCGTGTTGTCGGATAATCCGACCGCGTGTGGGCTCCATCAGGCTGCTTCCGTCGGAATATCCGACCGACAAAGTTTTAGAACTGGGCTGTAAAATTTTCTGACAACATGATCCGATCGGAATTTGTCCGATCGTTAGTAGAGAATTCCGTTCGGACAAAGTTCCACGCATGCTCAGATCAAATTACAAGACCAAAGCTATTGGCTACTAGCCTGAACGTAGTCCCGTCATCACGTTCTGAACGATCGGATTTTCCGACAACTTTGTCCGACTGTGTGTATGCAACACCAGTTTCGGACAAAATCCGTCGGACAAAATCCGACGTATTTTGTTGTCGGAATGTCCGAAAGTGTGTACAAGGGCTAAAAGAGCATGCGCGAGATCTTGTGCAGACTTTATTAGTGGGGCGGCCAGAGAACGAGAAAGAAGAAGCTGGCCTCAGATGGCGGCACAGGTTGCAGAGGAGGTGGGTGGACAGACCAGGGGGACCGACTGAAGACAAGAATAAGGAGATATGTGCGTGAAAGTTATTTTACTTGTTTCCATTTGCACACTTTAATGCATTTCACGCAAATGGCGTTTCACCCAATTTCCCTGAAATCTCCGGAAATCTGCAGAGGTTTCAGGGAAATGAAGACTCTTAATATAACTCATCTCTATAACAGTAGAGTGTCAGGAAAAGGCATGGAACTGCATCCCATAGCTGATTATTCAGCATCTTCATATCTAGAAGTGGATGGCTGGCAGCAGTCTGCGCTCCACCTTCAAAACACACACATTCTACCAATGGATTACTCACATCCGGCTGTGAAGTGACTGCAAAGATCACTGGAAGCTGCAGAATTAGTAAGGGACAGTGACAGGCAAAAACATGCAGAAATTCCTGGTACAAGAGAACCTGTCACAATACAAACATTCTCCATCAATACTGCATGAACATGTTTAATCTGCGTATACTTTGACATTTTTTATGATAGCCTTCATGTAAGCCTGCTCTCAATTTATATACAGCTTAATATGTCTTGCTGTGGTTGTCATTGGTTATTGTGGGACTGACATCTTGTCCTGAGCTGCAGCTCCTACATACAGTATCTCACAAAAGTAAGTACACCCCTCACATTTTTGTAAATATTTTTTTTCTATCTTTTCATGTGACAACACTGAAGAAATGACACTTTGCTACAATGTAAAGTAGTGAGTGTACAGCTTGTATAACAGTGTAAATTTGCTGTCCCCTCAAAATATCTCAACATACAGCTATTAATGTCTAAACCGCTGGCAACAAAAGTAGGTACACCCCTAAGTGAAAATGTCCAAATTGGGCCCAAAGTGTCAATATTTTGTGTGGCCACCATTATTTTCCAGCACTGCCTTCTCCATCTTCCGTTTGATAATGCCCCACAGATGCTCAATAGCGTTTAGGTCTGGAGACATGCTTGGCCAGTCCATCACCTTTACCCTCAGCTTTTTAAGTAAGGCAGTGGTCATCTTGGAGGTGTGTTTGGGGTCAATATGTTGAAATATTGCCCTGTGGCTCAGTCTCCGAAGAGAGGGGATCATGCTCTGCTTCAGTATGTCACAGTACATGTTGGTATTCGTGGTTCCCTCAATTAATTATAGCTCCAGCAGCGTGTGTGGTGGTAACCAGATGAGGAGTACAAAGACAAGTGTGTCTTGTCTACAGTCAAGCATGGTGGTGGGAGTGTCATGGTCTGAGGCTGCATGAGTTCTGCCGACACTGGGGAGCTTTGGAACCATGAATGCCAACATGTACCGTGACATACTGAAGCAGAGCATGATCCCCTCTCTTTGGAGACTGGGCCGCAGGGCAGTATTCCAACATGATAACCACCCCAAACACACCTCCAAGATGACCACTGCCTTGCTAAAGAAGTAGAGAAGAAAGGTGATGTACTGGCCAAGCATGTCTCCAGACCTAAACCCTATTCAGCTTCTGTGGGACATCCTCAAATGGAAGGTGGAGGAGCGCAAGGTCTCTAACATTCACCAGCTCCGTGATGTCATCATGGAGGAGTGGAAGAGGACTCCAGTGGAAATCTGTGAAGCTCTGGTGACCTCCATGCTCAAGAGGGTTAAGACAGTGCTGGAAAATAATGGTGGCCACACAAAACATTGTCACATTGGGTCCAATATGGACATTTTCACTTAGTAGTGTACTGACATTTGTTGCCAGCGGTTTAGACATTAATGGCTGTGTGTTGAGTTATTTGGAGGGAACAGCAAATTTACATACTACTTTACATACATTGTAGCAAAGTGTCATTTCTTCAGTGTTGTCACGTGAAAAGATATAATAAAATATTTACAAAAATGTGAGGGGTGTACTCACTTTTGTGACATACTGTATATTTGCATATAAGGGGTTTCCTGTTCTAGCATGACTGTGTCACAGTGCATAAAGCCAGCTCCATAAATATATGGGTTGATAAGTCTAGTGTGGAGGAACTTGAGTGCCCTACACAGATTCCTGACCAGGGATGAGCCGAACATCCCCCCCCCCCCCCGGTTCGGACCAGAACCTTCGAATGGACCGAAAATTCGCACAAACTTTAGGACCTTATTAAAGTCTATGGGACTCGAACGTTCGAAAAGAAAAGTGCTAATTTTAAAGGCTAATATGCAAGATATGCAACAGAACAATGAACAACACCAGCAATAAGGGGTATCTTCAGCTGTATACTGTGCAGGAGGTACACAACACCCACTGTAACAGCGCTAGGTTCCCAAGCAAAAAGACACTGTCCCTGCCTATCTAGCGCTTTCCCTGCAGGCCAACACACTACACAAGGCCGTCGCGCTGGCGGCCTTATATAGTGTGGGGTGTGCACTAAACCCCCGTAAGCTATAATTGGCCACAGGCATCCTGCCTGTGGCCAATTATGACTCTCCTCGCTGCCGGCGATGTGATTGGCCAAGCATGAGGGGTCACAGTGCATGCTTGGCCAATCATGAGCCAGCAATGCACTGCGATGGCGTAGTACATTATGGGCCATTCGTGCCACACGAATTTGGTGCGAACGGTACACAAAGTTCTGAATTCACTGAACAGGCGAACGGCCCTTGTTCGAGTCAAAAACCGAGCTCATCCCTATTCCTGACTCAACTCTACTAATAACCTTTGAGGTGGACCTGGAATGTCAACTGTGATCCAGGTCTTCTCCAACATACAGTAGATATAAAATGTCTACACCCCTGTTAAAATGTCAGGTTTCTGTGATGTAAAAAAAAGATAAATCATTTCAGAAGTTTTTCCACCTTTAACCACTTGCTGACCAGCCACAGTATATATACTGCGGCGGGTCGGCTCTCCTGCGCAGACCGTTGTACCCGTACGTTGGTTCAAGCATGTTAAAACTGCTGGCTCTCATGCGCACTGCATGCTGTGGGAGCGCGCCCGCGGTTCCCTTGGACTTGATGTCCGACCACCCCCATTTGCAGTGAAGAGAGGTAGACAATTATGAACGTAGTGACGCACTACATTGTTTTTCACCTCTTTAGCGCCACCCTTTGGGCTCCTTCTGCTAATTTGGTGTTAGTAGAAATTTGGCGAGTGTTCATTCTCACTTTTAATTTTGCATTTTTAATTTCGCGCTTTTCAGTTCGTTTCTGAGTGGCCGTTCATCAACCAGCCATGTTGCAGAATTGGAGGAGATAACGTGTTATTTATTATTGGCCTTGGAGTTATTGCTTTGACGTTATTTTTTTGTTTGAATAATTATTTGATTTTGTATATTTTCTATATTTTTGGATGCATAGGATGCACTTTTTGGTTACGTTCTATTGGCAGATATCATGTCTAATTGTATTTGTTTTCTTTTTTTAATGCACAATAAAAAAATTCTGGAGAATAATACTTGGCTTTACTTCAAATGGTATTTTGGGAGTAGGTAGTTACATTAAAAAAAATACAATGAATACAATGTAAAATTGACAAGGGACACCAGCATAGTTGTATCTTTGATCTTAAAAACTACGGGATAATGGTGTTGTGGCAACTTGCCCAAAAAAAAAAAAAAAAAAGCATAATATTATTCTTGATATCACTAGAAACAAAAAAGCCTTTGAAAATTAATTTGCAATAACTCCATCAGTATCACCAGCAAAGCAGCTTCATTATTATCCCATTAAAAAAGAAGAGAATTGTGCGCTGCATTTCCAGATTTCATAATCTGCCGCGTCACGAATGTTAATTCTCCATTACGAACGCTAGTTTACAAGACCGACTGCTTGTGCTTCTGAGCATGCGTGTTTGTACTTTGGACTTTTTTCTGACGGACTTGTGTACACACACTCGGAAAACCCGACAACACACATTTGTCCATTGAAAATTTGAAAACATGCTATCCAACATTTGTCTGCGGAAAGTCCAACAAGTGTCCGATGGAGCGCACACACGGTCAGATTTACCGCCAACAGCCTGTCATTGAACATTTCCTGACGGAAAGTCAGATTGTGTGTACGAGGCTTAAGTTTTACCTGACTATCTTCCTTGTAAGCAGAAAGACCAAAAACTATACCCTTAAACTAATACTTTGTTGAAGCGCCTTTTGATTTTATTACAGCACTCAGTCTTTTTGGGTATGAGTCAGCATGGCACATCTTGACTTGGCAATATTTGCCCACTCTTCTTTGCAAAAACACTCCGAATCTGTCAGATTGCGGGGACATCTCCTGTGCACAGCCCTCTTCAGATCACCCCACAGATTTTCAAGTCTGGGCTCTGTCTGGGCCATTCCAAAATGTTAATCTTCTTCTGGTGAAGCCATTCCTTTGTTGATTTGGATGGATGCTTTGGGTCGTTGTCATGTTGAAAGATGAAGTTCCTCTTCATGTTCAGCTTTCTAGCAGAAGCCTGAAGGTTTTGTGCCAATATTGACTGGTATTTGGAACTGTTCATAATTCCCTCTACCTGGACTATGGCCCCTGTTCCAGCTGAAGAAAAACAGCCACAAAACATGTCTCTGCCGCCATCATGCTTCACGGTGGGTTTGGTATTCTTTTGTTGATGTGCTTTGTTGTTTTTGCTCCAAACATATCTTTTGGAATTATGGCCAAAAAGTTCAACCTTGGTTTCATCAGATCATAACACATTTTCCCACATGCTTTTGGGAGACTTCAAATGTGTTTTTGCTAAATTTAGCCGGGCTTGGATGTTTTTCTTCATAAGAAAGGGCTTCCGTCTTGTCACTCTACACCAAAACCCAGACATATGAAGAATATGGGAGATTGTTGCCACATGTACCACACAGCCAGTACTTGGCAGATATTCCTGAAGCTCCTTTAATGTTGCTGTAGGCATCTTGGCAGCCTCCCTGACCAGTCTTTTCCTCAATTTTGGAGGTACGTCCAGTTCTTGGTAATGTCACTGTTGTACCATATTTTCTCCACTTGATGATGACTGTCTTCACTGTGTTCCATGGTATATCTAATTGCCTTGGAAATTCTTTTGTAACCTTCTCCTGACTGATACCTTTTAACAACGAGATCCCTCTGATGCTTTGGAAGCTCTCTGAGGACCATGGCTTTTGCTGTAGGAAAGACCTACTAGAACAGCTGAACTGTATTTGGGGTAAATCAGAGGCACTTTAAATGATGGCAGATGTGTGCTGACTCCTTTTTTAATATGAGTTTTAATGTGATTGCTTAATTCTGAACACAGCTACATCCCCAGTTATAAGAGGGTGTGCACACTTATGCAACAACATTATTTATTTATATATTTTTTTACTCCCCCCCCCAAAAGATTTCAGTTTGTTTTTCAATTGAGTTGTACAGTTTAGAGGTCACAATAAAGGTGGAAAAAGTTCTGAAATTATTTATCTTTGTCTAATTTTTTTACATCACAAAAACCAGGGTAACGGGGGTGTGTAGAATTTTTATATCCACTGTAAGCACCTGGACCTCAAAAATTTGTGTCTGGTGGGGAGACAGCACTCTAGCGTAATGGCTAGGGTGTGGGTTGTATATGGAATGCTGCTGACCACTGCACCCTGTACGCTGATCTGTAAATGATATACTCCTGACCACGGGACTCGGTACGTTGGACTGTGTTTGACATAATTCTTAGCACTGCACCCTCTACGCTGGTCTGTACATTACATACTCCTGACCACTGCACTCTAGGCTGCATATTCTTGACCACTACACTATGCTGGGTAATGTATGACATACTTCTTACCACTTCACTCTGTACACTGGTCTGTAAATGGCATGCTCCTGACCACTGCACTCTGGGCTGTGTATGGCATACTTTTGACCATGGAACTCTGTATGCTGAGCTGTGTATGACATACTCTTGACCAGTGGTGTTGGCAGGAGGGGGGTTGGAGTGTGGGGGGGGACTGACAGTGGCTGAAGCCCTGAGTTGGTCTCCAAAAATACCCGGGTCTCAGGTGGTCACTGTTCTAGTATTAGCCCCGAGCGCTGCTCGGGACTAATACATGCAGTCTGCCTCCTGGTCAGGTGGGTCAGTGTTTGTATGTCAGGTAGGTAGGTCAGTGTATATCTGGTAGGTAGGTCAGTATATGTCAGGTAGGTCAGTGTGTGTATGTCAGGTAGGTAGGTCAGTGTATATCTGGTAGGTAGGTCAGTATATGTCAGGTAGGTCAGTGTGTGTATGTCAGGTAGGTAGGTCAGTGTATATCTGGTAGGTAGGTCAGTATATGTCAGGTAGGTCAGTGTGTGTATGTCAGGTAGGTAGGTCAGTGCATGTAAGGTAGGTAGGTTAGTGTATGTCAGGTAGGTAGGTCAATGTGTCAGGCAGGTGAGTTTAGTGGTCAGCATTGATGGGCACCAGTAAGCCAGGCAGCAACCAGCAAGTGAGCTTACCCCCACCACACAAACCCACCGCCCAGCCAAAAAAAACCTGCAGCACTACCGCCGCTGCCACCCCCCTCCCCCGTGCCGGCCTTGGACATTGGACTGAAGCCCCTGGTCTTTTGCCCCCTAGCATCCCCATGCTCTTTACCACTGCACTCTGTAGGCTGAGCTGTATATAACATACTCCTGACCGCTGCACTCTACCGGGCTTTGCATAGTGAATATAAGACACACTATATTTAAATTTAAACTACAGTTTTTGAAAATTCAACGAACAACACCAATAAGGTGGATCTCACCCATTCCTCCACAGTCTATTAACCTCTGGTGAAAGCAACCATCACAAAGTAAATATGAAGCGTTGACTCCCGGCCAATTCATTAAGTGCTTGGATCGCCGTACACAAATATACCGAGCTAAACATTTGTTGCGTCATCTAAACATAATAGGACACATCATTATTCATATCCTGAATGCGGTCCTTGAACCACTGAGACCGAAATGGCACAATGCAACAATAAAAACGACCTTCTAGCCAAAAACAACCATCCGAGAACTCGCCAGTCCTTGCCTCGGGGTAGATTATAGAAACACTCTAATTGACTTATTTTTCCTCTCGGTGGTAACGTGTTACAAATTGCTTTTCCTACAGGAGGAACAGGTCAATGGTGTGAACACCGGCGTTCTCTTCCTTTAATGACTTAAACTGTAATTATGATAAGTCTGCACATTAGTGGGAACAGGAGTCCGAGGACCCCCCGTGCCAAGTCTATGTCAACTTGTGCAATAAAAGATCTGGTATTAAAGGAAACCGGTCCTATGGGAACCATGGAGGCTTCCATGGCTGACTTCTGAAACTGGAAATGCTGGTGGCTTGGCTGTTCTACTGACTTTTTGGCACAATACTTTGCTTTACAGACCCGGAACAAGCATGAAGATAAGGTCTTCTTTTGTCACCTGTCTTTGTTTCCTTTGGTCAGCAACTCTAACTATTAAAGCAAGGGGGTTAGTGTAAAAGCCAGGCAATTGACATTTCAGAGGGTCAGCTATGGCAGCCTTAACGCTTTAATCATGCCAATTTTATCTTAACCCCTTTGTGCCTAAGGGTAAAACAAATGTTAATGCCTAAGCACAATTTTGCAACTTTGATTCGTTTGTAAATCCATACATATATCATTGCAACTACTTTGCGCATCCAGGTGGAGTATACCGTGTTTTTTCAGGGCAAATTGTGCTTTCATTTGGTGGTAAATGGTAATGGATATTTCCTGATTTTTTTTTTATTATCAAAGGAAAACTGGTCTAAAATAGTAAAACAAATCATTTTTTAAACCACTTCAGCCCCAGAAGATTTGGCTGCTCGGTAATTTTTTTTTTGCGATTCGCCACTGCGTCACTTTAACTGACAATTGCGCGGTCGTGCTGAGTGCACCCAAACAAAATTGCTGTCCTTTTTTTTCCACAAATAGAGCTTTCTTTAGGTGGTATTTGATCGCCTCCGTGGTTTTTATTTTTTGCGATATAAACAAAAAAAGAGCGAAAATCTTGAAAAAAAACACAATATTTTGTACTTCATGCTATAATAAATATCCCCATTTTTTCTCAGTTTAGACCGATATGTATTCTTCTACATATTTTTGGTAAAAAAATCGCAATAAGCGTATATTGATTGGTTTGCTGGAGTAGATTTATAGCATTTTTATTATTATTAATATAATTTTTTTTTTACTAGTAATGTCGGCTATCTGCGATTTTTATCGTGACTGCGACATTATGGCGGACACATCGGACAATTTTGACACATTTTTGGGACCATTGGCATTTATACAGCGATCAGTGCTGATTACTGTAAAAATGTCACTGGCAGTGAAGGGGTTAACACTATGGGGCGATCAAAGGGTTAACTGTGTTCCCTGGGAGGTGATTCTAACTGAAGGGGGAGGGGACTGACTAGAGGAAGTGACGGATTGTGGTCCCTAGCTAATAGCAATCTGTCACTCCTCTCAGAACAGAACAGGGACTTGTGTGTTTACAGTGTTTACACACACACTTCCGTGTTCTGTCCCTCATGGTCACGATCAATCCTGGCCATTGGTCATCGTGACCGTTGGCCATGAGAATCGGCATCCCCGCGGTGCAGCGTGCGCGCGCCTGCTATCTTGATCCCGCTAGCCGCCATATAGCTAGGAAGGTTCCCGGGATGTGCCGACCTGCTGCAGGAAAATGACGGCAGCTGGTCAGCAAGCGGTTATAAAAAAAATGTAGCTGTATATTTCTTGCTACTACTATAACCTTCCATTGGAGAACAACCCAAAATAACTTTTCCTGCTCCTTACGATTGCAGCAATACCACATATGTGTATGTTAGTTGTTAATTGTACCTGTAGTAGAGACCAGGAACAATGGTGCGTATTTTGCTTTTTTTTAATTATCCTACATAAAACACACTAATGCCTTGTACACACGATCAGATTTTCCCGAGAACAAAAGGATGAAGGATGTTGGTACACACGGTCACACAAATGTTGGCCCAAAATTCCAAACGTGAGAAGGCGGTGACGTACAAGATGTACGACGAGCCAAGAAAAAGGGAGTTCAATAGCCAGTGCGGCTCCTTCTGCTTGATTCCGAGCATGCGTGAACTTTTGTGCGTTGGACTTGTGTACACACGATCGGAAATTCCGACAACAAAGTTTTGTGGGCGGAAAATTTGAGAATCTGCTCTCAAACATTTGTGGGTGGAAATAATGAACAGCAAATGTTTGCTGGAGCATACACACGGTCGGACAATCCGACAACAAGCTCACAACATTTGTTGTTGGAAAATTTGTGTGTACGGGGCATTAGACTGCTTTCACACTGGGGCGGGTGGGCGTTGACGGTAAAACATCATTTTAGCGGTGCTATTCGGCTGCCAGCTTTTAACCCCCGCTAGCGGTCGAATAAAGGGTTAAATGCGCCCGCGTAGCGCTGCTGCCGAGGTGCTTCGGCAGCGGTGCTCATTCATTTCAATGGGCAGGAGTGGTGTATAGACCGTCCCAAAAATACACCATCCCCCACCGTCCCAAAAATACACCATCCTCCACCGTCCCAAAAATACACCATCCTCCACCGTCCCAAAAATACACCATCCTCCACCGTCCCAAAAATACACCATCCTCCACCGTCCCAAAAATACACCATCCTCCACCATCCCAAAAATACACCACCCTCCACCGTCCCAAAAATACACCATCCTCCACCATCCCAAAAATACACCATCCTTCACCGTCCCAAAAATGCTGCCTGTAGGACATAACATTTATAACATTCCGTCCGCACTCGGCTCTTACACTGGGACTGCAGGGGAGGTGTTTTACAGGCGCTATTTGTAGCCCAAAAGCATCTGCAAAAATGCCCAGTGTGAAAAGGGTATAATACTAATTTAAATTAAGAAAACAAAATCCTGTCTGGAAAAAAAATACAATTTGACCCCAGATGACGTTGAAACGCGTCGGGAGGATAAGCTGAGACCACTATCTTCTTTTATACAAGCGCTTGATTTTACTGCTAAACAAGTGAGTGTATTTCCTTTGCTTTTCATGTATTAAAATTTCCATACGGAGTTACGTTATATGCCTTCCTTTTTCTTTTAATGGTGGGGCTGACTGCCTATATCTACTGAGTCCATCAATACCTTACACCTGTTCGGAGGTCCATCTGCAGGTCATATCTGGATAGAACATCTGATCCCCTCGGTATATTATACCACAAAGCTTGATTGACTCACTAGGTGTACACCTACCTGAGTTCAATCCCTCTGGTAAGCAGCTTCTAGTGTCTTTGGTGATGAATCTACTATCAGCTGTTATTACATCATACATATTTGAAGGTAAAGACCGTCACTGTATCATATCCACACGTGATTGAGGATCATCATCACACATGATTGAAGTTTTCACTGACTTTATTTTGGACATCACACGTCCAAGTTCCTCTATTTATAGACATCACATGTCGTAATAGAGGACTGCTTGGTGTATTTTTGAGCACATCATTTATTATTCATGTTCTTTGTACTCATATTATTTGTTATGGTTTATATGATCATATAAGCGCTGCACATTTCACCCAATTTGGAAAAAAAAAATACTGACCCTGACCTTTGACCCTGACCTTTACCGAAACACTAACCCTGGAAATTACCTACATAGAACCTTGATCTAGGTTTTTTTTTTTTTTTTTTTTTTTTATATTATATTATTATTTTAATTATTTTTTTACAAACACTCTTTTTTTTCTCTCTGTAAAGAAAGAGAGATATGATGTATCACTCTCCTCCATTCACAGAGAGAGAAAACACAGGAGGCGGGCTTCACAGTGACTGATTACTGTGGTAGCCAATCAGAGGCTATCACAACAATCAGGTCTTTACCCAATCACTAACCCTGTAAATTACCTACATAGAACCTTGATCTAGGAATTTTTTTTTTTTTATATTATTATTATTTTTATTTTTTTTATTTTTTACAAACACTCTTTTTTTTCTCTCTGTAAAGAAAGAGAGATATGATGTATCACTCTCCTCCATTCACGAGAGAGAAAACACAGGGGGCGGGCTTCACAGTGACTGATTACTGTGGTAGCCAATCAGAGGCTATCACAACAATCAGGTCTTTACCCAAACACTAACCCTGGAAATTACCTACATAGAACCTTGATCTAGGTTTTTTTTTTTATATTATTATTATTTTTATTATTTTTTTACCAAATACTCTTTTTTTTCTCTCTGTAAAGAAAGAGAGATCTGATGTATCACTCTCCCCCATTCTCAGAGAGAGAAAACACAGGGGGCGGGCTTCACAGTGACTGATTACTGTAGCAGCCAATCAGAGGCTTTCACAACAATCAGGTCTTTACCCAATCACTAACCCTGTAAATTACCTACATAGAACCTTGATCTAGGAATTTTTTTTTTTTTTTTTTTTTATATTATTATTATTATAATTTTTTTTATTTTTTACAAACACTCTTTTTTTTCTCTCTGTAAAGAAAGAGAGATATGATGTATCACTCTCCCCCATTCACAGAGAGAGAAAACACAGGGGGCGGGCTTCACAGTGACTGATTACTGTAGTAGCCAATCAGAGGCTATCACAACAATCAGATGACCCGGAATCGGATGTCCTGGGTCCCGATTGTTAGTAAAAATTCCCTTTCCTTTTCGATCTGCAGCACTGCAATTTTCTGTAAAATGCAATATGGCCACCTGGAGGTGTTCTATACACAGATGGTAAATAGAACACTCCCCCCCCCCCCCCCTTAAATGTAATTTCCTGCTTGTGTGATTGGTTCACTGATTTTCCCAGAAGTCTGCACTAAGATACAAGTCAGATTTTGGGCATCCCCTGCAACACAAAAGTCACTTTTTGGTGAGATGTTTACAAAGGGAAATGACATCGAATGCAGACCATGCCACTTTCCTCATTAGAACCCTGATTGATAATTATAAAGTCACCCCCATTAGAGACACTATGCACAGTGACACAGACAAGCAAACAGCTATTTTTCTCAGAATAACAAAAGGTCGGAATCTGCAACAAAGTTTGTTAAATGTACAGAGGTCACCCAGAGATTTATTATTATTATACAGGATTTACATAGCGCCAACAGTTTGCGCAGCACTTTACAACATGTGGGCAAACAGTACAATTCAATACAGGAGGAATCAGAGGGCCCTGCTCATTAGAGCTTACAATCTAGAAGAGTATTTTTTTTTCGACAAAAGTGGAGTTACTCTTTAACTACTTAAAGAGGGATTCCGCCCAAAAAAAAATATTAAAAGCCAGCAGCTATAAATACTACAGCTGCTGACTTTTAATAAATGGACACTCACCTGTCCTGGGTTCCAGCGATGCCGGCAGCCGAGGCCGATCGACCGCTCAGGCCTCGGCTGCTGCCGCCGCCATTCGAGGTGAGGGAATCAGGAAGTAAAGCGAATCGGCTTCACTTCCTGGTTCCCTACTGCGCATGCGCGAGCCACGCCACGCAATAGGAGATCTCCGCGCTGTCACTGGGACCCGCGTGTGTCCCAGCAGCCTGCGCGGCAGGGCAGGAAATGGCGTAGACTCCCGTGGGAGTCTATGCCCGGAAGTGGGTGAAAATACCTGTCTTTGACAGGTATCTCCACCCCCCTCCCCCCTGAAAGGTGTCAATTGTGACACCGGAGGGGGGGGGGGTTCCGATCAGCGGAGGTTCCACTTTAGGGTGGAATCCCGCTTTAAGGACCAGCCGCCGTCGTTATACCTCGCTACTTTGACATTAAATACCATCGTTATAGCAGCACCTAGCTGCCATAACCCTAGTATTTTTTTTTTTAAATGGCGGACTGTCCTCTTTCAGATTAATGTGGTCTCAGCGGCGGATTCGCGGCAAGATCACTTTTATCAGAGGTGGGAGAGGAGCCCCCTCCCGCCGTGCTCCGGTCGTCTCTGCCGCTTACTGGAGCCCTCAGTAGCGGCAGAGCTGATCGATTCCTCTCCGCTCACTGCCTGGATGGTCCCCCCGCTCGGCTCCATAGCATTGGAGGGTGGAAGTGACATCAAAAGTCACTTCCGCCCAATGCTCTTGAAGGGGAAATTTTTACAATTATTTTTTTCCAAATGGCATTACATTTTTTTTTTTTTTGCTATAAAAATGCAGTGATTGCTGTAAAAATGTCATTTGCAGGGAAAGGTTTAACACTAGGGGGCAATCAAGGGGTTAACTGTGTTCCCTGCTACGTGTTCTAACTGAAGGGGGGATGGGACTTGCTAGGGGAAGAGATGGATCTTCTCCCCTCAGAGAACAGGGATCTGATCTACTACTAGTCAGTACAACTTGGTGAGAAATGAAAGCGTGACTCTAGTAAAGGAAACATTGCTTCTTGGTAATGTATTATCTATCCTCCCTATTACATTTTATGAGTTTGAAGCAGAAGTAAAAGGCAGACGTGTTCATAAAATACAGAATCTTGGTACCTGGATCTCCTTGACGTGGAAGGTGATGACGAGGATAAGGAGAACGATGGTGGAGATGGTTATGCTGCATTTCATCAGGAACAGGTAGACAAACCACTGGAAGAAAAACACAACAGTCAGAGAGAGGAAAAAAAACTTAAACTTAAGTAAGACTGATGATAGGAATACAAAATGTTACAAAGTATAATACTGACAGCCTATGAATGAGCCTGCTGGGTCCTCACTGACTTTTTATCATCTTTTACATCAGTGACCTCCAAACTGCAGCCCTTTGCTTGACACTATTTATCCCACTGATACCAATGATGGGGCACTATTACACCCACTGATACCAATGATGGGGCACTATTCATTCCACTGATACCATTGATGGGGCACTATTCATCCCACTGACATCAATGATGGGGCACTATTCCTCCCACTGATACCAATGATGGGGCACTATTCCTCCCACTGATATCAATGATGGGACACTATTCCCCCCATTGATACCAATGATGGGGCACTATTCTTCCCACTTACACCAATGATGGGGCACTATTCCTCCCACTGATATCAATGATGGGACACTATTCTTCCCACTTACACCAATGATGGGGCACTATTCCTTCCACTGATATCAATGATGGGACACTATTTCTCCCACTTACACCAATGATGGGGCACTATTCCTTCCACTGATATCAATGATGGGACACTATTTCTCCCACTTACACCAATGATGGGGCACTATTCCTCCCACTGATATCAATGATGGGACACTATTCTTCCCACTTACACCAATGATGGGGCACTATTCCTTCCACTGATATCAATGATGGGACACTATTCCTCCCACTGATACCAATGATGGGGCACTATTCCTCCCACTGATACCAATGATGGGGCACTATTCCTCCCACTGATATCAATGATGGGACACTATTCCCCCCATTGATACCAATGATGGGGCACTATTCTTCCCACTTACACCAATGATGGGGCACTATTCCTCCCACTGATATCAATGATGGGACACAATTCTTCCCACTTACACCAATGATGGGGCACTATTCCTTCCACTGATATCAATGATGGGACACTATTCTTCCCACTTACACCAATGATGGGGCACTATTCCTCCCACTGATACCAATGATGGGGCACTATTCCTCCCACTGATACCAATGATGGGGCACTATTCATCCCACTGATACCAATGATGGGGCACTATTCCTCCCACTGATACCAATGATGGGGCACTATTCCACCCACTGATATCAATGATGGGACACTATTCCTCCCCATCCCACTGATACCAATGATGGGACACTAATCCTCCCACTGATACCAATGATGGGGCACTATTCATCCCCCTCCCACTGATACCAATGATGAGACACTATTCATCCCACTGATACCAATGATGAGGCACTGTTCCTCCAAATAATACCAATGATGGGGCACTATTCCTCCCACTGACACCAATGATGGGGCACTATTCCTCCCACTGACACCAATGATGGGGCACTATTCCTCCCACTGACACCAATGATGGGGCATTATTCCTCCCACTGACACCAATGATGGGGCTCTATTCCTCCAACTGACACCAATGATGGGGCACTATTCCTTCCACTTACACCAATAATGGGACATCATTCTTCCCACTGACACAATAATGGGGCACCATTCCTCCTACTGATACCAATGATGGGGCACTATTCCCCCTACTGATACCACCAATGGGGTACCATTATTTCTACTGACACCAATTATGGGGCACCATTCCTCCCACTGACACCAAAAATGGGGCATTGTTTACCCTCACTGAAGCCAGGTGTCAGAAACCATGAATCACGCTGAGACAGAAGTACAGTAAATCATACTTGTTTAATAATAATAAAAAAGGTAAACGTAGTCAAAACATAGCCAGAGTTCAGGAACTGGGACGGATAATCAGACAAGACAAAACGTCAGGGAGCCAGAGATGAGCGTAGTAGAACAGCAAGCAGGATCTGGAGCCAGAAGGAATGTCAGTCAAGAAAGTCTTTAACAGGAAGACAGAAGAGAGCATCTCTAGAGATGTGACCAAGATAAAGGCAGAGATCATCTGGACTGGACGGCTTAAGTAGGCAGGACTGACGAGCAGGATATCATCAACAGGTGAGTCACTGTGGAGAGATAGGAGCTGGCAAATAGCAGACAGCTGAGCGGCCGGCTCTGAGAAGGAAGGGCTGAGCACAGCCCTGACACTAGGTCATTTTCTACTCCCACTGGTCACAGTTCGTCCCAACTAAAGCCCAATGGACAGTAAACTGGCACTTTTTAGATCTGTTATAGGCAAGTAAAGTGATAATGCTATCCAGCAAACACTGCAGATGTACTAAAAGTTCACTTATTATTATCTTAATGGACAGCTAGCTTCCAAAGAACACCTTTCAGGGTCATTTTTGGAAATAAGTATGACTGAAAATTCTGATGTAATCAATAAAACAAAAATTTTAAAAAGTTGACCCTGGTGGCCATCGTGATCCTAATCTCTGCCAGTACAGTAGCTCTGTGTTATGTTTCCGATGATATTGATTAGATGGAGACATTCCTCGCTGTCACAGCAAACATAGCCAGGTGTTTTCTGAAAGAGAAATTTGGAAGTCCTTCAGCCCGTTGGCTCTGTCCTTCCTCCTCTCACCATAACAAGCAGGTCAAATGGACCATCTTACACCCCCTTTGCAGCTCCCTACCATATTAACATTTTCAATTTAATGAGGTCATAATCATTACAGAAGATGAAAACTGTAATAACAGGGGTCAATTTATAAAACATAATTTGCTGTGTCTCAAGCAACTAACATGAATAATCGCTGTAATTTATCGAATGAGTTTATTTGCTAAGATCGTCAGCTCTATGATTGGGGTATTTCAGGAAAATACCACATTATGGCCATCAGATGGCGATGATGATCATAACTAGAGTAGTCGGGTGAATGGTTTAGCCCGAGCATGATTTCAGGCCAAACATTGGCCGTTCTCCCTGTTCGGGAACACCCGAATTTGCAGGGCACCAGCGTTGCACCCCATTAACCACTTTCAGACCGGACCATTTTGCTGGTAAATGACCAGAGGTCTTTTTACACTTTGGCACTGCGCTGCTTTAACTGGTAATTGCGCGGTCATGCAATGTTGTACCCAAACAAAATTTGCGTCCTTTTCTTCCCACAAATAGAGCTTTCTTTTGATGGTATTTGATTGCCTCTGCGATTTTTATTTTTTGCGATATAAACGTAAAAAGACCGCAAATTTTGAAAAAAAATGATATTTTCTACTTTTTGTTATTAGAAAAATCCAATAAACTCAATTTTAGTCATACATTTAGGCCAAAATGTATTCAGCCACATGTCTTTGGTAAAAAAAAAGTCAATAATTGTATATTTATTGGTTTGCGCAAAAGTTGTCACATCTACAAACTAAGGTACGTTTTCTGGAATTTACGCAGCTTTTAGTTTACGACTGCCTATCTCATTTCTTGAGGTGCTAAAATGACAGGGCAGTACAAAACCCCCCCAAATGACCCCATTTTGGAAAGTAGACCCCCTAAGGAAATTGATAAGAGGCATGTTGAGCCCATTGAATATTTTATTTTTTTGCCTCAAGCGATTGAATAATGACAAAAAAAAAATTTTTTTTTTTTTTTTACACAAAGTTGTCACTAAATGATATATTGCTCACACATGCTATGGGCGTATGTGAAATGACACCCCAAAATAAATTCTGCTGCTTCTCCTGAGTACGGGGATACCACATATGTGGGACTTTTTGGGAGCCTAGCCGCGTACAGGGCCCCGAAAACCAAGCACCGCCTTCAGGCTTTCTAAGGGCGTAAATTTTTGATTTCACGCCTCACTACCTATTACAGTTTTGAAGGCCATAAAATGCCAAGATGGCACAAAACCCCCACAAATGACCCCATTTTAGAAAGTAGACACCCCAAGCTATTTGCTGAGAGGCATGTTGAGTCCATGGAATATTTTATATTTTGCCACAAGTTGCGGGAAAATTACAAACTTTTTTTTTTTTTTTTTTTTTTCACAAAGTTGTCACTAAATGATATATTGCTCATGCATGCCATGGGCATATGTGAAATGACACCCCAAAATAAATTCTGCTGCTTCTCCTGAGTACGGGGATACCACATATGTGGGACTTTTTGGGAGCCTAGCCGCGTACGGGGCCCCGAAAACCAAGCACCGCCTTCAGGCTTTCTAAGGGCGTAATTTTTTGAGTTCACTTCTCACTACCTATTACAGTTTTGAAGGCCATAAAATGCCAAGATGGCACAAAACCCCCACAAATGACCCCATTTTAGAAAGTAGACACCCCAAGCTATTTGCTGAGAGGCATGTTGAGTCCATGGAATATTTTATATTTTGCCACAAGTTGCGGGAAAATTACAAACTTTTTTTTTTTTTCACAAAGTTGTCACTAAATGATATATTGCTCACGCATGCCATGGGCATATGTGAAATGACACCCCAAAATAAATTCTGCTGCTTCTCCTGAGTACGGGGATACCACATATGTGGGACTTTTTGGGAGCCTAGCCGCGTACGGGGCCCCAAAAACCAAGCACCGCCTTCAGGCTTTCTAAGGGCGTTACAGTTTTGAAGGCCATAAAATGCCAAGATGGCACAAACCCCCCCCCCCAAATGACCCCATTTTAGAAAGTAGACACCCCTAAATTTAGGGGTACACTAGTGAGACTAGGTAATAAATGGCGGGTGCCCTGAAACTATAAAAAAATAACTAACCAACCAGCGTCACCTGTAACAGTTATATGGTGATCACTGGTGAAAGGGTTAACTAGGGGGCAATCAGGGGGCTTTATGCGGTAGTATATGGGGGTCCCTGGCGCTATAAAAAGCTGCGGCGAACCTAAATACCTACCTGCCTAACTAGCGTCACCTGTGACACTAATACAGCGATCAGAAAAACGATCGCTTATTAGGCTGGGTTCACACTGGAGCGATGCGGGAACGCCACGAATGCGCGGCGGGTTCCCGCATCGCATGCCTCCCGGCGGCAGTTCACACTGCCCTATGCGAACTGCTGGGAGTGTCAGTGAAATGTTAATGACACCCCCAGATCAGTTCGCATATCGCAGTGCGATCTGCAAACTTGGATCGCATGGTGTGAACACCCATGCGATCCGATTCTGCTGCGGACCAAAAAAAGGGTCCCGTGCGAGTTTGCGGCGGGTGCGGCGGGTGCGACACGAATTCAGCCATACTATCTGTATAGCTGAACTCGAATCGCACAGAGATCGGATGTGATTTGCACTGCAGTGCGGTGCGAATCACATCCGTTCTCATAAACCGCTGCAATGTGAACCCAGCCTTAGTGACACTGGCGACGGGGGGTGATCACGGGGTTAAACCTTTATTGGGGGGGTTAGGGGGGTACCTTAGAACTAAAGGGGGCTAACCCTAACTGCCCTAACAGTTATTAGTCACAAATGACACCTGCCGGGTGATCAGGGGGTTAAACCTTTATTAGGTAATAAATGGCGGGTGCCCTGAAACTATAAAAAAATAACTAACCAACCAGCGTCACCTGTAACAGTTATATGGTGATCACTGGTGAAAGGGTTAACTAGGGGGCAATCAGGGGGCTTTATGCGGTAGTATATGGGGGTCCCTAGCGCTATAAAAAGCTGCGGCGAACCTAAATACCTACCTGCCTAACTAGCGTCACCTGTGACACTAATACGGCGATCAGAAAAATGATCGCTTATTAGGCTGGGTTCACACTGGAGCGATGCGGAAACGCCGCGAATCCGCGGCGGGTTCCCGCATCGCATGCCTCCCGGCGGCAGTTCACACTGCCCTATGCGAACTGCTGGGAGTGTCAGTGAAATGTTACTGACACCCCCAGATCAGTTCGCATATCGCAGTGCGATCTGCAAACTCGGATCGCATGGTGTGAACACCCATGCGATCCGATTCTGCTGCGGGCCAAAAAAAGGGTCCCGTGCGAATTTGCGGCGGGTGCGGCGGGTGTGGCGGGTGCGGCGGGTGCGGCGAATGGCTGAACTCGAATCGCACAGAGATCGGATGTGATTTGCACTGCAGTGCGGTGCGAATCACATTCGTTCTCATAAACCGCTGCAATGTGAACCCAGCCTTAGTGACACTGGCGACGGGGGGTGATCACGGGGTTAAACCTTTATTGGGGGGGTTAGGGGGGTACATTAGAACTAAAGGGGGCTAACCCTAACTGCCCTAACAGTTATTACAGTCACAAATGACACCAATGCAAAAAAAAAAAAAAAAAAAAAAAAAATGACATTGGTGTCACTGTGACTGGGGGGGCAGGGGTAATTGGGGGGGTGATCGGGGGGTAAAGGGGGGGTGTGAGTGTGCCTGGCATGTTCTACTGTGTGTGGGATGTGTTGGTGCAACTCACTGATCCGCTCTCCTCCGTGTCGGAACGAAAAATACCGACACGGAGGAGAGAATACATCACTTCCTCTCCTGTGTTTACATTACAGGAGAGGAAGTGATGTCACCGGGGATTTCCATTCGTCGGGAGCGATCGCGAGGGGGTGGCCATGAATGAATGGCCGTCCCCTCGTCCGGGATCGCTCCCGAACGAAAACCGACCGCCGCAGGCACCGGGCGGGGGCCCGATCGGGCCCCCGACCCGCGGGAGGCAAATCACGTACATGTACGTGCTTATGCCTGCCCGTGCCATTCTGCCGACGTACATCGGCGTGAGGCGGTCGGCAAGTGGTTAATGGTCCTACTGCCTCCTGAGACCTGTCCCAAAAGGTTGCTGGCAGGGAAGGGGGGGGGGGGTTTGCTGGCAAAACTAGCCACTCCCACCCAAAAAAAGAAAATCCAAATATGACAGAGGAGGGGGAAGTAGGAGGAAGAGCGTATCTTCCCTTTTTGGGTGAAGTTCCTCTTTAAATGAGGCTGGCCATTAGTCATGTGCAATTTGTTTAATTCCAAATCCAACTAATTTGTTAATTCAGAAATATCCAAATTAGTGAAAACCCATTTAACAAATTTTTTAGAATATTTGTAAATTCGTACATTCGCACATTCGTACATTCGCACATTCGTAAATTCGTACATTCGCACATTCGTAAATTCGTACATTTGCACATTCGTAAATTCGTACATTCGTAAAGTCGGAAATCTGAAATAATAATTAACTAATAATAACTTAACTATTACTAACTATTAAATTATAGGTATTGTAAATTCCTTTCAAATTTGGCTGTTAGAGAACGTAGCAGATATAAATTTATCCGAAGTTACGAATTATCCAAAATAATGAATTAATAATAATAAATACCGTATATACTCGAGTATAAGCCGAGATTTTCAGCCTCTTTTTTGAGGCTGAAAGTGCCCCCCTCGGCTTATACTCGAGTCATCGCTGTCTGCCTGCTCGATCAGCGTGTCGAGCAGACAGACAGCGGCCATTCTATAATTCAAAAGCCGCGCCTCCGGCTCCGCCTTTGCCTGTGATAGGCGGAACACTGAATTTCCCAGCAGCCTGTGTTCCGCCTATCACGGACATCGTCTCATCCTCGTACTACGGACGAGGATGAGACGATGTCCGTGATAGGCGGAACACAGGCTGCTGGGAAATTGTGTTCCGCCTATCACAGACAGGGAGGCGCGGCATTTGAACAGGGGAATGGGCGCCGACGAAGAGCGGTGATCCTGGGACGGGACCGGACGGAGGCTCGGCTCGGGACGGGACGGGACCGGACGGAGTCTCGGGACGGGACGGGACCGGACGGAGGCTCGGGACGGGACGGGACCGGACGGAGGCTCGGGACGGGACGGGACCGGACGGAGGCTCGGGACGGGACGGGACCGGACGGAGGCACAGGTAGGCTGGACACACAAGGCCACACACACACACACACACACACGGATGGACACACACACACACACAGGGATGGATGGATGGATGGATGGACACACACACACACAGGGATGGATGGATGGATGGACACACACACAGGGATGGATGGATGGATGGACACACACACACACAGGGATGGATGGACACACACACACACAGGGATGGATGGATGGATGGACACACACACAGGGATGGACAGGCATATCTCACCCTCGGCTTATACACGAGTCAATAGGTTTCCCAGTTTTTTGGGGGTAAATTGGGGGCCTCGGCTTATACTCGGGTCGGCCTATACTCGAGTATATACGGTAACAATAATAATAATAAAAACTTTTTATTATTATTTATTATTAATTTGTTCCATTCCATTTGTTTAGATGCGGCATTTGTTATTTCGCATAATTCATAACTTCTGAGAAATTTGTATTCGTTACGTTCTCTAACAGCCAAATTTGAAAGGAAATTACAATACCTATAACTTAATAATTGGTTACTATTTCAGATTTTAGAATTTTCAAGTTTTTCGGATTTTAGAATTTGCAAATTTCCTAATTTACGAATGTACGATTTTACGTATATACACATTTATTTATTGCTTGTGATTGGCTATGCATTGAAAAGCGAAGCTTTGCTTCGCTTAAAGCGGCTCTTTAGTCATTTTTCATCTATTAAAGGGGTTGTATCCTATGCATTAAGGTGAGAAAACTTCTGTCGCTGACCCCCCCCCCCAGCCCCCCATTTTACTTTTGAGTCCTGTAATTCCCACGCCGGAGACGCTCTCTTCCCCTCTCCCCTTTGTCTCGGTTCTTGATTTGATAGATTGATAGCAACGCGGCCATTGGGAGTGCGCCCGCAAGGTAACCACCCTGGGATAACGCTTCTCCTAGGGGGTTATCTGATGCAGGGAGGAGCCGTGAAAACAGCCACTGAGGGACCCCAGAAGTCAAGGATTGGGACCAATCTGTGCAAAATGAGCTGCACAGTGAAGGTAAGTATGACGTGTTTGTTTTTTGTATTTAAAAAAAAAAAAAACGAAGCCTCTGCCCTTGTTGTTTTAACTTTGGATAGTAAAGCATTTTTTTCCCCTAAAAAGACATAAAAGCTTCCATAGTGTAAAATCCTAGGTTACTTTATTTAAATAATAGTATTTCCCTTACAGTTAAAACAATAAGAGATTAGATAGCAGCCCATCACTCCGGTGATCTGCGTGAATGCGGTGACATCAGCACGTCGCTCCTCCCTAATGCGTTTTGTCAAACCTGATGTCATCCTGGGGCCCAGGGACAACACATCACCGGACAGGAATTTGAATCGTCCCCCACTCCATCCAAAAACCACGATGGCTGTATTCATAGCTCACTCACCGTCAGTCTTGTTCACACAAGAAAGGAAGCATTAGGCTTATGACATCATGCACAGCTCTCTCTCTCACTCTCATGAGAGTTTGCCAGGGAGGGGGGATGAGTCATAATAGGACCAATGAGAGCTGCAGAGCTGGAGGTGTGCCTCTGTGTGTCTCTGTAAATTCAGGAAGTGAACAGGCAGCAGCTTCAGCTGCCCACAGTTAAAATGGCTGCAGCCAGACTCAGTGGAGGGGGATTTCTGCACCATATTTAGTAAGTAAAGAATGACAGTATATATAAAATAATGAGCAAAGTGGTTGGAGGGAAGCTTCAGAATGGCAAAGATGTTTTTATTACAAATTATGTGAGCAGACTGTAAGTTCCTCTTTAATAATCCCTGGAGCAAATGCCCTTGCAAATGGCATTGTCGCCCCCACTGTGTCGGCTCGGCTGTTAATTCTAAGCAACAGAAATCCAGCAGACAGGAGCTACAGGTGTCTTTTTTTTTTCTTTCTTTATTTTCTTTTTTTTTTTAACAGAGTTGTTCAATGGTGCTTTTCCTACATAAGATGACGCGCCATTCAATAATATAAAATATGTTTACAGTAGCCGAGCTTCCCGGGACATGTAGAGGCAGCCTGCAGGATCTCTGCTGATAACTATACAATGAGATCTTTGTACCGTGGTTTGCGCTGTTCAAACACAGCCGTGTCAGATAATCTTTGATCTGCAGTACAGGATGCAGAATACTGGTAGAAAGCCAAGTCATTGTGTACAGAAATGTATATGTTTGCTTGTTATTTCTCCATGAGACATATGCTGGCCCTCTCCCACTCACCGCAAATATCGTTAAAGTGGTTGTAAACCTCAGACATGAAATATGAACAAAGCCTATCCCTCTATAGCATGTGCTTGTCTCAAAGTGGTTTGCCCATTTAAAGAAAAAAAAAATTTTTTTTAAAGTCAGCAGCTACAAATACTGCAGCTGCTGACTTTTAATAATTGGACACTTACCTGTCCCAGGGTCCAGCATCTCCCCTCTTTTTGGCGGCGCCGGCGTTGTGACTGTGGGCGCCCAGCTGTGGCTTCACAGCCGGGCACCAACTGCGCATGCGTGAGCGGCGCCATGTGCCGTGAGTGCCCGCGCAATCATCTGGGACCTGTCACATGCCCCAGATGACTGACAGGAGGGAGGGGGCAGAGCTGAGCCCTTCCTGCACCAAGGAGAAGTGATGTCACCAGCCCAGGCACTGAAGGAGGCAGACTACGAAGGACCCCCTAGCAACAGCCATTTAGAGGTTAAAATAATAATTTTTCCAATTTCTTTTTTTGTTTTTAGGAGTATTAATGATTTTTTTTTTTGGGGGGGGGGGGGGGGCAACTCCACTTTAAGTGTCATTTCCATCTGCAGCTTCCTTCCTCTGCCATCAGCATGACAAGTCACACCAAGAGAAAAATGGTGACAGGGGAGGGAGCTCCAACTCAGCCTGTGATTGACAACCTCAGCTCTGTCCCTGTGTACTGTGTGAAGAGGGGGTGTGTCCCTTTCCTCCAATCAGCTATCAGCTCTCCTTACTGAGCTCTGCAGAGTGTCATTTCAACTTTACGCCCCCCCTTTTTATCTGAACTCTCAGACAAGCTTTATAATTCAGCACTTTGAATGGATGCAGAGAAGGGAAGACTGCAGATAAAAAAGTACAACGTATGTAGGAGGATTTGTTTCATCTCTGTGTATCATCTGAGGCCAGTCACTTCACAGGGTATATGGAAGGGTTTACAACTACTTTAAAGTGGTTATCCAGCCAAAACATGGATATAGAAAAGAAGGGTAAGAAACCCATAAGATCTAAGATGTAAGGCACCATCCTATTTGCTGACGTGGCCTTTATCTTACAGTATTTTTTGCTTGAAAATTGCTTAGAACTCCCAAACATTTTATATATATATATATATATATATATATATATATATATATATATATATATATATATATATATATATATATATATATATATATATATATATATATATATATATACATATATATATATATATATAGTACCCCTTAGATTTGTGTAAATATTTTATTTTATCTTTTCATGTGACAACACTGAAGAAATGACACTTGTCTACAATGTAAAGTAGTGAGTGTACAGCTTGTATAACAGTGTAAATTTGCCGTCCCCTCAAAATAACTCAACACACAGCCATCAATTCATTTTTCCGGCGGAAACTTTTTCCGTCTGAAAAATTGAGAACCTGCTCTCAATCTCTTGCTGGCAGAAATTTGGGCAGCAAAATTCCGATGGCGCATACACACGGTCGTATTTTCCGACAAAAAGCTCTCATCGGTCTTTTTCTGCCCGAAATTTCCGACCGTGTGTGCGCGGCATAAGACTTTGTTTTGGCTTCAAGGCCGGGTTCACACTGGTGCGATGCCAGACGTTGCATGTGATTAGAACTGCATTGCTGCGCGATGTCTGTGTGATACGAATTCAGCTATACAAATTGTATGGTTGAAATCGCATCGCATTCGCACCAGAATGGTGCAGGACCCTTTTTTTTTTGGTCCGCACTGGAATTGGATCGCATCCAATTCCTGTACCATTTCACAGTTCGCATTGCAATCTAAGAACAGATTTGGGGGTGTCATTAACTTCACATTGACACCCGGAGAGGTTCGCAGATATCAATGTGAACCACTGTGCGATTCAGGTGCGATGCAGGGGGGGACTCACACAGGGATCCCAGGGTTTCCTGCATTGCACCAGTGTGATCCGAGTCTAAAGTGAAAGTACAAACAATCTTCAGTAGCTCCTGTGTTAGTGAATGTAGTGAACACACATTGGTCGTTATCGGTATCAGTTTTTAGGTGTAACTGTTTTACCGTTATCACAGTTTGCACTGTTTGCTCTGCTCTGCTATGGCGGCCTTATCATAGCAAAACAAAAATTGTGCCACTTATCTCCTGGTGCTCATAGTTAAGTGAAGTAGGTCGGTTGTGATGCTGTAAAGGTTCCGTCAGCATTATACAAAATAGAATGTTTTTCTTGTAAAGAATATGCCAACCCAAAATCTCCTGCTCTACCCTGTACTTGTATGAAAAAGTCTCCTGTTCACTTTGTATTACTTCTGTAGTGGCCATAACCCGTTGCAGGGCGGCCTTGACTTAATGGGCTTACCGGTTACCTTCTCTCGGCCTGCTCCTCCACTTCTAGGGGTTCCCAGGGTTGATACCCAACGACTTGTACACTGACACCGATAAAGTCCTTTCAAAAAGGTTTATTTTGCAGTAGAACTTTCACAAACACAGTCTCTTAGGGAGCAGAGGGCACGGGTGAAGAACTCAGGCACCTTGAACTGCAGGTCTAACAAAGTCTCTATTTCCACCCAGAGAGTAGCCACTCGCAGCTGGGTACTTCGAGGCTGAACAGATCTCTAGCACATTGACTCAAAACTTGAACAATCAACTGAGGGTATACAGGAACCTTTTTCCAACTGTACCTGGAACGTCTTCCGCTTCCTTTATGGTACTGGAAAAGTGTGAATATGTCCTTCCCAACTCAGTAACCAGGCACTTCTCAGGATGCCACTTGCCGGCCCTTCTCCGAAGAGTCCTCCCCCGGTCACTTCCACGAGCTGCGGTGTCCCTCCAAGCCGAGAGCACACCCGGACCCCTTGAATCCTCCCTCAGTTACTGCGCCTCGGACCAGCAGGTTCCGAGACTCGGGAACAGACAGATCCCTACCCCAGACCAGGCAGGTCTACCAGGGGCCACTGACAGGAACATGTTGCGGGATGTCGACCACCCAGTAACCGGGACCCCTCACGGGGCTACCCCAGGCCTGGAAGCAGAACATACCACGTGGGTCTCACGAACAACTCTGGAGCCCTGAACACGTGACCCACACCCGTTTAAGTACCCCCTCCCAGACTCCTCAGTGAGCCCCGGCACTCCCACTGATTGGCTCCGAGAAGGCCGATACCAAAACATCCAACCAGACTTGGTTCTGGCCTGTCATGTGCACCTCACCGTTCACATGACCAGGTAGAACTTTTAAACACAGCCTGGCCAGACTGGTGTTAGGCCTACCTACGATAATTAACCCTCAGAACCTTTATTGTCCTGAGGTCAAAGGCCGCGTACACACGGGCGGACTGTCTGTCCAACTTAGTCCGCTGAAACACATTTCAGCGGACAGTCCGCTCGTGTGTGGGTTTCAGCGGACTTTTTCAGCGGACAGTCTGGCGGACTAAGTCTTTCGGAATTTCCGTAATACAGTCCGTCCAACTTTGGTTTCAGCGGACAGTCCGCTCGTCAGTAGGCTAGTTCGACGGACTAAGTATGGCGCATGCTCAGAAAGGATTTACACGGCCGAAGGTTGCCTTGCTGTGTATTGGACGTCGTATTTCTAGTCCCGTCGTACGTGCTGTACACGTCATCGCGCAAGCTTTCAGCGGACTGTCTGTTCATCGTGTGTGGTCAAGTCCGTTCATTCGAAAGTAGGATGGACTGTCTGTCGGATTGTCTGACGGACTTAGTTGGCCAGACAGTCCGCCCGTGTGTACGCGGCTAAAGACTAAATTTACAATGCGTGGGACATTTGATCCCAAATGTCATCCGCTACACTTTCTTTGTGTGAAATCCCTGGTGATCCTGCTAGTCCCTCAGCTTTCCTAATAAAAACTGACCACACCAGTCATGAGAGATAAACATGGTCAGCTCTGTAGCTATTTTGGCAACTCAGCCTGCTATCCTCTAATGATCACACTTGTCCTGACACATCCCCCCGCCCCCCTGTACAGTAATTCACTGGAAAGTTTGGTGTAATGCTGTTTCTTCTCCCCCCAGCTCTTATGCAGCTGAGAAGAGAGGGTTTTACAATTTTTTTTTTATTTCTATTTTAACCACGTGCCGACCTCTGCACACCGATATACGTCAGCACAATGTCAGCGGTGGGCAAATGGGCGTACCTGTACGTCCCCTTTAATTGGCGGGGCTAGCGTACAGCGTGACTGTGCCCATGGGACCCGCGGACTCGATGTCCACCGGTGTCCTGGCAATCGTGTCACGGAGCCACAGAATGGGGAGATGCCAGTACACAGTAATCAGTGCATTTTTATAGCACTGATCGATGTATAAATGACAATGGTCCCAAAATAGTGTCAAAAATGCCCGATGTGTCCGCCATAATGTCGCAGTCACAATAAAAATCGCTTGGGGCTGGGGTTAAAATTGAGCATGGCAAGTAGGATGTCTCTCGATTTCATTTTGAGATTCTGGTAACCTTACATTGATCAGTCATAACATTATGACTGAAGAAAAAGAAAATTGGTCACACACCTTGGAAGGAAGAACTTCTGTAGAATAGTTACTTTATTGTCAAGGTGCCAAAGGACATAGACAGGACGTTAAAACTCATACCACTGAGGGGTAAAGTAAATAACATTGATTATCTTGCTACAATGGCAATTTTTATAGCACTGATCGCTGTATAAATGACAATGGTCCCAAAATAGTGTCAAAAATGTCCAATGTGTCTGCCATAATGTCGCAGTCATGATAAAAATCACTCATCGCCGCCATTACTAGTAAAAAAATTATAATAAAAATGCCATAAAACTATCCCCTATTTTGTAGACGCTATAACTTTTCTGCAAACCAATAAATATACGCTTATTGCAATTTTTTTTAGCAAAAATATGTAGAAGAATACGTATAGGCCTAAATTGAGGAAAAAATGTATTATTTCATATATTTTTGGGGGATATTTACTATAGCAAAAAGTTAAAAATACTGCTTTTTTTTTAAATTGTTGTTGTTTTTGTTTATAGCGCAAAAAATAAAAACCACAGAGGTGATCAAGTACCACCAAAAGAAAGCTCTATTTGTGGAAAAAAAAGGACTTCAATTTTGTTTCGGTGTAACATCGCACGGCCGCGCAATTGTCAGTTAAACTGACGCAGCGCCGAATCGCAAAAAGTTTTCTGGTCAGGAAGGGGGTGAAATCTTCCGAGGCTGAAGCGGTTAAACCGAATGGGTTGTTTTACAAGGTGAGGTTTCACATATACTTTAAACAAATACTGCAGTCATTTTTTCATCTTTCCATCTATTAAATCTTCTGCCCTTGTTGTTTTAACTTTAGATAGTAAAACATTATTTTTTTTCCGCCAGTAAATCCCTTATACAGCCCACTTCTTGTTTCTTGTCTGGTAAAAAGCCTAGGCTTATGACATCATGCACAGCTCTCTGTCTCACTCTCTTGAGAGTTTGCCAGGAAGGGAGAGGGGATGAATCATAAGAGGGCCAATGAGAGCTGCAGAGCTGGAGGTGTGCGTCTGTGTAAATCCAGGAAGTGAACAGGCAGCAGCTTCAGCTGCCCACAGTTAAAATGGCTGCAGCCAGACTCATTGGAGGGAGATTTCTGCAGCATATTTGGCAAGTAAAGAATCACAGTATATATAAAATAATGTGCAAAGTTGTTGGAGGGAAGCTTCGGAATGGCAAAGATGTTTTTATTACAAATAATGTGAGTAGACTGCGGTTCCTCTTTAATCTTGCTTACCTCCACCTTTCTGGTTAGGGTAACTTGCATTTTGATAAAGCTGGCTAAATTACGAAAACCATGTCTATAAAGATAACCATGCGCACAACAATTTTCCAATTTTCAACCAATTTTAACGACTTTCCAACCAATGGGAATTGCACATGGTTATAAGTAGTTGTCGGAAACTGAAGCAATGAGCTTCCTACGAGTTGGACTGCCACTAGAATTTGGTTGATTATGCAGTCTATATTGGGCAATACATTAAGAGCCCCAATACAGTTTGAAGGATTGAACCCGAAAATAGTAAAAAAAAAAAAGAAAAATGGAAGTTGGTTGGAAGAAGGTTGGTGGTTGCAATGATTTTGTGAACAGTCGTGGCTTGTATAGGCTGGACATATATGTTAATGCTATGTAGAAACATCTGGAACAGTTATGCCAAGAGGTTGCAAAATACAGATGATGTAGACCCCAACCAGTCCCCCTCCGCCCCCCCGCCGGGGCCCCTCAATTTGTCCTAGTAACCATCATCACCAGGCCTGAAAATGAGCCAAAATCCTAAATTTGGAGTCATCACTAGAACAAGGATGTCTCGTAGAGGATTTCCTTAATTTGAAGAGATTTCCTCTTGCTTCTTGTTTTATCTATAGGACAGGAAGTGAAGGGAACCCTCTTCAAATCCCCCATGTCCACTTTATGGGTTGGTCCTGCCAAGACCCTGCTTTTGAATATGTGAGGACCACCCATTGCACCTATTTGATGCTGTTAAAAATATGCCATGTTTTGTAGATGTGACTACAAATGGGGGTATGGCTTTGGGGGCGTGTGGTTAAAAGTGAGTATGGAAAGTAGGATGTCTCTCGATTTCATTTTGAAATTCTGGTAACCTTACATTGATCAGCCATAACATTATGACTGAAGAAAAAGAAAATTGGTCGCACACCTTGGAAGGAAGAACTTCTGTAGAATAGTTACTTTATTGTCAAGGTGCCAAAGGACGTAGACAGGACGTTACAGGAACATTGGTAGACTGGTTTGACACACATAACTCGTGCTTGACAAGTAAAACTTGTACCACTGACAGGTAAAGTAAATAACCAGGGGCGTAACTATAGGGGGTGCAGCAGTCGCGACCGCAACTGGGCCCTGTGATGCAGGGGGCCCATGCAGCCCCCTCTACATATGGCCGGCAGCAGCATAGGCAGCTAGGGGTACCAGTGCACCATGCACACAGGTGGCTGGAGGTGGATGGTGACTAGCAGAGCTCCATGCTCGACTATCGCACTGGCTGCTCTTTAGTTGTGCATTCCCCACATGACCTGTGTCCTCGGCCGGCTCCTCAGAGTACCCCTCTCCTGCTCCATGCATTGCCGCTCAGTCCGATGTCTGTTCTCTCCAGCCAGAGTCCCGCCCCCCCTGAGTCCGGCCCACACTGCACTGCACACTTCTCCTGGGTAAACAAACTTTAAGCACACAAGATGCAGTGCAGCCCTATGAGAGCCCCCCGGAGGACACTGCAGGCTTGTCTGCCAGCCCCCCTCCTCCCCCGTCATACACAGATGATGAAAGGTCTTTCTGGAAGATATGCTGATCGCCCGTCCAGCACACTGGATGGAGCCCAGGCCAACACGGATGAGTGCGCGGCCTACAGCTTGGTCATGGTGAGTGAGAGGACCCCATCCCCCCACACACCAATACATACCCCTTCCATCTCCCCCTGGGGGCAGGGACCCCTTCTCACGTGGGGACAGGGATCCCCACCTCCCCTGGGGACAGGGACCCCTTCTCATCTGGGGGCAGTAACTTCATCTACCCTGGAGAAAAGTAGGGATGCACCGAATGGGTTTTTTGGTGCCGAAACCGATACCGAAAATGAAAAATACACTAGGCCGAAAACCGAAACCGGTACCGAAACAGCACCGATACCGAAAATGACTGTTTTTAAAAAATATTTTTATACAGGAGGTGGTCAAAGACTGGGGACATGGTACAGGAGGAGGTCAGAGACTGGGGACATGGTACAGGAGGTGGTCAGAGACTGGTGACATGGTACAGGAGATGGTCAGAGACTGGGGACATGGTACAGGAGGTGGTCAGAGACTGGCGACATGGTACAGGAGGTGGTCAGAGACTGGCGACATGGTACAGGAGGTGGTCAGAGACTGGCGACATGGTACAGGAGGTGGTCAGAGACTGGTGACATGGTACAGGAGGTGGTCAGAGACTGGCGACATGGTACAGGAGGTGGTCAGAGACTGGCGACATGGTACAGGAGGTGGTCAGAGACTGGCGACATGGTACAGGAGGTGGTCAGAGACTGGCGACATGGTACAGGAGGTGGTCAGAGACTGGCGACATGGTACAGGAGGTGGTCAGAGACTGGCGACATGGTACAAGAGGTGGTCAGAGACTGGCGACATGGTACAGGAGGTGGTCAGAGACTGCGTGCATGGTACAGGAGGTGGTCAGAGACTGCGTGCATGGTACAGGAGGTGGTCAGAGACTGCGTGCATGGTACAGGAGGTGGTCAGAGACTGGGGATACGGTATAGGAGATGGTCAGAGACAGACGACGTGGTACAGGAGATGGTCAGAGACTGGGGATATGGTACAGAAGATGGTCAGAGACAGAGGACGTGGTACAGGAGGCATCCCCCATTACAGGCCAGTGTCCCCCATTACAGGCCAGTGTCCCCCATTACAGGCCAGTGTGCCCCATTACAGGCCAGTGTGCCCCATTGCAGCCAGTGTGCCCCATTGCAGCCAGTGTGCCCCATTGCAGCCAGCGTGTGTCCCATTTTGCAGCCAGCGTGTGTCCCATTTTGCAGCCAGCGTGTGTCCCATTTTGCAGCCAGCGTGTGTCCCATTTTGCAGCGTGTCATTTTGCAGCCAGTGTGTCATTTTGCAGCCTGTGCAGGGAGGAGAGCCGCCTCCGCCACCTGTTTGATCACAGCGCCGGGAACATCACAGCTTTCATTTCAATAGCTGTGTGTTCCCGGCCACGCGCCGTCACACGCAGCCCCTCCCCCTTGTCCGGGCACTTTGATAGACAGATCATCCGTCCAATCCTACGGATGATCTGTCTATCTAAGTGCCCGGACAAGGGGGAGGGGCTGCATGTGACGGCGCGGCCGGGAACACACAGCTATTGAAATGAAAGCTGTGATGTTCCCGGCGCTGTGATCAAATAGGCGGCGGAGGCGGCTCTCCTGCGCTATACAACCCCCATGATGGGCGTCACCAGGGGCGGGGGGCGGAGCCCCGTCCCCACCCAGGCCACGCCCCATTTTCGGCTCCCTTATCGGCCGTTTTTCTCTTTCGGCAAATTGCCGAAAAGGGCATTTTCGGCCGATATGTTTCGGCGGCCGAAATTTCGGTGCATCACTAGAGAAAAGGACCTCATCTCTTCTGGGGACGGGGACCCCATCCTGCGTAGGGACAGTCCCCCAATGGTGCACCTAAAAATAAAAAATTAAAATAATAAAAAAAAACTACTGATGCCAGTGGTGGAACTACAGGGCTCACAAAGGTCATACCTGTGACCACGCCCTGGAGTTCCACCGCCGGCCTCGGAGGGAAGGGCCCTGGCTGGGGTTCAGGGGGGCCCTTCATGGTTTCTTGCATCGGGGCCCTTAAGGTTCTAGTTACGCCACTGTAAATAACACTGATTATCTTGTTACAATGGCACATGGAAGTGGGTGGGATATATTAGGCAGTAAGTGAACAAGTTGTCCCTGAAGTTGATGTGTTGAAATAAGAAAAAATGGACACGAGTAAGGATTTAAGCGACTTTGACAAGGGTCACGTTGTAATGAGTAGACGACTGGATCAGAGGCACTCCAAAACTGCAGCTATTGTGGGATGTTCCCGGACTGCGGTGGTCAGGACCGACCAAAATTGGTCCAAGGAAGGAAAACCGATGACAGAGTCATGGGTGGCCAAGGCTCATTGATCAATGTGGGGAGTGAAGGCTGGCTGATTGAATCCATTAGAAGAGATACTGGAGCTCAAATTGCTAAAAAGTGAATGCTGTTTTTTTCTTGTGTATGGGGCTGCGTAGCCGCAGATTGGTCAGAGTGCCAATACTGAACCGTGCCCACAGCCAAATGCGCCTACAATGGGCACGTTAGCATCAGAACTAGAACACAGAGCAATAGAAGAAGGTGGCCTGATCTGATGAATTCAAGAATGGTTTGAGGAACACGAGTTTGAGGTTTTGATTTGGCCTCCAAATTCTCCAGATCTCAATCCAACTGAGCACCTATGAAATGTGCTGGAAAAACAAGTCTGATCCATGGAAGCCCCACTTCACAACTTACAGGACTTAAAGGATTTTCTAATGATGGCTTGGTGCCAGGTACCACAGCATACCTTCAGAGGTCTAGTAGAGTCCATGCCTTGATGGGGGGACCTACTCAATATTATCAACTAACTTGACTATATACTCAAACAAGTCTGATCCATGGAGGCCCCACCTCACAACTTGCAGGACTTGAATCTTGGTTCCTGCCATTCATGTGGATGTTTGTTGCTGAACAAGTACACCCCTTCATGGATAATGTATTCCCTGATGGCAGTGGTCTTTTTCAGCAGGAATAATGCGTCCTGCCACAATGCAAAAATGGTTCAAGAATGGGTTGAGGAAAACAACGAGTGTGAGATTTTAACTCCAAATTCTCCAGATCTCAATCCAATGAAGCATCTGTGGGATGTGCTGGACAAACAAGTCTGATCAATGGAGGCCTCACCTGACAACTTACAGGACTTAAACCTTGGTTGCTGTCATTATGTGGATGTTACTTTGACAAGTACCACCTACCTAGCTGACCGAGTACATCCCTTCATGGAAACTGTATTCCCTGATGGCAGCGGTCTCCTTCAGCAGGAATAATGTGCCCTGACACACTGCAAAAATGGTTCAAGAATGGGTTGAGGAACCCATCAACGAGTTTTAGATATTTTCTCCAAATCCCAATTCAACCGAGCGTCTATGGCAGCCTTTCTAAACCTTTTCAACACAGAGGAACCCTTGAAATAGTCCTGCAGTCTCGGGGAACCCCTACTAAAAATTTGAAATTTACAACTCATGATACAATAGTGTGATGGTCAGTGGGAAGAATGGTCCTTACACTTGTGGTCATTGGGAAGAATTATCTCCTTACAGATAGCTAAAAAGATCAAAGGTGTCGGTGAGAACTTATCTGAGAGGCAGAAATTGCCCAATGCTGAAGGAACCCCTAGCAACCTCTGGAGGAACCCTAGGGTTCTATTGAACCCAGGTTGAGAATCACTGGTCTATGGTATGTGCTGGAAAAACAAGTCTGATCCATGGAGGCCTCACTTGGCAATTTACAGGACTTAAAGAGGGATTCCACCAAAAAAAAAAATATTAAAAGCCAGCAGCTATAAATACTACAGCTGCTGACTTTTAATAAATGGACACTCACCTGTCCCGGGTTCCAGCGATGCCGGCAGCCGAGGCCGATCGATCGCTCGGCTCTCGGCTGCTGCCGCCACCATTCTAGGTGAGGGAATCAGGAAGTGAAGCGAATCGGCTTCACTTCCCGGTTCCCTACTGCGCATGCGCGAGTCGCGCCGCGCAATAGGAAATCTCCGCGCTGTCACTGGGACCCGTGTGTGTCCCAGCAGACAGCGCGGCAGGGCAGGAAATGGCGTAGACTCCCATGGGAGTCTATGCCCGGAAGTGGGTGTAAATACCTGAAAGGTGTCAATTGTGGCACCGGAGGGGGGGGGGGGGGATCCGATCAGCGGAGGTTCCACTTTAGGGTGGAATCCCGCTTTAAAGGATCTGCTAGTGATGGCTTGGTGCTAGATACCACAGCATACCTTCAGAGGTCTAGTGGAGTCCATGTCTTGATGGGTTATGTTGTATACAGCGGTAGGATGATCATGAGAGAACGGGTATTACTTTACAAAGATAAAACAGTCTTGGTATTTGCCTATTTGGTTGTTAAGCTGGAGTTCCCCTTCAAGTAATCTGAGCCAATTGCTGTAATTCGTAATGTCAACTTTCTGGGAAACCGCAATGGATTGGCGTGTTTTCGCGTTGCCATGGTCGGATTGCTCGGTGACCTCCCCCCCCCCCCCCCCCATGTGCACTTTCTGATTTCACACATTTGCTCTTCCTGTGGATCTAAATAAACTCCGCTGGCTCTATAACAAACTTTATCTCTCCCACGAGATCTCAAACAATGGGGAGTTCCTGCTTCCGAGGAGGGATAAAAACAGAAGCCGACCAACGCAGGAGAAGAGACGTCATCCAAACACGGGACGCTTTTCACACGCATGGCAGGAGTTTGGCTCAGGCTCAGCCTGCAGGGGATTCTGGGAATAAAAAAATCAAACCTGGTCTAAGCCTGTACCTACAAGTATCCTACGTCAGTGGACCTAGCATCAGATACATTGTTTCATGTTACATGAATGCATGCTAAGTAATTGGTAACACTTCCAGGTATTCAATACCACTTAAAGAGATCACAGTACTTCCCCTGACAATGCCTTCATCTTCTTTTTCGCCAGAAGGATGGAGCCATCACTGTTCAGGCATCATCAATGGTCACCATCTACTTTTTAGCCCTTGTACACATGGTCGGACATTCCGACGGAAAATGTCCGATCGGACCGTGTTGTCGGATAATCCGACCGTGTGTGGGCTCCATCGGACTGTTTCCGTCGGGAATATCCGACGGACAAAGTTTTAGAGCTGGGTTATAAAATTTTCCGACAACATGATCCGATCAGACTTTGTCCGATTGTGTGTAGAGAATTCCGATCGGACAAAGTGCCACACATGCTCAGATCAAATTCCTAGACCAAAGCTATTGGCTACTAGCCTGAACGTAGTCCCGTCCTAACGAAATAACGTCATCCCGTTACCTACGATCGGATTTTCTGACAACTTTGTCCGACCGTGTGTATGCAACACCAGTTTCGGACAAAATCCGTCTGACAAAATCCAACGGATTTTGTTGTCGGAATGTCCGACCGTGTGTACAAGGGCTTAGACTAAGATTCTGGTACAGAGATGACACAGTCAATTAAATCCTCTTACCTTTGGGACTTACTACAAAGTTACAATGTACAGTAATCACTAGGGGAAAAAACAGACTGAGGAAATGCTTCCTCCTGCCTGCAGAACACCGATGAGAGCATCTTAGGCCGCGTACACACGGGCGGACTGTATAGCCTACTTAGTCCGTCATACAATCCGACGGACAGTCCGTCATACTTTTGAATGAACGGACTTGACCACACACGGATGCACAAACAGTCCGTCGAAAGCTTGCGCGATGACGTGTACAGCACGTACGACGGGACTAGAAATAGGAAGTCCAATACACAGCAATGCAACCTTCCGCCGTGTAAATCCTTTCTGAGCATGCGCCATTCTTAGTCCGTCGAACTAGCCTACTCACGAGCGGATTGTCCGCTGAAACCAAAGTATGACGGACAGAATTTCCAAAAATCCGAAATACTTAGTACTCCAGACTGCACGCTGAAAAAGTCAGCTGAAGCCCACACATGAGCGGACTGTCCGCTGAAATGTGTTTCGGCGGACTAAGTAGGCCAGACAGTCCGCCCGTGTGTACGCGGCATAAGCCTAGGCAAGGTCACTGAATAAAGCTCAAGGATGTTTTTTTTTTTAGTGATAAAAGCTGGATTGTTTTAACCACTTTCAGACCCCCTCCCTGCAATGTACTGCATATGGGTGGTTTGTACAGGCCAAGCAGGGATAAGAAACAAATAGATCTAGCAGCGATAAGAAACAAAGAGATCTAGCATGGATAAGAAACAAAGAGATCTTAAGTAAAAAGCAGCACATATTACACATTGTTAGGCCGGGCCATAGACTGTTCAAATCTTGCCCGGTTCAGCAGAAAATCTCTGAGATTCGAACCGTGTATGAGCAGGCTGAATATACGATTGAATGATTGATCAGCTTTGGTACAACCAGCCTGACGGATTTTACATACAATTATTGCTAGCAGCTGGTATAGCTGCTAGCAATAATCACTGTCTTCTCCAAGTGAGGATTGCTTCCCCCACCGGGAGAAACAATGGCTCACCAGGAAGGATTCCCCTGTCAACACTGTCTGTGTTGATGGCGGAATCCAGCAAATTTCTTTCCTGCAACCCAAGTTTCACTATGTATGGGCTGCCTTAGGCACACATTTATACCCCTTGATCGCCCTAGGTGTTAACCCCTAACCCCTTCCCAGCCAGTGTCATTAGTACAGTGATAGTGTACAGTATTATAACTGATCACTGTATTAATGTCACTGGTGATGTCGTTGACAGTTAGCCAGTTCCACCCAGCATCAGTTAGTGTTAAATTGTCCGCCGCACTATCGCAGTAGCCTTTTAAGTCACTGATCACTGCCATTAGTAGTATATGAAAAAAAAGAAAAATTCCAGTGTATATATATACCATTGTTTGTAGACGCTATAAATTTCAGGCAAACCAATCAATATACACTTATTGGGAATTTGTTTTTAAATAAATACATGTAGCAGAAAACATTTTGGCGTACATTTATGAAGAAATATTTAAAAATAAAAATGTATTGGCTATTTTTTATCTCAGAAAGTAAAAAAAATATTGTTTTTTTTTTTTTTTCAACATTTTCAGTCTTTTTATTTTTATATAATAAAACATAAAAGAAAACCCAGTGGTGATCAAATATCACCAAAAGAAAAGGTCTATGTGTGTGAAAAGGTAATGATATAAATTCAGTGTCGCATGACCGCGCAATTACCAGTTTAAGTAGCGCAGTGCTGAATAGCAACAAATGGCCTGGTCATGAAGTGGGTAAAACCTTCCAGAGCTGAAGTGGTTATATTATACAATTTATGTACGGTATATTGAAAAAGTACTTGCAAAAGCATGTAACATTGGATAAGTCTACTGTTGGCATGTATGGTGATAGGGCAACACAAAGACGGTTGATGCCAAATAACTCCGGCAACCAAAGTTTACATTTCGTGGTTTTGTATTTCATGCATTGCAGTTTGCCTTCCTAAGGCTAAGTTCAAACTACTGCGTGTCGGGAATGCGCACAAACTTGCATGTTTTTCCAACAGGCACAGAAACACACTGCCATCTAGAAAACGTGTGGCGGTGCCATCCATTTTTAATGGCACCACCGCACGTATTTGTAAACACACGAATCAGCACCATGAGGTTCAGTGTGGCATGTTTTTGGAAAGGAGTCAAGGACTTCTTTTCTGAGTTGCTCTTGTTTAGGGCAGTTCATTGACTTTTGTTGTGTATGGGGCTACGTAGCCACAAAACTGTCAAGATACCCGTGCTGACCCATGTCCACACCCAAAAGCACCTACAATGGGCACATGAGCATCAGAACTGGACCGAGGAGCAATGGAAGAAGGTCTTCATGCACGCGCGATCTACAGTTTTCAATGCGTTTCCAATGCGAGACGTGGTACGCATGCCGATTTTGCACACCGTCTTTGTTTCACAGGAAGTGATCGCTGATTTGCACTTCGGAGATTGATGAAGCATCATGGGTCTGTTTCTCATTATTGGGGTCATATTTCTTATATAATTAGAATGGCTACAGTGGACTGCCACCCCAGATGATGTCTATTTAGACTAAATGCGTTGGGACGGGCTCCACAGCCGCCATACACATTTCTTAAGCGCTGTTTACTCTCCTCAAAAATTTGAGTTTTTTAACTTTAAATTTATAATTTTTATACGGAATTACGCTATGTGGCCCTTTTTTGTTCTCCTTTCCTCGATATACACATGAACATATGGGAGAAACCATCCATTTTTCTTACGAAATACCCTCTATGGAGACTACTACCCCAATGACTGCGTGAGGCCTTGGCTTCCGTGTCAAAGGTCTCCAGATCGGATGTCTCCAATTTTGGCATTTGCCAATACAAGCCCGTTTGACTCATAGGAAGTACGTCCTTTTGAGTTCAAACCATCTGGTAAGCCTTCATCCTATCGGTGGTGGACTATATCCACACATTGTTTCAATATTGTTTTATTATTCATTCACCATTTTTGGATGGCTTAAAGATGTTATGAACACTTTTAAAGTGGTTGTAAACCCTTTTTAAAAAATCCTGAAAAAAAATAAATCCTGCAAGCATACTAGCTCATTATGAATAACTTACCTGAGAACGAAGCCCCCGAAGCGGTTCTCTGTCTTCCTCTTCGCCGCTGCCATGGATCCCGGAGCGACTTCCGGGTCTCGCGGCTCTGGCGCTGTGATTCGCCGGAGCCGCGATGACGTCGCTCCCGGCATATCGCCGTGATCTGTGGCCTGCCCCTGTGCACCTGCGCGCCGCTGTCTATGGCGCATGCGCCGTAGACAGCGGTGGCTGTCTTCGGGCAAATATCTCCTAAACCGTATAGTTTATATTTCTTGGACCTACAGGTAAGCCTTAATCTAGGCTTACCTGTAGGCCAAAGTTGGTTGTAAGGGTTTACAACCACTTTAACCACTTTCAGACCGGACCATTTTGCTGGTAAATGACCAGAGGTCTTTTTACACTTTGGCACTGCGCTGCTTTAACTGGTAATTGCGCGGTCATGCAATGTTGTACCCAAACAAAATTTGCATCCTTTTCTTCCCACAAATAGAGCTTTCTTTTGATGGTATTTGATTGCCTCTGCGATTTTTATTTTTTGCGATATAAACGTAAAAAGACCGCAAATTTTGAAAAAAAATGATATTTTCTACTTTTTGTTATTAGAAAAATCCAATAAACTCAATTTTAGTCATACATTTAGGCCAAAATGTATTCAGCCACATGTCTTTGGTAAAAAAAAAGTCAATAATTGTATATTTATTGGTTTGCGCAAAAGTTGTCACATCTACAAACTAAGGTACGTTTTCTGGAATTTACGCAGCTTTTAGTTTACGACTGTCTATCTCATTTCTTGAGGTGCTAAAATGACAGGGCAGTACAAAACCCCCCCAAATGACCCCATTTTGGAAAGTAGACCCCCTAAGGAAATTGATAAGAGGCATGTTGAGCCCATTGAATATTTTATTTTTTTGCCTCAAGCGATTGAATAATGACAAAAAAAAAATTTTTTTTTTTTTTTTACACAAAGTTGTCACTAAATGATATATTGCTCACACATGCTATGGGCGTATGTGAAATGACACCCCAAAATAAATTCTGCTGCTTCTCCTGAGTACGGGGATACCACATATGTGGGACTTTTTGGGAGCCTAGCCGCGTACAGGGCCCCGAAAACCAAGCACCGCCTTCAGGCTTTCTAAGGGCGTAAATTTTTGATTTCACGCCTCACTACCTATTACAGTTTTGAAGGCCATAAAATGCCAAGATGGCACAAAACCCCCACAAATGACCCCATTTTAGAAAGTAGACACCCCAAGCTATTTGCTGAGAGGCATGTTGAGTCCATGGAATATTTTATATTTTGCCACAAGTTGCGGGAAAATTACAAACTTTTTTTTTTTTTTTTTTTTTTTCACAAAGTTGTCACTAAATGATATATTGCTCATGCATGCCATGGGCATATGTGAAATGACACCCCAAAATAAATTCTGCTGCTTCTCCTGAGTACGGGGATACCACATATGTGGGACTTTTTGGGAGCCTAGCCGCGTACGGGGCCCCGAAAACCAAGCACCGCCTTCAGGCTTTCTAAGGGCGTAATTTTTTGAGTTCACTTCTCACTACCTATTACAGTTTTGAAGGCCATAAAATGCCAAGATGGCACAAAACCCCCACAAATGACCCCATTTTAGAAAGTAGACACCCCAAGCTATTTGCTGAGAGGCATGTTGAGTCCATGGAATATTTTATATTTTGCCACAAGTTGCGGGAAAATTACAAACTTTTTTTTTTTTTCACAAAGTTGTCACTAAATGATATATTGCTCACGCATGCCATGGGCATATGTGAAATGACACCCCAAAATAAATTCTGCTGCTTCTCCTGAGTACGGGGATACCACATATGTGGGACTTTTTGGGAGCCTAGCCGCGTACGGGGCCCCAAAAACCAAGCACCGCCTTCAGGCTTTCTAAGGGCGTTACAGTTTTGAAGGCCATAAAATGCCAAGATGGCACAAACCCCCCCCCCCAAATGACCCCATTTTAGAAAGTAGACACCCCTAAATTTAGGGGTACACTAGTGAGACTAGGTAATAAATGGCGGGTGCCCTGAAACTATAAAAAAATAACTAACCAACCAGCGTCACCTGTAACAGTTATATGGTGATCACTGGTGAAAGGGTTAACTAGGGGGCAATCAGGGGGCTTTATGCGGTAGTATATGGGGGTCCCTGGCGCTATAAAAAGCTGCGGCGAACCTAAATACCTACCTGCCTAACTAGCGTCACCTGTGACACTAATACAGCGATCAGAAAAACGATCGCTTATTAGGCTGGGTTCACACTGGAGCGATGCGGGAACGCCACGAATGCGCGGCGGGTTCCCGCATCGCATGCCTCCCGGCGGCAGTTCACACTGCCCTATGCGAACTGCTGGGAGTGTCAGTGAAATGTTAATGACACCCCCAGATCAGTTCGCATATCGCAGTGCGATCTGCAAACTTGGATCGCATGGTGTGAACACCCATGCGATCCGATTCTGCTGCGGACCAAAAAAAGGGTCCCGTGCGAGTTTGCGGCGGGTGCGGCACAAATTCAGCCATACTATCTGTATAGCTGAACTCGAATCGCACAGAGATCGGATGTGATTTGCACTGCAGTGCGGTGCGAATCACATCCGTTCTCATAAACCGCTGCAATGTGAACCCAGCCTTAGTGACACTGGCGACGGGGGGTGATCACGGGGTTAAACCTTTATTGGGGGGGTTAGGGGGGTACCTTAGAACTAAAGGGGGCTAACCCTAACTGCCCTAACAGTTATTAGTCACAAATGACACCTGCCGGGTGATCAGGGGGTTAAACCTTTATTAGGTAATAAATGGCGGGTGCCCTGAAACTATAAAAAAATAACTAACCAACCAGCGTCACCTGTAACAGTTATATGGTGATCACTGGTGAAAGGGTTAACTAGGGGGCAATCAGGGGGCTTTATGCGGTAGTATATGGGGGTCCCTAGCGCTATAAAAAGCTGCGGCGAACCTAAATACCTACCTGCCTAACTAGCGTCACCTGTGACACTAATACGGCGATCAGAAAAATGATCGCTTATTAGGCTGGGTTCACACTGGAGCGATGCGGAAACGCCGCGAATCCGCGGCGGGTTCCCGCATCGCATGCCTCCCGGCGGCAGTTCACACTGCCCTATGCGAACTGCTGGGAGTGTCAGTGAAATGTTACTGACACCCCCAGATCAGTTCGCATATCGCAGTGCGATCTGCAAACTCGGATCGCATGGTGTGAACACCCATGCGATCCGATTCTGCTGCGGGCCAAAAAAAGGGTCCCGTGCGAATTTGCGGCGGGTGCGGCGGGTGTGGCGGGTGCGGCGGGTGCGGCGAATGGCTGAACTCGAATCGCACAGAGATCGGATGTGATTTGCACTGCAGTGCGGTGCGAATCACATTCGTTCTCATAAACCGCTGCAATGTGAACCCAGCCTTAGTGACACTGGCGACGGGGGGTGATCACGGGGTTAAACCTTTATTGGGGGGGTTAGGGGGGTACATTAGAACTAAAGGGGGCTAACCCTAACTGCCCTAACAGTTATTACAGTCACAAATGACACCAATGCAAAAAAAAAAAAAAAAAAAAAAAAAATGACATTGGTGTCACTGTGACTGGGGGGCAGGGGTAATTGGGGGGGTGATCGGGGGGTAAAGGGGGGGTGTGAGTGTGCCTGGCATGTTCTACTGTGTGTGGGATGTGTTGGTGCAACTCACTGATCCGCTCTCCTCCGTGTCGGAACGAAAAATACCGACACGGAGGAGAGAATACATCACTTCCTCTCCTGTGTTTACATTACAGGAGAGGAAGTGATGTCACCGGGGATTTCCATTCGTCGGGAGCGATCGCGAGGGGGTGGCCATGAATGAATGGCCGTCCCCTCGTCCGGGATCGCTCCCGAACGAAAACCGACCGCCGCAGGCACCGGGCGGGGGCCCGATCGGGCCCCCGACCCGCGGGAGGCAAAGCACGTACATGTACGTGCTTATGCCTGCCCGTGCCATTCTGATGACGTACATCGGCGTGAGGCGGTCGGCAAGTGGTTAAGGGCCATCCAGATTCATCACGTTTTTCACTTCACCTATGGACTCAATGTTTATGTGTTTTCTTGTTGATTTTTTATACAGAATTACTGAACAGTTATCGCATTATGCCCCATACACACTATCCGATTTTCTGCTGATTTTTTCCTTCAGATTTACCAAAACCATATAATATGAGGTCAAACCTTAGGAGTTTCAATGTATATGCAATCAGGCAGGCCCTTGCACTACATGGTTTTGGTAAATCTGAAGACAAACATCTGCAGAAAATCTAATAGTGTATATGGGGCTTAAGATTGCCCTGAATTTGTGCACCATCCATCTTCAACTCTGACCAGCACCAGTGGAGAGCACGACTTAGCCCTTGTACACACGGTCGGAGAATCCGTCGGAATGTGTCCTATCGGACCGTGTTGTCGGATAATCCGACTGTGTGGGGTATGCATCGGACTGATTCCGTCGGAATATCCGTCGGACCAAATTTTCCAACATGTTGGAAATATTTTCCGACCAACTGGTCCGATAGGACATACTCCGATCATGTGTAGAGAATTTCGATCGGACCAAGTGCCACGCATGCTCAGATCAAATTCCTACATCAAAGCTATTGGCTACTAGCCTGAACGTAGTCCCGTCGAAATGCAACAGTTTCGGACAAGATCCGACAGACAAAATCTGACGTATTTGGTTGTCGAAATGTCCGACCGTGTGTACAAGGGCTAATAGTTGTCCTGTGGACAGATTCTCCCTCCTGAGCTGTGGATCTCTGCAGCTCCTCCAGAGTTACCATGGACTTCTTGGCTGCTTCTCTGATTAATGCTCTCCTTGCCCGGCCTGTCAGTTTAGGTGGACGGCCATGTCTTGGTAGGTTCGCAGTTGTGCCATACGCCTTTCATTTTTGGATGATGGATCAAACAGTGCTCCATGAGATGTTCAAAGCTTGAGGTATACAACCTAACCCTGCTTCATACTTCTCCACAACTTTATCCCTGATCACCAGGATGCAGTATGAGAAGAAGGCAAGCCAGCTGGAGGCAGTGCGATGCTTTGGGCAATATTCCTTGGGTCCTCCATTCATGTGGATGTTACTTGAGACGTACCACCTACCTACACATTGTTGCTGACCAAGTGCAAGCCCTTTATGGAAATGGTAATTAAGCCCTTCGTGGAAATGGTAATCCCTGATGGCACTGCAAAAATGGTTCAAGAACGTTTTGAGGAACACAACAACGTGTTTGAGATGTTGACTTGGATTTCACATTCTCCAGATCCCAATCCAATCGAGCATCTGTGGGATATGCTGCAAAAACAAGTTAGATTTGTGGAAGCCCCACCTCACAACTGACAGGACTTAAGGGATCTGCTACTGAAGTTGATGTATTGAAAGCAGAAAAATGGGCATTGTAGTTTGTTGTGTATGGGGCTGTATAGCCACAGACTGGTCTGGGTGCCCATGATGACCTGTGTCCACAGAAAAAAGTGCCTACAATGGGCAAGTGATCATCAGAACTGGACCACAGAGCAATGGAAGAAGGTGGCCTGGACTGATGAATTCAAGAATAGTTTGAGGAACACAACAATGTGTTTGAGATGTTGACTTGGATTTCACATTCTCCAGATCCCAATCCAATCGAGCATCTGTAGGATGTGCTGCAAAAACAAGTTCAATTTATGGAGGCCCCAATTCGCAACTGACAGGACTTAAAGGATCTGCTACTGAAGTTGATGTATTGAAGACAGAAAAATGGGCATTGTAGTTTGTTGTGTATGGGGCTGTATAGCCACAGACTGGTTTGGGTGCCCATGATGACCGATGTCCACAGAAAAAAGTGCCTACAATGGGCAAGTGATCATCAGAACTGGACCACAGAGCAATGGAAGAAGGTGGCCTGGACTGATGAATTCAAGAATAGTTTGAGGAACACAACGAGTTTGAGGTGTTGTATTGGCCTCCAAATTCTCCAGGTCTCAATCCAACTGAGAATCTGTGGGATGTGCTGGAAAAACAAGTCTGATCCATGGAAGCCCCACCTCACAACTTACAGGACTTAAAGGATTTGCTACTGATGGCTTGCTGCCAGGTACCAAATGCATGCCTTGATGGGGGGACCTACTCAATATTAGATGGGTGATGATAATGTTAGGGCTGATTGGTGCATGCAGACCACGTAATCAGTAAAGAAGGTTTGCCAGTGCTCTATAGAATAAAATACAGTGTACTGTATAAATATATTTATACATAGAGGTTGGTCCACCTAAAGAATTGAAATGATAAATAACACACAGCTGTGATTGGCTGGAGCCCAAAAGTAAAATGTATATTCAGGATATCCTGCAATGCAAACATCTCATGCAGACAACGGAAGTCGCATTGCACACCCAAACACACAACATCAGCGAGGCATCAGGAATGATGTACAATCTCCGGGATATAGAAGGCCGGCTCACCCTTATGGACTGTAAACATTTTATCATTGTTTGTTAATGTCTCAAACCTCACTCATTTTCAACATTGCAGTTAAATTCTGTAAAAGACAATAAACTCAATTTCTCCTGTTGCCGCATATAATAACACCTATAGAGGAATGAGAGAAGTACTGGCAGAACCATTTTTTTTTACTTCTGAGTTGCTTGAAAGGTGATCTAATCTGACCTCCTTATGCAACTGCTGTGGTTATTTTTTTTTACTAGAGGTAACTGTAGTTCTTGAGCCTTTGTCACTTTCTGGTCCTTAATATTGTGTACACCTGACCTTATTAATTGACCACTTTATTACCGTGTCATAGCCGACCGACGGCTACAGTGAGGCTCTCTTTCTCTGGGAGGGCGTCCATGGGTGTCCTCCCAGAATGTGCCTCCTGTGCGCCCCTTTGGATACAGCTGATCACAGAGTGAGGTAAAGGGCCAATCACAGCAGCCCTTTACCATGTGATCAGCTGTGTCCAATCACAGCTGATCACATGTAAACAAACTTAACGGTTGTCGGCAATCGGCATTGCTTTCCTTACACACTGTCATTGTCACTGTGTAAGGAAAGGAGAGCCGATTAGTGGCAAGATTGACCGGGCACATTTACATTGATAATTAAGGCACTGATCATCAGTGCAGCCCCATCAGTGCAGCTTATCATTGCCCATCAGTGCTGCCTATCAGTGCTCTCTCATCAGTACAGCTTCATCAGTGCCTCCTTATCAGTGCCCATCAGTGCACCTTATCATTGACCATCAGTCTGCCTATCAGTGCCCATCAGTGCTGAGTCTCCAGTGCAGCTTATCAGTGCTGTCTCATCAGTACAGCTTCATCAGTGCAGCTTATCAGTGCCCATCAGTGCAGCCTCATCAGTGCCTCCTTATCAGTGCCCATTAGTGAAGCTTATCAGTGCCCATAGGTGCCGCCTCATCAATGCAGCCTCGCCAGTGCCTCCTTATCAGTGCCCATCAGCGCAGCTGATCAGTGCAGCCTCACCAGTACCCATCAGTGCAGCTTATCAGTGCCCATCAGTGCAGCTTATCAGTGCCCATCAGTGCCGCCTCATTAGTGCAGCCTCGCCAGTGCCTCCTTATCAGTGCCCATCAGTGCAGCCTCATCAGTGCCCATCAGTGCAGCTTATCAGTGCCCATCAGTGCTGCCTCATCAGTGCCTCCTTATCAGTGCCCATCAGTGCAGCTTATTGGTGCCCATCAGTGCCTCTTTATCAGTGCCCATCAGTGCAGCTTATCAGTGCCACCTCATTAGTGCAGCCTCGCCAGTGCCTACTTATCAGTGTACATCAGTACAGCTTATCAGTGCCGCCTCATCAGTGCCCATCAGTGCAGTCTCATTAGTGCTTATCAGTGCAGCCTCATCAGTGCCCATCAATGCAGCCTTATCAATGCACATCAGTGCAGCTTCATCAGCACACATCAGTGCAGCCTCATCGGCACACATCAGTGAAGAAGAAAAATGACTTACTTGCTAAATTTTGTAATAGAAACTAAGAAAAACGTTTTTGTTTTTCAAAATTTTCTGTCTTTTTTCATTTTAAATAGCAAGAAAAAAAAACTGCGGTGATTGAATACACCAAAAGAAAGCTCTATCTGTCTCAAAAAAATGATAAAAATGTAATATGAGTACAGTGTTGCATGACCGCGCAAATGTCATTCAAAGTGCAACAGCTCTGAAAGCTGAAAGTTTGCCTGGGCAGGAAGGGGTGAAAGTGCCTATTGAAGTGGTTAAAGGGATGTCAGATTTCTCTGTTTGCTCATGCCCTGGATAGAAGTCTCGGGCGTCTGTTTGTTGTATTGTTTGGGCTAAGTGTGTGCTCAGCTTGTCTGGGGTTATCCTGATCACCAATCTGATAATCTGCTACGGTCAGTCATAGTCTTGTCTCAAAAAATAATGTTATAAATCAATCTGCGCAGATTTTACGCTTATATACACATGCACAAAATATTTTTTTTTCTGTTTCAATATGTTTATTGAGTTTTTTGGTAAATGAGAGAATCATAAACAAGCTCGTTGATTGCTCATGCAGGGGCTAGAAACGTGTAAAAATTACCAATGATCAATATCCTTCACAATTATCCTATGACATAGTGAAAATAGGGGATGGTATCAAAAAATGACTACCGCATAAAATGCGGTGTCCCCAAGTTCGTCGCCGAAGGGGAGGCTCTTCTCCAGCAACCCCCCTCCATAGGAGGCAACGGTAGGAGCCAGAATAGTGAGAAACCAGAAATAAAGTGAGAAGAGTAAGGCCCCATTCACACCTGAATGTAGTGTTTTCAGGCAGAAAATTTTACTGCGTTTTGCCGCGATTTTGTGCAGGGAAAAAGGTCACCAATGTAAAAAGAAGAAAAATGGCCAAACCTGCCCGATTTGAGCAACAAAAAAAGGGTCCAGAACTTGTTTGAGCTTCAGGCGTTCGGCTTCAGCGGACTTGGGGTGGAGATATGAACCATCTCCATTGAGAATAATAGATTTTTTCCCCTCCAGCGTTTTGTAGCTTCAGGCTTCAAGCTACAAAACGCTCAGGTGTAAATGGGGCCTTAAAAGGCAGAGAGAGAGGGTCAGAGATAGGAGGGGGGAAGATAATGGGAAAACTCGGATGTGGGAGCCTCACATAAGGGAGTCAGACAAGGCCCAAACAAGATGCTTGAAATGTGAGGAGCTCATAAGAGATCCATGGTTGCCAAAGTTTGAGAAATTTGGCGTGTGAGTCATTCGCAATTCTGGACATTCGTTCCTGAAGTAACATAGCAGTCATGCGTGTCCTCACCCCTTGGAAAGCTACTCGTTGGGCCTTCCAGGCTTGACTTATAGTTCGTTTAGCCGCTATAAAGAGGTAAGTGGCCAGCTTCTGCTGTGGTGCGAATAAACCAGGTATTGGACAAAGTAATAGGGCTAGCTTAGTGTCTCTTCGGACTGTGATGCCCTGTACATACAATTGGTTTTCCTGTCGTAATAAACTCTTATGCCGCGTACACATGATCGGAATTTTGGCCAGAAGACCAATGAGAGCTTTTCATTGGAAAATGCGACCATGTGTAGGCTCCATCGGAATTTAGCTGGCAGCAAAAATTTGAAAGCATGTTCTCAATTTTCCAAACTCACGCATGCTCAGATTCAACTACGAGACGGAAGCTATTGGCTACTGGCTATTGAACTTCCTTTTTCTAGTCCCGTCGTACGTGTTGTACGTCACCAGAATTTGGTGTAACCGTGTGTAGGCAAGACAGCTTGAGCGGAATTCCGTCGGGAAAACCGTCAGACCTTTTTCCGACCATAATTCCGTTCGTGTGTACGCAGCATGAAGGTTTTTCTGACGGAATTCCACTGAAACTGTCTTGCGTACACATGCTCACACCAAAGTCCGACCGTCAAGAACGCGGTGACGTACAACAGGTACAACGGGACTAGGAAAAGGAAGTTCAATAGCCAGTAGCCAATAGCTTCTGTCTCGTACTTGCTTCAGAGCATGTCTCGTTTTTGATCCGTCGGAACAGCATACAGACGAGCGGTTTTCCCGATAGAACATGTTCTTTCTGACGGAACCAATTCCTATTTCTAGGTCCGTCAGAATTTTCAATGTAAAAAGTCCGATGGGGCATATACATGATTGGAATATACGATGAAAAGCTCCCATCAGACTTTTTCTGTTGGACATTCCGCCCGTGTCTGCAGTAAGCCAAAAAAATATATATATTTTTTTATATTAAAAGATTGCAAGCCAGGCACTTAATGAGTGATTCCATGCCACCCAAAACGGAAATAATACCAAATCAAAATAGTGCAGTGCGACCCAAAAGTGCATTAAATAATAATGCATATATTCATCTTTAATGTCCCATAAATTAGAACATAGAAAGGGAGGACCCCCACCATGCCAACATCCAAAAGTTCTATAAAAAGGTTGAAAAGAGTAAAAATACTATCAAAAATTGCAGACTTTATGGGCATCACATGAGGCATTAGATTATAAAACATCTATCTATATATCTATCTATACACTGTATATATATATATATATATATATATATATATATATATATATATATATATATATATATAATGTGTGTATATGTGTATGTGTGTATTTATATGTATATATGTGTGTGTATATGTGTATATGTATATGTATATATGTGTGTATATGTATATATATATATATATATATATATATATATATATATATATATATATATATATATATATATATATACATATCTATATATATATATATATATATATATATATAGATATATATAGATATATATATATATATATATATATATATATATATCTATATATATATATATATATATAGATATATATAGATATCTATATCTATATATATATATATATATATATATCTATATCTATATCTATCTATATATATATATATATATATATATATATATATATATACATACAAGGCTTTTTTTTAGCGGGAACACGGGGAAATGCAGTTCCGGCACCTCCAGCATGTACTGTGTGTAATGGCAAGGGGTGCTGGGGTGGGCTGAAGGGTGTATTAATGCTGGCTGCTGGGCCATCTATTGTTGCTGGAGCGGATCTATTTTTGAGTGGCAGTCTAGTGTTGCTGGGAGGTCTATTGTTGCCAGTGGGGGATCTATCGTTGCAGGGGGTCAATTATTGCTGGAAGAGATCTACTATTGACAAAGTGGGTCTATTGTTGCTGGCTGCTGGAGAGTCTATTGATGCTGGCGGCATCTGTTGTTGGTGCTGGGGTGGTATTTTGTTGTGGGGGGTGCATTGCTGCTGGGGGGGTCTATTATTTTTGATCAAATCTATTGTTGCTGGGGGGGGGGGTCTATTGCTTCTGGCTGTGGGGGATATATATATATATATATATATATATATATAAATATATATATATATATATATATATATATATATATATATATATATATATATATAAAATTTTATTTTTCTTTTTTTTTCTTTTCATGTGATTTACTGACTCATTTTTCTCTTGAGAATCCTCCATGCTTTTGGGTATCTATTGACCTTGTCAAGTAAAGGATGTTTTTTAACTATTTTGTAATAAACATATATATTTTATAATCTATTGCCTCATGTTTTGTCCACAAAGTCTGCAGTTTTCAATAGAGTGTTTACTCTTTTCAACCTTATTATGAATTACAACAGCTTAGTCCTCATTCCATAGTGTGTCAACCACCCGTCACAGGAAAAAGGCTCTTCTTAAAGGAGATAAAGCTCGTTTGGCTGCTCTTCTCCTATGGATCAAAGGAGTGCAATTTGTTTGGTACGCCTGTGACCCGTTTTCAGCAGAGAGTGGGCAGAAGTCCGATCTCTGCTGATTTCACCAATGTCAGTCCAATAATAGTAATGGAGCCTGCATCCACCAGGTGCCTGGACCGACACCCGGCTCAGCCTCTCAGCGAGGGAGGGAGCAGAGCAGAGAGCTGGTGACTGACAATCTGCAGCTCTCTGCTCTGGGATCTTTTATAACTGGCAATGTTCGATCGCTCGGTTCTCATTGTAGAGACGCCGGGGAGACAGATGCAGCATCGGACCCTTGCGGCATCGACCTAGGCAAGTATTATGCCCAAAGCCATACTTCTCTTTTAATCAATATGTCACATGTGAAAACGTGTACTCCATTACATGATCATTCCAATATGCTCATCTTCTTTGCTGACCTCCAATAGCAAAATGAGGACATAGGGCACTTTTTTTGCCCCCCACTGGGGTTGATCAGCCTGACCAAATTTGCTCTCTGGAATCCTCCATAATTGCTCTCGTGTATCACTTAGGCGTACCAAAAACATACATGAAAGAGAGAGGGACTAATAGTGCTCACTGTGTTTATTTAAAATTATAATGGATTAAAAGCACTCACAAGGGTAAACAGCAAAATCGCCTTCAATACAAACTCCTTCTGTCTACATTTTCCAGACTCCCACCACTCAGCAGTTCTGGGATAGCAGCGTGATGACATCACCATCACTTAGCTCCGCCCCTATACGCGTTACGTCCTGATGGCAGGTCTACCTGTCTGGTACATGAACTGTTTGGGACCTTCTTCCACCTGACCTGATCCTCAGCCAAGTTACTCTGTTATTGTCTGCTGTTTGCAGCTAACGTTTGTCTGAGGACTTAAAGGACTTGTAAAAGAAGAAGGTTTTTTTAAAATCTTAATGCATTATGCGTTAAGATAAAAAAACCTTCTGTGTGTAGCAGCTTCCCCAGCAACCCCTAATTACTTACCTGAGCCTCATCTCTCTCCAGCGATGTCCACGAGTGTTTTAGCCATCCGGGACTCTCCTCCTGATTGGCTGAGACACAGCAGCAGCGCCATTGGATCCCGCGGCTGTCAATTATCCCAGTGGCTAACTCAGTGGTCATCAACCCTGTCCTCAGGGTTCACTAACCGGCCAGGTTTGCAAGATAACTGAAATACATCACAGGTGATATCATTTGCTGCTCAGTGATTGCAGTATTCTAGTCTGCTTCTCCCCAAGGTAATACAGAAAACCTGGCCTGTTAGTGGGCCTTGAGGACAGGGTTGATGACCACTGAGTTAGCCAATCAGGGGAGATAGTGAGCGGGCCGGGTCTCCATGTCTGAATAGACACGCGGAGCTGTGACTCGGCTTGAGTGCCCCCCATAGCAAGCTGCTTGCTGAGGGGGCACTGAACCAGAGGGAGGGGCCAGAAGCAGCGAAAAGGGACCCGAGAAGAGGAGGATCTGGGCTCTTCTGAGCAAAACCACTGCACAGAGCAAGTAAGTTTAACATGTTTGGGCATCCACCTCAAATCCTCCCCATTGAGCTATTGTATTCTTACAGCGGGACTCTTACGAAATATGCTGATCGGCTGCAAACGCTGATCAAACTAAAATATACCAGCAATCCAGTTCGAGACGAGTTGATCATTACATCAATTACTCTCAAAGAGAACGGTCATGGATGGACTAAGTCCCTGCTGAATCGGCCAAATATTGTTCCTTCTATGGTCAGCTTTAGAGTAGAAATAAACTTGGCAAACAAAAGTTTGTCAGCAGGTAAAGGTTTTTTGGCAGAAGAGATTTTTGATGCCACTCAGGAGAACCCATCCACTTGTTAACTTTAAGCAGGTAGATGTTATCCATGGCAAATTCAGCACAAGAAATCCTCATTAGTGGCATCTACCCAGCGCGGTGAGTCCTCTGTGGTGTATCCATCCATTAGTACCAAATAAAGTCCGGTCCCGCAGGATATCAGTGTACAGTCTAATGAAGCTGGGTTGTGGGGAAGAGGCCCTTGTCTTCAGTAACATTGTCAGGAACAAGATCACCTGCTGGTGGCACTGAGCATCCCAGAGCAAAAGGTTGTAGTTCCAGTGTCCACCAACGGGTGTGTCTCCCAGTAGCCAGCAGATCCCAGTAATTTGTTTCCAACTGATGCTGGCTGCTTTAATGGACACAGCAGCAGGACTAGGGAGCGCACCCGCACGGGTGCCCCCATGGAGAGCGGCCCTCCGTGGGCGCACTTGATGAAGTGGAGGGGCCAGGAGCGACGCGGGGGGACCCCAGAAAAGGAGGATCGGAGGCCACTGTGTGCAAAACCCTTGCACAGAGCAGGTAAGTATAGACATGTTTGTTATTAAAAAAAAAAAAATAAATAAACAAGACTTTACAATCACTTTAAGGTGGAAAATCTTAAAGCTTTGGAACCACTCTAAACTCAGATTTCAACAACTCATGCCATTACTTGTTTTTCTTTTTGCATCCACATATATATCAAAATAATAACCTCTAATTATCTTATAAACTCCTATTCACCCATATCAATTATATCTAATTATTGATGTCATATAGCTAATATATAGTCTTCCAGTTGATACTTGCTGAGGGATGAGACTTCTTAACATGTTCATAATTATATTAATTAATATTATTATATTAATTATATTAAAGATATTACAATTTACCTCTTTAGGAGAAAACAAGGTTGTTGTAGATCTTTAGATCATTGTGCCATTAGCCAGCAAGGGTTGCAATCGAACTGTATATGGGGGGAGGGTATATACGTCAGGTCACCTCAATAATGGCAGCCTAAACAAAGGGTATTTAGTATGAAGGATTATTCCCAATTGGTCTTTAAACTTGACATAAATAGTCAGAAAAAGATTTTCCAGTAGCGATAGTAATGTAGGTAATGCCTGTGGTGCCAGCAGATTCAAGTTGCCACCGCAAAGTCTTTGGGTACTTGCAACCATTGGCACCACGGGCTCCATCTAGTGTCCAATTGGGAATAGCCCTATTATGCACACTTAAAGCAAAATGTTACCCTTATTCAATGCTCCTCTCCCCTGCCTCGTCCCCATAACAGAACGAAATTTGTATAGTCATCGAATGTACAAGAATTTTTGCACAAATGTATGAAAGTTACTAGTATAAGTCTACAAGTGTATATAGCCAGCTTTACAGTGTATAGCCAGATTTAGGGCCCTTTCACACTGAGGAGTTCTTCAAGCGCTTCTGCGTTAAAAATAGCGCCTAAAAAGCTCAAGAAAAATGCTTCACTTTAAAATCAATTAATGTTTTCACACTGGGGTGGTGCGCTTCCATTGCGGTGAAAACAATCCTGATTGCAGCACCTTTGGACCATGTTTGGGGAGCTAAAAAAAAAAAGTACCTCCCCATTGAAATGAAAGTGTCTCAAAAACGCCCCCACTAAGCGTGTTTTGGTGCAGTTTTTGAGTCACATATCCTTCAACCACTTGCCTCCCACCCACCATTAAATGATGGAGGAGCAGTGCGCCTCTTGTTCTGGGTGGATGTGAAATGACGTTGCCCCAGAACGGCCACTCTCGCGCACCCGAAGGGCCACGCCGTGTTGGTAGGACGCGGTGCAACCCAGATCTTTGTAAGGACCCGATAACATGGCTCTTTAAAGTGGTTGTAAACCCTTACAAACCACTTTGACCTACAGGTAAGCCTAGATTAAGGCTTACCTGTAGGTCCAAGAAATATCTCCTAAACCTACACGGTTTAGGAGATATTTGCCCGAGGACAGGCACGGCTGTCTACGGCGCATGCCCCGTAGACAGCGGCGCGCAGGCGCACTGAGCGCGGCACCGTCAACGACGAAGATGCCGCGCGTGTCTGCTCCCGTGCGCATGCGTGGGAGTGACGTCATTGCGGCTTCGCCGAATGACAGCGGCAGAGCAGCGAGACCCCACCGAGAAGATGGATGCGCCGGACTACAGGGGACAGCGGTGACATCGCTGGCTCCTGTGTCAGGTAAGTGACACATAATGAACTACCATGCGATGCATAGTAGTCCATTATGCTTTGCCTTTGCAGGGAATGAAAGAGGAAGTAAACTCATCAGGGTTTACTTCCTCTTTAAAGAGGGATTCCACCCAAAAAAAAATATTAAAAGCCAGCAGCTATAAATACTACAGCTGCTGACTTTTAATAAATGGACACTCACCTGTCCCGGGTTCCAGCAATGCCGGCAGCCGAGGCCGATCGATCGCTCGGCTCTCAGGCTGCTGCCGTCACCATTCTAGGTGAGGGAATCAGGAAGTTAAGCGAATCAGCTTCACTTCCCGGTTCCCTACTGTGCATGCGCGAGTCGCGCAGCGCAATAGGAATTCTCCGCGCTGTCTCTGAGACCCGTGTGTGTCCCAGCAGACAGCGTGGCAGGACAGGAAATGGCGTAGACTCCCACGGGAGTCTATGCCCGGAAGTGGGTGTAAATACCTGTCTTTGACAGGTATCTCCACCCCCCTCCCCCCTGAAAGGTGGCAATTGTGACACCGGAGGGGGGGAGGGTTCCGATCAGCGGAGGTTCCACTTTAGGGTGGAACCCCGCTTTAACTATGTGATGGGCTGTGTCTAATCACAGCCAGTTACATGTAAATGTAAATGTGGAAGTGCAGGTAATCAGCTCCCATCTCCTCACTGACAGAGTGTGTGGTGAGGAGAGCCGATCAGTGGCATCTCCTCACAGGGGACACCTGGGAGGTAATCAGGGCACGGATCATCCGTGCCCTGATTGCAGTGAAGCCCCCCAGTGCCCATCAGTGCTACCAATCAGTGCCCATTAGTGATGCCAGTCAGTGCTGCCTTTTAGTGCCCATCAATACCCATCAGTGCCTCCCATCAGTGCTGCCCATCAGCATCCATCTGTGCCACCTATCAGTGCCCACCAGTGTCCCTTTTTAATGCCACAGTGCCACCTATAAGTGCTCACCCCTGCCACCCATCAATGCCGCCTATCAGTGCATATCAGTGTCAGCTATTAGTGCCCATCAGTGTGGCATTTTACAGCCTCCTCATCAGTGCCACCTAATTAGTGCCTATAAGTGCCACTTCATCAGTGCACATCAGTTATAGAGAAAAATTACTTATTTACAAAATTTACTAACAGAAACTAAGAAAAACTTTTTTTTTTTTTAAATGTTCATTTTTTTTCCTAAAAAATAAAAAACCCAGCAGTGATTAAATACCAGCAAAAAAAATCTCCATTTGTGTGCAGAAAATGATCAAAAATTAATTTGGGTACATTGTTGCATGACGTGCGATTTTCATTCAAAGTCGACAGCGCTGAAAACTGAAAAATGGCCTGGGCAGGAAGGGGGTGAAAGTGCCCAATACTGGGTGGTTAAAAACCCCCAACGCCATTTTTTTGGGGAAGGGGTCCCCCTTAAAATCCATACCGGACCTGAAGGGCCTGGTAATGGACTGGGGGGGGGGGGGATCTCGCAGTTTTGTTCCCAATGATTTGTATGTATATTGCCGGGATCCGGCACTACATTACAGCCACGAGCAGTTTTATTTGTGCTGCAATTAAATATGTGAGACCTGCATTAAACCTTAAAGTGACACTAAAGGTTCGTTTTTTATTTTTAAAATAACATACATATCATACTTACCTCCACTGTGCAGCTCGTTTTGCACAGAGTGGCCCCAAACCTGGTCTTCTGGGGTCCCTCGGTGGCTCTCTCGGCTCCTCCCCACATCAGATAACTCCCTAGGAGAAGCGCTTTTCCGGGGGGTTACCTTGTGGGCACGCTCCAGAGACCACCATTCGGCGTCCATAGAGGCCAAATGCAGGACTCACCCTCGCCCCCCAGCGCCCCCAATGGCTGCGTTGCTATCAATCTATCCAATCAAGAGCTGAGAACCCCGGGCAGAGAGAGAGCGTTTCCCCTTGGGACAAGTTCGAGGGTTCAGGTAAGTAAAACGGGGGGGCCGGTCACCGACAGGTGTTTTTTCACCTTAATGCATCTTATGCATTAAGGTGAAAAAACACGAACCTTTACAACCCATTTAAAGCTACATTTTAAAGTATAATCGCCGAGTGTACATTATGAATTCTCTCTACATATATTTTTTTGTTGTCAAACAAGCCTGTCAATCATTTTCTTACTTCACCTTTGTCACATTTCACACCTGTAAAATATTTGCTGTATAGTCTTTATTTTCTCAGCTTTAATAAAATGCTTCTCCTGACCGACTTCATGGCAGCATAGGTATGGGTTACCCCGCCTCCCCTCCTCCTCTATAGGACCCCACTCCCATAAATCTTTGCTCTGAGCCAGAGGCCATGTTCCTTTTTTGTCCCCCTCCTAAGGACCAGTTTGGTTATTTGACTACCTTAAGTTTTTCCTCTCTGCGATCAAGTCCGGCAACGGTGACCACTGGGAAGACATGTCATGATACTCTGACAAGCCTTGGCTATTAGAAGGGTATGGAGTAGGTGACTGGAAGAGGCACTGGAAGAGCTGAAGCCTGGCCATTGGCAGGCAAGTGGCGCAATGGCCAGATAGCCCAGCTATTAGCGGGTGGCCCATCTGCCCCAAGTATGGCGTGATCAGCCTACCTGGTCAGGTTTGATCATGGAAGCAGGACTGAATTGCAGATCGGTGTTCATGTCGTGTGTGGTGATGTATACTTTTATATTAAATATTCCATGGCAGTAGTTTATGTGTTTTTCTGTTTGTCTGTTTTCTTCCCTGGCCCTAATGTCTTCCAGTCTATGGCAGCGGGAGCAAATTGGCATTCCAAACTGCTGCTTTCCCTTCCAGCCGGGCGTCCCTGGGTTACTTCTGCCCAGGAGCTCAGCGTATGCACGCTGATGGTGGCGCCATTTCAGTGGAGAAATTGAATTAGCGGTCAGAACTGTTGATATTGGGATTTCTCTGTGGGCGGCCTGTAGCAGTTTCCCTAAATGCTGTTTGAAATCATCACGGGTATCTGCATCAACACCCTGGTATGCTGCCTCTATGTGTTTCATGATCACCTGTCCAGGTTGTCTATCTGTCTGTGCAGTTCACACTGTGGATGTATCACTGACCCCCCATGTGGTCAGCCCTTGTGTAGCAGGTATGAGAGGGTGGGTTTAACCCTTTCCTTTTCTTGCTGACCTGGGTACTTTTTTTTTTTTCTGGTTCTTTAACCATTTCCTTTGTACCCTATTTTGCTTTTGTGAGTCCTTCTATGTCAGATTGACAGTACATGGCACAAGATGATAAAGACCTCATTAGGTCACAACATTCCTCTTCCAGATGTATTTGGCATAGGTCACCCTCAAGGTCCAGCCTTCATAGCAAAAGCTATGAATCCTCCTGTACGCACCCACCACTATGTCATCTGCTACATGGAGGGAGCCTGCTGGGGATGCAGGACTCCAGTTCCAGAGGGCAAGTCTCTGTGTGAGCTAGGCTAAGCCCAGGCGTTTGGGAAAAGGGGTGGTAATTTCCAGAATATGGAATCTCTGGTGAGGCACATGGTGCAAGAATCCCTTAAAGAGTGGGATACAAGCCACACGCAAAGTTCAACAAGCCATTGCGGCATGTTCTCCCACTAGGACGACCAGGAAGAACTGGATCTGTTCCAACCAAGCCATCCATCTTTGAAGACCTTAGACCAGCCTTTCTAAACCTTTTCTACATGGAGGAACCCTTGAAATAGTTCTCCGTTCTCAGGGAACCCCTGCTAAAAAATTAGAAATCTACAACTCATGATACATTAAGCCCCATACACACTATCAGATTTTCTGCTGATTTTTTTCCATCAGATTTACCAAAACCATATAATATAAGGTCAAACCTTAGGGGTTTCAATGTGTATGCAATCAGGCAGGCCCTTGTACTACATGGTTTTGGTAAATCTGAAGGAAAAAATCAGCAGACAATCTGATAGTGTGTATGGGGCTTTAGTGTGATGGTCAGTGGGAAGAATGGTCCTTAAAGTTGTGGTCATTGGGAAGAATTACCTCCTTACAGATAGCTAAAAAGATCAATGATGTCAGTGGGAACTTATCTGAGAGGCAGAAATTGCCCAATGCTGAAGGAACCCATAGCAACCTCTGGAGGAACCCTAGGGTTACACCGAACCCTGGTTGAGAATCACTGCCTTAGACAGTGAGGCAGAGGGAAATGAGTCTCTTTACCCCGGTAACGCCTTTTGGTCAAGGCAATGATGGGTGCATTTGCATGAATAGAACCTGTAGGGTCTCCTGCAAAGCAAGAGGAAGTTCTGTAAGCACCTTGAGCTTCGTTTTCCTCTAGTGCGGCTTGTCATGCGACCTGGACACCATTGATTTCAATGGAACCCATTCCAATCAATGCCACTTAGAGTTGCATCGACTCTGGGAAGGTTTCTGCACTACTTTGGTGCAACTTTTGATGCAGCTTTGATCCACAGACTGTAAAGTTGGTTTGGGGCTGCACACAGAATCGTGTCAAGGTCGCATTCTAAATGGTGCGACTTTGGGGTCGCAATAGTGCAGATGTAGCCTTAGAGAGAGTGTTCTATTTTTTTTCCCCATTCCTAAGAGAACTAGGGGACATCATTTTGGATGAGTGGAGAAAGGTCGCAAGATATACCTCCCTTCTGAGCAAGCCATGTTGAGAAAGATAAAAATGTGGATGGAGAATGTGGACACAGTATTCAAGAGCATTTTCAGAAACTCTGTAGTTCAGGAGCCTGAGGTGGTGTCAGTTTCCATTGTGAGGCTCCAATTGTCACCATCCGCATAGTGGCGTGGGTTATGCGCTCACCCGTTACGGCAAGTGAGTGCTATGGCTGGGGCCTCGGCTTGCTGATCCCACCTCTAACAGGCATAATATAGCATTCCCTTTGAGGAAGCTTCCTCTTTGGCAAGTTGGATAGCACCGCAACCCAGTCCACAGTTGGCAAGTTGAGGCCCTGCCTCAGGACCGGCACCTGATAGGTCGGAAGACAACAGCCTAGAGAACAAAGTTTGGAGCGTGCGAGGGTCGCACGTTTTTACAGACAAGGTCAGGATTTTAGGAAAAGCTGGTGTGGGGACCAGATTCCCCCCAGATGTATGCTAGAGCTTGAATTTGGGTATACAAGAAGCTACTGAATTTAGGCCTCAGACTATTGGGATGTCAAAATGGTATTTTATGGGACATGCATGGTCCCTCAGAAGTCCTCCTCATCTCAGCTTAATTTCAATGGATTTTACCTCACTCTGAGATAAAGGAAGCATATACTCATGCTTTACCTAAGCCACTGGTGTCGCAAAAAGGGCTGCCATGCCAGTTTCTGAATATGAGAGATTTCAGGGCAGGTACTCACCCCTCTTTATGGTCATGAAGAGGAACAGCTTGTGGAGGCAGGTTTTGGCCCTTGCGCACCATAGACAATTTTCAGCAAGGGAAAGTTCAAGGTAGAAACATTGTCCCTGACTCATAGGGGTTCCGGCAAGGTGACTGGCTTGTTTCCAATAGTCTTTAAATGTTACTTTCATGTTCCGCAATTTTCTTCGGTTCGCTGTAGGTCAAGACCATCTCCAGCTCCAGCCATTCGGGCTTTCAACATCATTCTGTATTTTCAGGGTCTTATTGGTTGTTATGGTCTTTATCAAAACAAGGAGCATACTCCTGCATAGTTACGTGGATGTCCTTCTCTTACTGTCCCAAAACAAAGGGCAACTGCTGGAGCCCAGAGTGCAGGTCTTTTCAATGCACCCTCAAATACAGCTGGCAGCTGAATCTAGAAAAGAGTCACCTGGAGCCCACTCTGTTTTTTGTGTGCCGTGGGGCTCAGTTTAATATAATCAAGGGGACCATTGCCTTGACTCTGGATCCCAATGTTCTGGAACAGAATACTCCTGGCCTTGTCTTCTTCAAACCTGCGTGCCTTTCAGTGTCTAAATGATTGGCACTATGCTGTCTACGGTTCCGAGAGTCAAGTGAAAGCTGGAGAAGACCACCCTTCTGGAAGGGGTTTCTCCAACAGTGGAAGGCAGGAAGCAGAATTCAGGCCATCTATATAACCTCAGTAACGAGAGCGAGTACCCTGGTGGTTGCAATGGTGAAACTGGCTCATTTGCCATTCCATTAAAAGACAAAAGGGGGACTTACAGCTTGTTCTCTATTACAGGAAGCAAAGCCAATTATGTCTTGGGCTCAGAAGAATCAAGCCTACATCTCAGAGTCCAAAATATTCTAGCAGACTTTCTTTCTAGAGTCCAATGGGGCAACAATGAATGGGCTCTTAATGTGAAGGTTTTCAGGCACAGATACCCTGATGAATCATTGGAAATGCGGTAGGACCTGTGCATTTCTTTCAGCCCTGGTCAACCTCGAGTTTCTATGAAGACTCCAAACAGCGGTTCTGGAGGTAGTGACAGTGATGCCTTACTGGCCAATTAGGCCATGGTTCCCCTTGCTAGCACAGTTCATCTTCCAGGATCCAGTGCACTTTCTCCTCAGGCCAGATCTTCTGTCACTGGGTGCAATTCTACATCCATGTTCAGCACGGTTGCATCTGACGGTCTGGTTCTCGACATTGGAAGTCCTCGGCTGCTCCTCCAGAGTCATCTTCGCTCCCTTGAATCTGGCTCAAATACATGTCTGCTGCTGACAGATGATGTAGTGACCTAGAAGTTCTAAATATTCTAGGCTTCCTCCAGTCGGATTTAGATCTAGCTCTATTGGTCAGCTCCCTTGGAGTTCAAGTGTCAGCTTTATTGGCCTTCACAAGTGTATCCCGGTCTAGGCATCTTTTCCTGTCCAACAATTCTTCAAGGGAGTAGTTAGGCTCAGACATCGGAGTAAGCAGAGGTTCTAAGGCTGTCTCAGTTAAAGACCTCTCTGTCAAGTTCGCCTTTTTCCTGGCTATCATGTCGGCATAAAAAAGCCTCAGAGATCGATTCACTGGTCATTGAGAACTTTTCTTAAAGTTCTTTCCAGCACGGGCGGTGCTGTTACCTATGCTTGACTCAATTCCCAAAGGTGCATGAGTCTTTCATGGAAACCAAAAAATTGTTCTGTCAACCTTAAGCCCCGTACACACGAGAGGACTTAGGTCCGACAGACTTCCGAAGGAGTTCTGCCGGAGTTCCAACAGAGTTCTGACGGACTTTTCGACTGAGCGGACTCGGCCACACACAATCACACCAAACTCCGACGGATTCGAACGTGATGACGTACGACTGGACTCGAATAAGGAAGTTCATAGCCAGTAGCCAATAGCTGCCCTAGCGTCGTTTTTAGTCCGTCGGAATAGCATACACACGAGCGAATTTTTCAGGGGGACCGGGTCCGGCGGAGTTCCGTTGGAAAAATTTGAAGCATGTTTCATTTTCTAAAGTCCGTCAGACTTTTGCGAATTAAAAGTCCGTTGCAGCCCACACACGATCGAATAGTCTGACGGAATCATTCCGTCGGACTTTGGATGTTCAAAAGTCCGCTCGTGTGTACGCGGCATTAGACTTCTAACTTGCATCCTTTAGACATGGGAGAGGGCACGCTGTGGCTTTGTTAGTTAAAGCGCATGTCTAGTAGACAGGGAATACTGAGTTGACTCCCAGCAGTCCCTTCCTTCAGCTCTAGGAATCCCTCATATATTGTGAAGTTATATCTACAAAGCTACAACTTTCTTCAGGCTTCAGAATGCCTGTTCATTCTTTTGCCAGAAAGGACAGAGAAATGTGGACCATCTAGGATGATTGTGGCACGGATTGCCTAGGCCAGTGATGGCAAACCTTGGCACCCCAGATGTTTTGGAACTACATTTCCCATGATGCTCAACCACACTGAAGAGTGCATTAGCATCATGGGAAATGTAGTTTGAAAACATTTGGGGTGTCAAGGTTCGCCATCACTGGCCTAGGCCATCCAACAGGCTCACAGAATCAAGGGCTTGGCTCCTTTGGAGGTAGTGTCTGCTTACTCGACCAGGAGTTGATCTACACCTTGGGCAGCATGTGGTTCCTAAAGTAGCCCATTGGGTGTATGGGCAGTTTGTTCCCATACATATGCTGCCATGGAGTTGGTTAGGAAAATGGAAAATTTCCTATCAAATACTTACCGTAGTTTTCCTTTCCTGATGGACTCCATGACCCCCCCCCCCAACTATGCTAAATAGTCTATACCCGTGTCAGCTTGGATCAGGGGTCTCCAAACTGTGGCCCGTGGGCCATATGCGGACCTCTACAAGCTGATGTGCACAGTCTCCAGTCTGATGGGGACCCTGATTTTAGGTGGGAGTCTGATGTGGATTCTGATAAAAGGAGGACCCTGATGCAAGGGGGCACTCTGATGGGGATTCTGATGCAGACTCTGAAGTAAAGGGGGACTCTAATGTAGACACTGATGTATAGGGAGATTCTGATGAAAGGGAAAACCTGATGTAAGATGGGATTTTGATGTGGATTCTAATAAAAGGAGGACCCAGATGTAAGGGAGGGCATTCTGCTGGAGCTCTGATTTAAGGGGGGCCCTGATGTAGACTCCCATGTAAGGGGAACCCTGATACCCTGATGTAAGATGGGAGTCTACTGTGGATTATGAAAAAAGGAAGATCCTGATGTAAGGGGGACCCTGATGTAGATTCTGATAAAAAGAGGATCCTGATGTAAGGAGGCATTCTGATGGGCACTCTGATGTAAAGGGGCCTCTGATGTAGACTCTGATGTACGGGGGACCCCCATGTAAGTTGTGAGTCTGATGAGGATTATGATAAAAGGAGGACCCTGATATAAGGGGCATTCTGATGGGCACTCTGGTGTAGACTCTGATGTAAGGGGAAACTCTAATGGGGACTCTGATGGGAAAGGCAGCTACTACAGTGATTCACCATGTCCACAGGGATCTGACAGGTATAGAATAATGTATACCCCCATTAGTCCAAGATAGACCACTGTAACTATGCAAGAAAATAAAAAAAATTATTAAAAAAGACATTGATTGCGGTTTCTGTGCCCTTTATCCATAAGTTAGTATAATTGCTATATAGCCTTATATTTTCGACTGTGTGCACTTTATAACCCCATAGGAATTTCCAGAATCTTCCATCTTTAGATATTTAACTATATCATAGAATTTCCAGCATGTGGGTCAACAATCCGGATTGTCTTTTTAACCACTACAATACAGGGCACTTTCACCCCCTTCCTTCCCAGCCCAATTTTCAGCTTTCAGCGCTCTAGCGCTTTCAGTGACAATTGCGCGGTCATGCTACACTGTACCCAAATGAAATTGTTATCATTTTGTTCGCACAAATAGAGCTTTATTTTGGTGTTATTTATTCACGACTCCGTTTTTTTTTTTTGCGATATAAGCGCAAAAATAGCGGAAATTTGGAAAAAAAACAATATTTTCTTTTTTCTATTTGAAAAGAAATCCAATAAAATCAAATTTTGTCATAAATTTAAGCCAAAATGTATTCTGCTACATGTTTTTGGTAAAAAAAATTCCGTTAAGTGTATAATAATTGGTTTGTGTGATCACGGACATATGTACGCAAATGATCATGTACATATGTGTGCAGGTGATCACGTACATATGTGTGCAGATAATCATTGGGACATGTGATTTTAGTGGGACATATGTGGGGGACATGTTTTTATTATTAGGGACATGTGTTTTTATTATTTGGGGACATGTATGTTTTGGGGACATGTGTGTTTTGGGGACATGTGTGGGGACTGTGTTTGTACTGTGTGGTGTGTTGTGTGTTGACACTAGACTGATGATCAGTGAGTAAAAAGCTGTAAAAAGCAGCCCATACTCACTGATCATCAGCCGGCTGCAGCGTTCTGCTCTCCTCTCCTCAGCGGTGACTTCCGTGTGAGGAGAGGAGAGCCGATTGCCTAGCAACCGGCTGTTTGTTTACATCACATGACGGCCGTGATTGGACACGACCGTCATGTGATCAGGAGGGCCAATCACAGAGCCCTCCTGCCGATCTGAGATGTGCCGTGTCCGGGTGACACGAGCACATCGGGATCGCGCCGCTGCGCGGGCGCGCGCGCGCGCGATCCCGCTACTCCTGAATGACGTTCCTGAACGTCCTATCAGGAGTAGACGGCTCCCACCCAGCCGTATATATGCATTGGCCGGGTGGGAAGTGGTTAATAAATGTTTTTGTATGTTTTATGTTTTCTAAAGTATGAAGGTGATCTAAATTGGAATTTTGCCGTTGTATACAATTTTCTAAATAAAATAATTGAATCAAACTGCTGGTTATAGGTGTCTACTTTTTTTGATAGTGTGCTCTATCGCTATCTCCCCCCCCCTTTTTTTGCATAAAATAAAAAAAACACCACTGGAGTTCAGCTTTATTGTTGTATAAACTCTCGTCTCTCTTTCTGTGTATCAGATATCAGTATATATAGTATGTAGGTGGCAGCCATATTTATTCCCCCTTCAGGCTCTGCTTCCTGCTTAGAACACTGACCAGTGGCTGTGCCTCTCTCTGTACCTCTCTGTGCCTCCCTCTGTGCCTCTCTCTGTACCTCTCTGTGCCTCTCTCTGTGCCTCTCTCTGTACCTCTCTGTGCCTCTCTCTGTGCCTCTCTCTGTACCTCTCTCTGTGCCTCTCTCTGTGCCTCTCTCTGTACCTCTCTCTGTGCCTCTCTCTGTGCCTCTCTCTGTACCTCTCTGTGCCTCTCTCTGTGCCTCTCTCTGTACCTCTCTGTGCCTCTCTCTGTGCCTCTCTCTGTACCTCTCTGTGCCTCTCTCTGTGCCTCTCTCTGTACCTCTCTGTGCCTCTCTCTGTGCCTCTCTCTGTACCTCTCTCTGTGCCTCTCTCTGTGCCTCTCTCTGTACCTCTCTGTGCCTCTCTCTGTACCTCTCTGTGCCTCTCTGTGCCTCTCTGTACCTCTCTCTGTGCCTCTCTCTGTGCCTCTCTGTACCTCTCTGTGCCTCTCTCTGTGCCTCTCTCTGTGCCTCTCTCTGTACCTCTCTGTGCCTCTCTCTGTGCCTCTCTCTGTGCCTCTCTCTGTACCTCTCTGTGCCTCTCTCTGTACCTCTCTGTGCCTCTCTGTACCTCTCTCTGTGCCTCTCTCTGTGCCTCTCTGTACCTCTCTGTGCCTCTCTCTGTGCCTCTCTCTGTGCCTCTCTCTGTACCTCTCTGTGCCTCTCTCTGTGCCTCTCTCTGTGCCTCTCTCTGTACCTCTCTGTGCCTCTCTCTGTACCTCTCTGTGCCTCTCTGTACCTCTCTCTGTGCCTCTCTCTGTGCCTCTCTGTACCTCTCTGTGCCTCTCTCTGTGCCTCTCTCTGTGCCTCTCTGTACCTCTCTCTGTGCCTCTCTCTGTGCCTCTCTGTACCTCTCTGTGCCTCTCTCTGTGCCTCTCTGCTCCTCTATACACAGATTGGGGGTCACATTATGGAAGGGTATTCTATACATTATGTTATACAATCTCTTCTATTCCTCCATATATTATGGGGTTCTATGATGTCCCAATATTATGTGATCTGTGGTCAGGACTTCTCTTTGGAGACTTTGGGATCCAGACAGGAGTTCTGGAGAAAAGACATTTGTGGGCAATAGCTGGATCTTTCTTTGGTAACAGACGGCTCATTTCCTTGTATCCAGGAATAGTTGCGGTTTGTTTCCTGTTGCTGGATGCAGAGAAAGCAGAAGAGACCTCCGCTGAACCCCGAGACACATCCATACTGCGCAGCGGATCTTCTCCCGATCGTCCCTGACATTGAATACCGGCCTTGTTACTGCAATTTTCCAACCTTTTTAAATCTGCGGCTTTCATTAACCATTTCCCCTCTGGAGCAAGTTTTATTTTTCTTTCAGCGCTGCCTGTCACACTTTGAATGACAATTGCGCGGTCATGCAGCACTGCACCCATAGGACAGTTTTAGCATTTTTTTGATAAACAAATGAAAAAAACAACCTGAAGATTTTGAAAAAAATTTTTTTTCTTAGTTTCTGTTATAAAAAATTTTCTTCTTCACTGATGAGCACTGATGAGGCTGCACTGAAGGGCACTGATGAGGCTTAACTCAGACTGCACTGATAAACTGCACTGATAAACTGCACTGATAAAAACTGCACTGATAAAAACTGCACTGATGAGGGTTGCACTGATGAGGCTGCACGGATAAGGTTGCACTGATGGACTGCACTGATAAACTGCACAGATAAAAACTGCACTGATGAGGCTGCATTGATAAAACTGCACTGATGAGGCTGCATTGATAAAACTGCACTGATGAGGCTGCATTGATAAAACTGCACTGATGAGGCTGCATTGATAAAACTGCACTGATGAGGCTGCATTGATAAACTGCACTGATGAGGCTGCATTGATAAACTGCACTGATGAGGCTGCACTGATAAACTGCACTGATGAGGCTGCACTGATGAGGTTGCACTGATGGACACTAATGAGGCTGCACTGATAGACTGCACTCATAAACTGCACTGATGAGGCTGCACTGATAGATGCACTGATGAGGATGCACTGATAAGCTGCACTGATGAGGCTGCAATAATGAGGCCGCACTAATCAACTGCACTGATCAACTGCACTGATGAGGCTGCACTGATAGCTGCACTGATAAACTGCACTGATGAACTGCACTGATGAACTGCACTGATGAACTGCACTGATGGGCACTGATGAGGCTGCACTGATGAGTGCTGATGAGGTTGCGTTGATGGGCACTGATATACTGCACTGAGGTGCGCTGATAGGCTGCACTGATATGCACTGAAGAGGCTGCACTGATGGACACTGAGAAGCTACACTGATGGACACTGATGTGGCTTCACTGATGGGCACTGATAAGGCTGGACTGATAGGCTGCACTGATGGACACTGAGAAGCTACACTGATGGACACTGATGTGGCTTCACTGATGGGCACTGATAAGGCTGGACTGATAGGCTGCACTGATGTGTGCTGATGAGGCTGCACTAATGGGCACTGATAAGTTGGACTGATGAAGCTGCACTGATAGATGGTACTGATGGGCACATGTCCCCCAGAACTGGAGAGCCATGCTGCAGCCGTATTTCGGCTATAGCACAGATGGGAAGGGTTAAAGAAGTATTAAACCCAAAAACAAACATTTATTGTATTGCAGCGTACTGATTTTTAGATGCAATGGCTGCATTTGTTTTTTTTTCTTTTTATACTTTCTTTCTGTCCTTTTTTTTTTTTAAACTGGTGATCCTGCCAGTAAGTCTGTTGTTTTTAAACAGAACAAGCTGCCCTGCAGATATAGCAGTTCGAGGGGTTGAGACAAACCATCAGGGGTTCTTCCAATGAGCTTTTTGTTTCTTTTTGTTTTTTTTATGTAAAACATTTATCCCAAAAAAAGCAAAAAACTATTTGCTGTAACTGATTATAATGTGTGAGCTAGAGTTTAGCATCAGTTTGTTGGTGAGTTTAAATCTGCTAGTATATCATCTACCACTCTCCTCCCCCCAGACTAGCAATGCTGCTGTCTACTGTGCCTCCTGTTCTAGTTCAGCCAGAGTGGGGACACTCTAATACAGGAGGTGTGTTACTGGCCAGATCACCAGGTAAAAACAGAGGGGAGGAAAAAGCCCCAAAAATAAATCTAATGCAGCCACCACATCTAATAATTGGTAAGCTGCATAATATTACAACTTTTGGTTTTGAGTTTAATACCGCTTTAAAGCCTATAACTTTACTTCTGATTTTTAATACAGTTATGGAAGAGGCTCAATCTTGTTGGGCTTTTATTTCTGTGCAGGACCCCACTGGGAACTTTTGTCCTCACTTCCTGTTCCTGTGACACCAATACAAGAGATGAAGGAGCGGCTGGTCCTGCATTCATTTTCTTTCTTCTTTTTTTTTTGTTTCTCTTTTGTTTTCACCTGGTGATCTGGTCAGTAACACACCTCCTATATTCGTGAGACACAACTCTGGATGAGGGAGCACCAGAGGCACAGCAGACAGCAGCATTGTCAGTCTGGGGGAAGGGGAGTGTTAGATGTACTAGCAGGTGAGTGATATTTGCTGTTTTTTGTGCCTTTTTTTTACCTTGACAACAATAAAGCTACCTTAACCACTTAATGACTGCCGGAAAAACACACAGAACGGAGCTCTGCCTATGTAAACAAGGCAGAGCTCCATTCTGACAGCGGGGATGTGATGTATTTTATTTCCCTGAAAAGCAGGGAATAAAATCCATCACTTCTCTTAGTAAAAGCACCACACTGTGTACACAAAAACACTGGCTAGGCACACATTTAACTCTTTGATTGCCCCTGATGTTTAACCCCTTGTCAGAAACCATGAAATCATGTTGAGACAGAAGTACAGTTAAATCTCACTTATTTAATAATAAAAGTAAAAAAAAAGAACAAACGTAGTCAAAACATAACCAGAGTTCAGGAACTGGACCGGATAGTCAGCCAAGCCAGAAGTCAGGGATCAATGTAGTGGAGCAGCAAGCAGGATCTGGAGCCAGAAGGAATGTCAGCAAAGCCAGTCTGTAAATAGGAATGCAGGAGATAGTTTCTGTGATGTTGACCAAGGCGAAGGCAGAGATACTCTGGGCTGGACGGCTTAAGTAGGCAGGACTGACGAGCAGGATCATCAACAGCGGAGTAAATGTTGAGAGATAGGAGCTGGCAATTAGCCGACAGCTGAGCGGCCAGCTCAGAGAAGGAAGGGCTGAGCCCAGCCCTGACACCCCTTCCAGTCAGTGTAATTAGTACAGTGACAGTGCATATTTTTTTAGCACTGATCACTGTATTAGTGTCACTGGTTTCCACAAACTATCAAAAGTGTCAGTTTGGTGTCTGACTGTCCGCCGTAATATCGCAGTCCCGCTATAAGTCGCTGATCACTGCCATTACTATAAAAAATAAAAAAATATTCCAGCATATATACCATAGTTTGTTGACGCTATAACGTTTGCGTAAAATAATCAATATACGCTTATTGGGATTTTTTTTACCAAAAAATATGTAGCAGAATATTGGCCTAAATTGATGAAGAAATTAGATTTTTTACATTTTTTTTAATGGGAATATTTTATAGCAGAAATTAAAAAATGATTTATTTATTTATTTATTTACAAATTTTTGTTTAGAGCTCAAAAAATAAAAACTGCAGAAGTGATCAAATACCACCAAAAGAAAGCTCTTTTTTGTGGGAAAAAAGGGACATGAATTTTATTTGGGTACAGCGTCACACGACGGCAGAAATAGTCAGTTAAATTTACGCAGTGCCGTATCGCAAAAAAATGGGCCTGGTCATGAAGGGGGTAAACCATCCGGAGGTAAAGTGATTAAATACAAAAAAGATGAACAAGCAGATTTAGATACACTAACAAATTGAAGCCAAACACCAGCAAACACTTTATAATGTGTTACATCAGATTTTGTTTCCTTTTTGAAGTAAAAGTTTTAAATAAGTAAACAAAAGCTGATTATTGTAAAGCACCCCCGTCAATGGTAAATTGCTTGCCTCAACCCTCTAACTGCTGCATCTGCAGGACAGCTTGCTCAGTTGATAAACAACAGACTAAAGCCTCGTACACACGATCGGATTGTTGGCCAACAAAACTGTGGACTTTTGTCCGAAGGGCATAGGCCCAAACTTGTTTTGCATACAAACGGCCACACAATTGTTGGCCAACAATCACGAATGTAGTGATGTACTACGTGCTTTTTCAGCTCTTTAGCACCACCCTTTGGGCTTCTTCTGCTAATTTCGTGTCAGTAGAAGTTTGGTGAGTGTTGATTTGCGCTTTTCATTTTGTGCTTTTCAGTTAGTTTCTGGACGGCCGTTCGTCAACCAGCCATGTTGCTGAATCGGAGGAGATAATGTGTTATTTATTATTGGCCTTGGAGTTATTGCTTTGACCCAAGTCCAGTTCAGGAACAGGAAGAGGAGGAGTTCTTGGATCAAAAATCGTTTGCTTTATTGATCGTGACCAATTGTGTCATATGCCTTTGCTGCGGGAGCTCCAGGAGAATAATCCGGATGATTTTCAGAATTATCTCCGGATGACGGACCCCTGCTTTCACCAACTCTTGGCATTGTTGACCCCCTATATTAAGAAGCAGGACACATGCATGAGGCTTTTATTTTATTTTATTTTTTGGGTTGAATAATGATTTGATTTGGTATATTTTCTAGATTTTTAGATGCATAGAATGCGGTTTTTGGTTAAGTTCTATTGGCAGATATCATGTCTAATTTTTTTTTTTTTTTTTTAATGCACAATAAAAAAATTATTGTTCAAATGACAGTTTGGGAGTCGGCAGTTACATTTGAAAAAATACAATGTAAAATTAACAAGGGACACCAACATAGTTGTATCTTTGATCTTATAAACTATGGGATAATGGTGTTGTGGTAACTTGCCCAAATAAAAAAATAAAAAAATAAAAAAATAAAAAAAAGGATAATAATATTATTCTTGATATCACTAGAAAAAAAAAAGCCTTTGAAAATTTGTTTGAAATAACTCCATCAGTATCACCAGCAAAGCAGCTTCATTATTATCCCATTAAAGAAGAAGAGAATTGTGTGCTGCATTTCCAGATTTCATAATTTGCCACGTCCAGAATGTTAATTCTCCATTACGAACGCTAGTGTACAAGACCACTTCTGGCTCGTCCTTGCTTCCGAGCATGCGTGTTTCTACTTTAGACTTTTGTCCGACGGACTTGTGTACACACACTCGGAAAATCCAACAGACATTTGTCCGTGGAAATTTAACAAAAAACCTGCCATCCAACATTTGTCTGCAGAAAATCCGACAATTGTCAGATGGAGCGTACACACGGTTGGATTTTCCGCCAACAGCCTGTCATCACAAAATTCCTATCGGAAATCGTTCGTGTGTGCGAGACTTAATGCCCATTCACATCTGAGCATTTTGTAGCTTGAAGCCTAAAGCTACAAAATGCTGGAGGGGGAAAAAAAAATCAATTATTCTCTATGGGGATGGTTCACATCTTCACTCAAAGGCCTGAAGCCAGAAGCTCCAAAACTCCTTCTTTTTAGGCAGATTATAGGCATTTTCCTTCTTTTTACGTTGGTGACTATTTGAACTGTACAAAATCGCGGGCAAAAATGCGGAAAAAAAAGCGGTAAAAAATCGTGCGACTTTCTGCCTGAAAAAGAAACGGTCAGGCGCGAATGCAGCCTTACTGGCCAGATCATGAAGGTGTAAACAAAGGAAAGAAAGCCTAAAAAAGAAAACGAATGCAGCCATCACATCAAAGAATTGGTAAGCTGCAATGTAATAAAGGTTTGCTTTCGGGTTTAATACGGCTTTGAATACAATGTTTTGCTTTTATGTGGAAATTTTACATTTTGCAAATGCTGAATTTTCATAGCAGACAAAAGGGTTCCGCTACCTTTGGGGGTCGCAGAGGAACAATCCATGGGCTGCACAGTACAATAGGTGGATGTGAATTTGTCAAATTTTGGGCTCCGTCCAAGTGTCCCCATGTCACGCTCTTCTCCGCCACCCGACGCCGGCACCTGGGAAAGCCATTTATGCCGCTGTAATGAGGACACATGTGGCCATATGTATGCATTGCAAGTGGGTTAGATAATGTGCTACTGTATCTTTAACCTCTTCAGCCCAGGAAGATTTTACTCCCTTCCTGGCCAGAGCACTTTTAGCGATTCGGCACTGCGTCGATTTAACTGACAATTGTGCGGTCGTGTGACGTTGCACCCAAACAAAATTGACATCCTTTTTTTTCAACAAATAGAGCTTTCTTTTGGTGGTATTTGATCACCCCTGCGGTTTTTATTTTTTGCGCTATAAACAAAAAAAGAGCGACAATTTTGAAAAAAAAAGCAATGTTTTTTACGTTTTGCTATAATAAATATCCCCCAAAAATATATATAAAACAAACAGACAAACAAACAAACAGTGTAGGCCAATATATATTCTTTTACATATTTTTGGTAAAAAAAAAAATCACAATAAGCATATATTGATTGGTTTGTGCAAAAGTTATAGCGTTTACAAAATAGGGGATAGTTTATGGCATTTTTATTATTAATCTTTTTTTTTTTTTACTAGTAGTGGTGACGATCTGCGATTTATTTTATATATATATATATATATATATATATATATATATATATATATATATTTTTTTTTTTTCATTTTTTTTTATTTATACAGCTACAGCACAAGCCGATCAGTGGGTCCCAGACAATTATTTATGCTCTCTACAGACAGCAGCGATGTGCCAAAGCATGGAGTAAAAAAACCACATTGCTTAGTAAAAGAACCACACTTTACACACAGGCACGCAGTTAACCCCTTGACTGCCCTAGTTGTTAACCCCTTCCCAGCCAGTGTCATTAGTACAGTGACAGTGTATAGTATTATCACTGATAAGTGTCACTGGTGATACCAGAGTCAGTTAATCAGTTGCCACCCAGTGTCAGTTAGTGTCATATTTTCCGCCGCACTATTACAGTCTAACTATAAGTCGCTGATCACCGACATTATTAGTATGAAAAAATAAATAAAAATTCCAGTATCTATATTATAGTTTGTAAATGCTATTACATCACACAAACCAATCAATTTATGCTTATTGGGATTTTCTTTTTACAAAACAAAAAAAAAAAAATGTAACAGAATACATTTTGGCCAAAATGTATAAAGAAATTCGATTTATTTTTTTCTTCTATTGGATAGGATAGAAGAGCAAGTAAAAAATATTTTTTTTTTTTTTTTTTTTTTAATTCTTCTGTCTTTTTTTTGTTTATATAATAAAAAAAAAAAAACCTCTATATATATATATATATATATATATATATATAATATATATATACACACTAAGGCCTGGTTCACACCTATGCATTTTTAGTGCATTTTTAGTTTTGCAGAAACACGCTACTGTCCATTTAACATGGTTTCCTATGGATGTAGTTCACATCTGTGCATTTTCTGGAAAGGGCCAGGGATTTTTTTCCTGGTTTTTGGTTCTATAGACTTCAATGGATTAAAGATATTGAAAAAATGCAAAATGCACCTGCAATATGCAAACTGCAACCTGCACAAGTGTGAATCAGGCTTTAGGCTTTTTCACACCTATGCATTTTTTTGTGCTTTCTGCATTTTGCGGATTTGCACTACAGTCCATTTAACATGGTTTCCTATGGAACACGTTCTGTAGTGCAAATCTGCAAAATGCAAAAAGCTCTAAAAATGCATAAGTGTGAATCCAGCCTTATTGGGATTTTTTATTTTACCAAAGATTGTAGCAGAATATATTTTGGCCTAAAGTTATGAATAAATTTGATTATTATTATTATTATTAATATTATTATTAATAATTATTTTTTTATTTTATTTTATTCTTTAAACACTTTTCACAAATTTATTTGTAAAAATTTTGAAAAACATTTATCGTTTCCCTTTCACTTCACAATTTTGTGCCACTTTGTGTTGGTCTATCACATAAAATCCCAATAAAATACATTTACATTTTTGGTTGTAACATGACAAAATGTGGAGGAATTTAAGGGGTATGAATACTTTTTCAAGGCCATGCAAAAGCCTGCAGATAGCTTTTCGTTCCGCTGCAAGCATAAATGAGCCCTAAATGATCATTAGAGGCTTATTACCCAGGGAGGTGTTTTTTTTTTTTATATATTATTTTTACACAAAGATGTCTCGCTGCCAATATAGCCAAACCATGCCCAAAATATGGCCTTTCTTATCAAAACCACACCTATTATTCTAATCTCCGCACCCTTTGAGGTTCAGACATCTAGGCTGCCCCACCAAAATAAACAGAGGAGAAAAACGGTCAAATTTTTTTCACGTATGCAAAATCTGCATCATAATGCGTTACTATTTTTTTTTTGTTTTTTGTTTTTTACACTTTAATTTTTTTTTCGGTTTATTAAGAGCCCATTCATATCATTTGTCCTATGGTAGAGAACGCAGGTGAAAATGGAACTTGAAACATATTTCATTTTTTTGTGCGTTTTTTTTTATTTTTTGGTGCCATTCACGGCACACCCAACTGACCCCTATTTGAAGGGATTGTCCCTCTTTTACAGACATTACCCCTCTGCCCCTTTAATTCTCAATCGTCCCTCTTTTTCTTCTGACGTATAGACCTCTAGATTAAAGTATTATCTGCCTAGTTTCTTACTGGGCAAAGGGAGGGGAAAAGGAGAGGGAGTGAAAGAGGTGCGTTTTTTGCATACATACTTTGTACTGAGCGTCTGAGCCACTGCTGGGAGTGGGAACAGGGTGAGCTGAACTCGAGAGTCACTGCTGGTTAGGGGAGCTAAGCTGTTCAGTCACTGCTGGTAAGGGGAGCTCAGGGTGAGCTGAGCAGCTTAGTTAGTGCTGGTAGGGGGAAGCTGAGCTGCTGAGTCACTGGTGGGAAGGGGGGGGGGTGGGGTGAAGTGAGCTGCAGAGTGACTGCTGGTAAAGGGGAGCTAAGTTGCTAAGTCACTACTGGGGGGGGGGGGCACAAGGTTAGCTGAACTGCTGAGTCAGTACTGGTAGGGAAGAGCCGAGCTGCTGAGTCACTGCTTGGAGTGGTCACAGGGGGAGCCGAGCTGCTGAGTCAGTGCTAAGAGAGAACACAGGGGGAGCCGAGCTGCTGAGTGAGTGCTGGGAGAGAGCACAGGGGGAGCTGAGCTGATGAGTCAGTGCTGGGAGAGAGCACAGGGGAGCTGAGCTGCTGAGTCAGTGCTGGGAGAGCAGGGGGGTTGAGCTGCTGAGTCAGTGCTGGGAGAGAGCACAGGGGGAGCTGAGCTGCTGAGTCAGTGCTAAGAGAGAGCACAGAGGGAGCTGAGCTGCTTAGTCAGTGCTGGGAGAGCACAGGGGGGGGGGGCTGAGCTGCTGAGTCAGTGCTGGGAGAGAGCACAGAGGGAGCCGAGCTGCTGAGTCAGTGTTGGGAGAGAGCACAGGGGGAGCTGAGTTGCTGAGTCAGTGCGAGGAGAGAGCACAGGGGGAACTGAGCTGCTAAGTCAGTGATGGGAGAAAGCACAGGTCGAGCTGAGCTGCTGAGTCAGTGCGGGTAGAGAGTACAGGGGGAGCCGAGCTGCCGAGTCAATGTCGGGAGAGAGCACAGGGGGAGCTGAGCTGCTGAGTCAGTGCTGGGAAAGAGCACAGGGGGAGCTGAGTTGCTTAATCAGTGCTGGGAGAGAGCACAGTGGGAGCTGAGCTGCTTAGTCAGTGCTAAGAGAGCGCACAGGGGGAGCTGAGCTGCTTAGTCAGTGCTGGGAGAGAGCACAGGGGGAGCTGAGCTAATGAGTCAGTGCTGGGAGAGAGCACAGGGGGAGCTGAGCTGCTGAGTCACTGTTGGGAAGAGAGGCACAGGGTGAGCTGAGCTGCAGGTCACTACTGGGAAAGGGGAGCTACATTGCTGAGTCACTACTAGGAGGGGGCACAGGGTGAGTTGAGCTGCAGAGTCAGTGCTGGGAGAGGGTGAAAGGTAAGCTGAGTCACTTGTGATGGTGGTGGAGGAATATTGGGGGGGGGGGGGGGGGGTGCAACATCAAGAGTTGCCGAGCTGGTAAGAAAACGAACTGAGGGGGCGGAGACAAGACCTGGAAGAAATACACAAAGCACACAAGATTCCAGGAAGAATACACATGATGAATGGATTTAGACCATATTTGCTTTTCCCGGAGTTCAGCTTTAAGCTCCAAAGCCATTGATTCCATGCACAGTGACTGGTATTAATCTGTCATTGTTTCCTGTGACCTCCGGTAACTTTCTAAAACAATGAGAAACGTTCATCAGTCTCAGGAGGTCTGCGAGTTACTGAAATTCAGTTTATATAAAAAGCAGGAGCGATGTGTAAAATGCCGTAATAACCAACAATCCGAAAAACCGACTCAGCTAAAAATAACTCTTCTGCGCTCAGCGCGCCCTTCCCACGAAAGTCGTTTTAGCTGCTGAAATCCATTAGTGGGGCCAACAAGTGGTCAGTAAAGAGCGGGGGTCTTAGGGGGTTATTTAACCACTTCAATACCGGGCACTTAAACACCTTCCTGCCCAGTCCAATTTTGCGCTTTCAGTGTCGCACTTTGAATGACAATTGCGCGGTCATGCTACACTGTACCCAAATGAAATTTTTATCATTTTTTTCCCACAAATAGAGCTTTATTTTGGTGGTATTTGATCACCTCTATGGTTTTTATTTTTTGCTAAACAAATAAAAAAAGACCGAAACTTTTGAAAAAAAATTTTTTTTTTGTTTCAGTTTCAAAACTTTGTAAAGAAGTAAGTTTTCTCCTTCACTGACGGGCACTGATAAGGCGGCACTGATGGTGACCAATGAAGTGGTACTGATGAGATGGCATTCATGGGCACTGATATGCGGTACTGATGGGCACTGATAGGTGGCACTGATGGGTGACACGGATGGGCACTGATAGGTGGCACAAATTGGCATGGATAGGTGGCACAGATAGGCAAGGATGGGCGGCACGGTTGAGCATGGATGGGCACTGATAGGCGGCATAGATGGGCACTGATAGGTGGCACAGATGGGCACTGATAGGTGGCACAGATGGGCACTGATAGGCAGCATCAGTGATGCCCATTGTGGGCACTGATTGGCATCCATTGTGGGTACTGGCATCCATTGTGGGCACTGACTGGCATTCCTGGTGGTCTAAGGTGGCATACCTGGTGCTGGGCATCCCTGATGGTCTGGTGGTGTCCCTGGAGGTCCAGTGTGGGCATCCTGGGAGGGGGGCTGTGCTGATAATCGATCAGCACAGACCCCCCCTGTCAGAGGAGCAGCCAATCGGCTCTCCTCTACTCGCGTCTGACAGATGCGAGTGAGGTAAAGCCGATCAGTGGCTCTTCCAATTTACACTGTGATCAGCCGTGATTGGACACGGCTGATCACATGGTAAAGAGTCACTGTCGGAGACTCTTTACTGAGATCGTAGTTGCGGGGTGTCAGACTGACACCCCACAACAACCATCGCCACTATGTGCGCCCCCGGGGGTGCACAGCGGCTCAAAATCCTGAGGACGTCATATGACGCCCGGTCAGGATTTTGAAACCACTTTGCCGCCGTCATTCTGCTATAGGGGCGGGCAGCAAGTGGTTAAATAAAAAATATTTACAGATCTATTTGTCCTGTGATACTGAATGTATACTTGCTCTGTGCGAATGGAGGCAAAAATGTATAATATTAGACTATATTCTCTCCAGGTCGAATTTTATTCAGTCATACAGACAAGAGTGAATCAGGAAAATACCACGTTATGGCCACTAGATGGTGCTGACGATCACAATAAAAAAATTCTAATTTCCTACATTCATTCATCACATTTGTGTAGAGCCCAAAATGCTGTATTATTCCGATTCCCTCTATTCTGTATTCATGGAAAATAAAAATCAACCTGGAGAAAAATTGCTTAACCACATGCCGACCGGCGCACACGCTGATGTACATGGGCAGAATGGCACGGACAGGCAAATAGGCGTACAGGTACGTCCCTTTAAATTTGCTGCCGAGTCCCACAGACTCGATCGCCGCGGGGATACCTGCGATCGCCTCACGGGGAGGAAGAACGGGGAGATGCTAATGTAAACAGGCTCCCTGTTCTGCCTAGTGACAGTGTCACTGATCTCTGCTCCCTGTGATTGGAGCAGAGATCAGTGACGTGTCACATGTAGCCACGCCCCCCACAGTTAGAAACACTCCCCAGGGCTCACTTAACCCCTACACTGCCACCTAGTGGTTAACCCCTTCACTGCCAGTGTCATTTACACAGGAATCAGTGCATTTGTATAGCACTGATTGCTGTATAAATGCCAATGGTCCCAAAAATGTGTAAAAAATGTCCGATGTGTCCGCCATAATGTTGCAGTCACGATAAAAAAAAAAATCGCTGATCGCTGCCATTACTAGTAGAAAAAAAAATTATTAATAAAAATGCCATAAAACTATCCCCTATTTTGTAAACGCAATAAATTTTGCGCAGACCAATCAATAATCACTTATTGCGATTTTTTTATTACCAAAAATATGTAGAAGAATACGTATCGGTCTAAACTGAGGAAAAAAAAAATTTTTTTTGCATATTTTTGGGAGATATTTATTATAGCAAAATGTAAAAAATAATGTGTTTTTTTTCAAAATTGTTGCTCTTTTTTTGTTTATAGCGCAAAAAATGAAAACCGCAGAGGGGATCAAATACCACCGAAAGAAAGCTCTATTTTTGTTTTTTTTAGAAATCCAGCCCTTACAGATTGTTTTCTTAAAAAAGTAGTAAAAGAGTAGAAAAGCCTCCCCCTGTCAGCAGGCTGTAGAGAAGGGCCATTGCTCTTTGTGTTGAAGCAGTGGTCTCTTTGCAGAGATCCTACAAACCCTCTGCTTAGTCAGAGCTACAGCTATACATCTGACTCCATAGAGAAGGAGCATTGTGCTTTGTGTGGAAGCAGTGGTCTCTTTGCAGAGGTCTGACAAACCCTCTGCTTAGTCAGAGCTACAGCTATACATCTGACTCCATAGAGAAGGAGCATTGTGCTTTGTGTGGAAGCAGTGGTCTCTTTGCAGAGGTCTGACAAACTCTCTGCTTAGTCAGAGCTGCAGCTATAGCTCTGACTCTGTAGAGAAGGAGCACTGCTCTTTGTGTGGAAGCAGTAGTCTCTCTGCAGTGGTCCAACACATTCTCTGCTTAGTCAGAGCTACAGCTGACACTGCAGGGTGTGAGTAGGACCTCTGCAGAGAGACCACTGCTTCCGCCCAGAGAGCGAGTGTCTTTCTCTACAGCATGCTGACAGTGGACAGACTTTTAAGCTGTGGCTGTTTTTTTCGTTTCACCAATTGAACTGCAATACATTGCATCTTTTATTTTGATGCCCCCAAATACATTTAGCTGATTTAAACTCAAAGTTAAATTGCACTTCAGGGTGGAAGGTGTCAGCAGTTGCATATAGGCTACCGATGAATATTCAGCAAACAAGTCAGTAGGCAAGAACTTTTGATTTGTCCCCAACTTTGAACTGCCATGTGCACAAGCCCCTATTGGTGCAGCTTGCAGCAAGAATCCATAATTTGCATACAATGATAATACGGCTCTGCTGACTTACTGATAAGAGAAGACAGTACCACCCAGGTTCACGTCTAGGTCACAGCTGAGGAAAGTTACAGCAGTTAAAGCGCATCCAAACCCAAAAAACGAAAATGTAATATATTGCAGCTTGCCAGTCATTTTATGTGGTGGCTGCATTAGTTTTCTTTTTCAGTCTGTTTTTTTTTACCCTTTATTTTCACCTGGTGATCCTGCCAGTAACACACTTTCTGTCCCTTTGTGTCTGCATTTATTTCTCCACTGCATCTATGGAAGCAGCCATGGCTATCGCATAGGTTACTGGAAAGTGACTGAATTTAAGTGATAAATGTCACGGCTATAGTAGGCCTAAAGAGACCCTGTAATCGGCTTTCAATTGCAAGTAAAAACGCAGTCAAATCGAGCATTTTTCTTTTCCATTAATTATTCACTTTGCAATGTGCATTCAAACTTCCTAGAAACTTTGCAGACTTAGGATGAATCCTGGAAACATTGACCACTCCAGGAAGAGCTAATTCCCAAGCACAGCCCCCTCCCTCCTTTAAATTTCATAGCCCTCGCCTCTTCAGAGAGTGTCTAATTACTGTCTGTGCTGGCCCAGCTTCTCCGTCCCTCCTCACACTTCCCTACATAACCTCTGTAGCTATCAAGAGAGGAGCAAAAGGAGAATATGATAGAGCAGCCATTCTTAACCACGGTTGAGAATGGAACTCTTGGTTTCCTCCAGAGGTTGCTAGGGGTTCCTTAACCTAGAGTAGTCATTCTCAATTAGCTTTCCATGGAACTCTTGGGTTTCTCTAGAGGTTGCTAGGGGTTCCTTGACCTAGAGCAGTCATTCTCAAGTAGGGATCTATGGATCCCTTATTTCTTCAGAGGTTGCTAGGGGTTTCTTGACCTAGAGCAGTCTTTCCCAACTAGGGTTCCATGGAATTCTTGGGTTTCTCCAGAAGTTAGGGTTTCCTTAAACAAGAGCAATCATTCTCAACTAGGGATCCATGGAATCCTTGTTTCTCCAGAGGTTGCTAGGGGTTTCTTGACCTAGAGCAGTCTTTCCCAACTAGGGTTCCATGGAATTCTTGGGTTCCTCCAGAAGTTTTTAGGGTTTCCTTAAACTAGAGTAGTCATTCTCAACTAGGGATCCATGGAACCCTTGTTTCTCCAGAGGTTTCTAGGGGTTTCTTGACCTAGAGCAGTCATTCCCAACTAGGGTTCCATGGTATTCTTGGGTTCCTCCAGAAGTTGTTAGGGTTTCCTTAAACTAGAGCAGTCATTCTCAACTAGGGATCCATGGAACCCTTGTTTCTCCAGAGGTTTCTAGGGGTTTCTTGACCTAGAGCAGTCATTCCCAACTAGGGTTCCATGGTATTCTTGGGTTCCTCCAGAAGTTGCTAGGGTTTCCTTAAACTAGAGCAGTCATTCTCATCTAGGGTTCCTCCATAGATTGCTAGGCATTCCTTGACCTGTGGCTGATTGACCTCCCATCTGTTGGTGCCTACCTAGTTTTAGGGCACAATGATTTTTTAGCTGCCTGAAAGGGTTGGATTCTGACCACTTTTGTAATGGGGATCATCAAAGTAAGAGGTATTTTTTCTTACCGACCCCCAATTAATTTTATTTAGAAGAACCCCCCCCCCCAAACCTGGAAATTGGTAAGGGTTCTTTTGGAGTAAAATGGTTGAGAAAAGTTGCCATAAAGTGTCACTGCTGGGGCGGCCAACATCACATTCAAGGTGGCAGCACCCAGCAGCAGTCTTGGTGCTTTTGGAGGTCTACACTCCCTTTTATAGACATAGAACATGGCTAAAATACATTAGATGCACATATAATCTTATGGGGGGGATTTTGGTTGGAATAAATGTTCTGGTGACAGGGACTCCTTAAGAATCAGGGGCTAATAGGAATAAGTGGGAGATGAGAGGGAACGGTAAGCTCCAACACTTTCTAGAGGTGCCAGGGCTTCCCCTATCAGAATGGCCAGGCATTCACTTGTATTAGAGGCTGTTGTAAATATGTGTAAGTACCTTCAGCAATCTCTGACCCCAATATGGGAACCTGAAAATGCTGGAGAAATAAAAATCCTTGGCATTGGCTCCACACTACTAAATATATAAACTGAACCCATATACTACTTAATTGTTGCTACTCAAGCTCAAGGCAGTTGCCTGTCTGGCGGAAATAATGTCATTTGGGTGTACCATTCGGCCGGTCAGGACAAACTGTAGCCTATTGAAGGGCTTTCAGCATCAGCCTGCCCTGCCACTTGTACCTCCTCAACAGCTGTAAGAGTATATGCTGGCCAAACCTTCCCACACCACTATTGTTCTCAAGCAGCATGTGATGTACAGGGAGAGATGCCAGTGTTGAAGTTGGCACGACTGCCCGGCACAGCTTGCAAAGTTTTGGAGAGGTCGAAATATGAACCCATTCACTTCCAGAACTTTCTATCAACCAGTATTCAGGTTGGATCCTATTATTAACAATGGCATTAGTGTTTCCCTTATAGCCTATAAAGAGATTCTGTCACTTTCAGACAGACAAAAGTGGCGAGGGAGCGCAGCGATGGTAAGTATCAGCGGATGTGGGTGCCCTTACAAGAGGCCTTCTAAGCCCCCGTACACACAGTCGGAGAATCCATCGGAATGTGTCCTATCGGAGCGTGTTGTCGGATAATCCGACTGTGTGTGGTATGCATCGGACTGTTTCCGTTGGAATATCTGTCGGACCAAATTTTCCAACTTGTTGGAAATATTTTCCGACAAAATGGTCCGATAGGACATACTTCGATCATGTGTAGAGAATTCCGATCGGACAAAGTGCCACGCATGCTCAGATCAAATACCTACATTGAAGCTATTGGCTACTAACCTGAACGTAGTCCCATCGTAACGAAATTATGTCATCACGTTCTGAAAGATCGGATTTTTCGACAACTTTGTCCGACCGTGTGTATGCAACAGTTTCGGACACAATCCGACGGACAAAATCCGACGGATTTGGTTGGCAGAATGTCCGACCGTGCGTACGGGGGCTAAGAAAGCAAGATGCTGGATATGTATTCCCAACTAAAAGGATAGGGCAAGGTTTCTCAACCGTTGAAGCCTAGGGTTCCTCCAAAGGTTGCTTGGAGTTCCTTGAGCAATGAGAAATTTCTGCCTCTCAGATAAGTTCCCACAGACACCATTGATCCTTTTAGCTATTGGAAAGGGGGGAATTCTTCCCAATGACCACAAATGTAGGGAGCATTCATCCCACTGACCATCACACTAATGTATAATGAGTTGTACATATAGAAATTTTTAGCAGGGGTTCCGTGATTGGAAAGTTATTTCAAAGGGTTCCTCTGGGTTTAAAAAGGTTGAGAAAGGCTGGGATAGGGTTTAGCTGGGTTCGGTCCAGACTCGGTCAAAACCTACTTTAGCAGAACCCATGGGAATCCATCACATGATCACGTCTCTGTATTTAAAGCGGAGGTCCACCCTAAAATGGACCTCCGCTCATCGGAATCCCCCCCCCTCCGGCGCCACAATTGGCACCTTTTAGGAGGGAGGGGGGTGCAGTTACCTGGATAATCCAGGTAACTGCACCCACTTCCGGGATAGCTGTCTGCGGAAAGGGGCGTAGATTACGCCCTTTTCCGCAACTGCCCGCCCCTTTGCGCAAGTGCCCCGCTGCCTGCTGGGAAACACACAGTTCCCAGAGGCAGCGGGGACCGTCCGGATTGCGCCGCGCGGCTCGCGCATGCGCAGTAGGGAACCGGGAAATGAAGCCGAAAGGCTCCATTTCCTGATTCCCATACCCAAGATGGCGGCGGCAGGACCCGACAGACGACCTAGCGATCGGCTTCGGGTGCCGACATCGCGGGCGCGCTGGACAGGTAAGTGTCACTATTTTAAAAGTCAGCAGCTGCAGTATTTGTAGCTGCTGGCTTTTAAAAAAAAAAAAAACGCGGAGTCCCGGTGGACTCCCGCTTTAACTGAACCAGAAAGACCTTTAAACAGACATTCTTGGAGTCCAAAAGTGTTTTATTAAATCTACAAATGACAACAAGAAAAGACAAAAGACAGCCAATGTGTTTTATGGGGAAAAAAAATCCCCCTTCATCAGGGCTTTGGCATAATGTTTAGATGACTCGCGGTAAAGCTTGTGGTTATACCAATCTAAACCGGGAGGACGATCATTGAGTGGAAGCTTGAAGCTCCACTGCATTGGCTACCTTTTGTCTTCTCTTGTTGTCATTTGTGTATTTAAAGCGGAGGTCCACCCTAAAGTGGAGCTTCCGCTCATTGGAACCCCCCCCCCCCTTCCGGCACCACAATTGGCACCTTTCAGGGGGGAGGGGGGTGCAGGTACCTGTACAGTACAGGTATCTGCACCCACTTCCGGCGTAGATTCTGCAGAAGCTACGCCCCTTTCCGCAGAATCTACGCCCCTTTCCGAAGGTCCCCCGCTGCCTGCTGGGAAACACACGGATCCCAGAGACAGCGGGGACCATCCTTATTGCGCAGCGTGACTCGCGCATGTGCAGTAAGGAACCGGGAAATGAAGCCGCAAGGCTCCACTTCCTGATTCCCATACCCAAGATGGCGGCGGCAGCACCCAAGAGACGATCCAGAGATCGGCTTCGGGTGCCAACATCGCGGGCGCGCTGGGCGGGTAAGTGTAATTATTTTAAAAGTCAGCAGCTGCAGTATTTGTAGCTGCTGGCTTTTAAAAAGAACAAAAACGGCGGACTCCCACTTTAAACTCTTCATGTCCCTGGTGCCCAACCTGCAGCCCAAGGGCAAAATACAGCACTTTGATATGGGATGTGCGGCTTTGGACATTAGCAGTCTGTACTGGGAACATTTATTAGAATAATAGCATTGATCTCTACTAGCCTCATGTACAGTAACATGTTTCCAGTTTTGCATTGACTTCTGCAGCCTATCCCCAGCCAACAATGTATCCCGTCCTCCCTCTCTGACCGTTATTTTCCTCTATTAGGTCCGTAGTTTCTGATAGTCTTCTCAAGCATTATTTATATTGAACATTATGTACCCTTTGGTGATGTCAAGGACCACATTTGATGCCCCCTTGAGCTCTGAATTGAAAAACGGTGCCATAGCACATATGCACTATATTACCAAAGTATTGGGATGCCTGCCTTTACACGTACATGAACTTTAATGGCATCCCAGTCTTGGCCTGTAGGGTTCAATATTGAGTTGGTCCACTCTTTGCAGCTATAACAGTTCCAACTCTTCTGGGAAGGCCGTCCGCAAGGTTTAGGAGTGTGTCTATGGGAATGTTTGACCATTCTTCCAAAAGCAAATTTGTGAGGTCAGGCATTGATATAGACGAGAAGGCCTGGCTCACAGTCTCCCCTCTAATTCATCCTAAAAGCGATCTATTGGGTTGAGGTCAGGACTCTGTGCAGGCCAGTCAAGTTCTTTCACCCCAAACTCGCTCATTCATGTCTTTATGGACCTTGCTTTGTGCACTGTTGCATGGCCATGGTGGAACAGGAAGGGGCCAGCCCCAAACTGTTCCCACAAAGTTGGGAGCATGAAATTATTCAAAATATCTTGGTATACTGACTTAGGAGTTCCCTTCACTGGAACTAAGGGGCCAAGTCCATCCCCTAAAAAACAACACCATACCATAATCCACCAAATGATTTGGACCAGTGCACAAAGCAAAGTCCATAAAGACATACATGAGCGAGTTTGGGATTGAAGAACTTGACTGGCCTGCACAGAGTCCTGACCTCAACCCAAAAGAACACCTTTGGGATGAATTATAGCGAAGATTGAGAGCCAGGCTAGTCAAGTTCCTGCACCCCAAACTCGCTCATCCATGTCTTTATGGACCTTGCTTTGTGAACAGTCATGTTTAAACAGGAAACGGCCATCCCCATACTGTTTCCACCAAGTTGGGAGCATAAAATTATCCAAAATGTCTTGGTATACTCACGCCTTAAGAGTTCTCTTCATTGGAACTAAAGGGCCAAGCCCAACCCCTGAAAAAGCAACCCCCACACCATAATCCCCTCTCCACCAAATGATTTGGACCAGTGCACAAAGCAAGGTCCATAAAGACATGGATGAGTGAGTTTGGGGTGGTGAAACTTGACTGGCCTGCACAGTCCTGACCTCAACCCAAAAGGACACCATTGGGATGAAATATAGCGGAGACTGTGAGCCAGGCCTTCTCGTCCACATTAGTGCCTGACCTCACAAATGCACTTCTGGAAGAATGGTCAAACATTCCCATAGACACACTCCTAAACCTTGTGGACGGCCTTCCCAGAAGAGTTGAAGCTGTTATAGCTGCAAACGGTAGGCCAACTCAATATTAAAGTGGTTGTAAACCCTTTACAACCACTTTATACTACAGGCACACCTATAATTAAGCTTACCTGTAGCTACACTGGATATCTCCTAAACCTGCATGGTTTAGAGGATATCCCTGTATTTGCATTTGCCAACGTCATCGGCACATGCGTATTTAAGCAAACTGAAACAACGGCACGTACGCGCCATTGCTTCAGTTGTACTGTGCCGTTAGCGGTGGCTCCTGCGTGCACGTCATCGCAGCTCCGGCCAATCACAGCACCGAAGCCACGATGCCCGCAAGCAACCCCCCGGAGCGGCTGACTAGGACCGCTGCAGGGGCTTCGATCTCACTTAATTCATAATGAGCTAGTATGCTATGCATACTAGCTCATTATGCCTTTGTCTCGCAGGGTTTTTTTTTTTTTTTTTAAAGGGTTTACAACCACTTTAAACCCTACAGACTAAAACCCCATACACACTATCAGATTTTCTGCTGATTTTTTCCTTCGGATTTACCAAAACCATATAATATGAGGTCAAACCTTAGGAGTTTCAATTTGTATGCAATCAGGCAGGCCCTTCTACTACATGGTTTTGGTAAATCTGAAGACAAAAACCAGCAGAAAATCTGACTGTGTTTGAGGCTTAAGACTGGGATGCTATTAACCACTTGCCGACCAGCGCACGACGATGTACGTCGACAGAATGGCACGGGCAGGCACATGGGCGTATAGGTACGTCCCTTTAAATTTGCCGCCCTGCCATCGGGAGCGCGCCGCCGGCGGCGCGTTCCCGCGCTGGTCGGGACCTCCGTGAGTCCGGTCGCGGGAGCCGCGGACTCGATCGCCGCGGGCATCCCCGCGATCGTCTCACAGGGCGGCCGAATTAAGAAATGCTGTTGTAAACAACATTTCTCCATTCTGCCTAGCAACTAGTGACGCTGATCTCTGCTCCATGTGATTGGAGCAGAGAGCAGTGGTCACTAAATGAAAGCCCAACCCCCCCCACAGTTAGTAACACACCCCTAGGAACACTTAACCCCTACACTGCCACCCACTGGTTAACCCCTTCACTGCCAGTGTCATTTACACAGGAATCACTGCATTTATATAGCAGTGATTACTGTATAAATGACAATGGTCCCAAAAATGCGTCAAAAATGTCCGATGGGTCCCCCACAATGTCGCAGTCACAATAAAAATCGCTGATCGCCGCCATTACTAGTAAAAAAATAAATAATAAAAAATTATTAATAAAAATGCTATAAAACTATCCCTATTTTGTAAACGCTATAACTTTTGCGCAAACCAATCAATAATCGCTTATTGCGATTTTTTTTGCCAAAAATATGTAGAAGAATATGTATCGGCCTAAACTGAGGGAAAAAAAATGTTTTTTTATATATTTTTGGGGGATATTTATTATAACAAAAAGTAAAAAATAATGTGTTTTTTTCAAAATTGTCGCTCTATTTTTGTTTATAGCGCAAAAAAGAAAAACCGCAGGGGTGATCAAATACCACCAAAAGAAAGCTCTATTTGTGGGAAAAAAAGGACGTCAATTTTGTTTGGGAGCCACGTCGCACGACCGCGCAATTGTCAGTTAAAGCGACGCAGTGCCGAATCGCAAAAAGTGGTCTGGTCTTTGACCAGCAAAATGGTCCGGTCTGTAAGTGGTTAATGTTCATGTGCCTGTAAAGGCAGGTGTCCCAATACTTTTGGTGACCTAGTGTATCTTAAATGACTGTTTCAGGATATTAGTATGAAAACGTGCAAAGGAATTCCGATTAGCTTATTTGGGTTTTAACGCGATTCCTGAAGAGTAATTCATCAGCTGCCAGATGACACGCAGAGGAGGTGGCGGTTGAGCCAGGCGACGGTTACACAATCCTACAAGCGGGCCTCTGGTCAGAAGAACTGCAGTTATACCGCAATGCGCTCCTTTCACTGCCTGACTCATCGCTGGCCGGCTGCTCTATATTACTGCCAGCGAGTCAACTGAAAGTCTGTAAAAGCTGTATTGGCTCCTCCAGCTCATGTATTACAAGAATTTTTTTTACATTTTTTTTTTATGCCATGGCCTGGGTTTTTAGATTACATTACACTCTTTTACCACTTTAGCTCCAGAAGATTTACCCCTCCTTCACGACCAGGGCATTTTTAGCTATTTAGCATTGTGCTAATGTAACTGGCAGTTGCCCCGTCATGCAACACTGTACGCAAATTACATTGTTATTTTAATTTTTTTTTTTTTGGAGGGGTATTTGACCACCACTGGGTTTTTTTTATTTGTTGTGATATACATGGAAAAATAAAATTAGAAAAAATAAAGATATCTTCTACTTTCTTTCATAAAACATACCCAATAAAATCAAAAACTCTTCATACATTTAGGTCAAAATGTATTCTGCTACATGTCTTTGTGCTTGGAAACACAAATCGGCCAATCACGGGAAAACCGCTGGTCTGTATGCTGTTCAGACGGACCAAAAACGACGCATGCTCTGCAGCAAGTACGAGACGGAAGCTATTGGCTACTGGCTATTGAACTTCCTTTTTCTAGTCCCGTCGTACGTGTTGTACATCACCGCGTTCTTGACGGTCGGAATTTGGTGTGACCGTGTGTAGGCAAGACAGTTTGAGCGAAATCTTGTCGGAATTCTGTTGGGAAAACCATCAGAGTTTTTTCCAAGCAAAATTCCGATCGTGTGTACGCGGCATTATAGAAAAAAAAATTAAATGAACAGATTCCCTCATCCACACAAGCGAGGTGGATGGGGGAATCCTTCCCGCTGTGCCATTGCATTCTGACAGCAGAGACTCCCGACGAGGGACAGCTGCAGCATACAGGTGACTATTGTATGTGAGTTTGTTACCTATAATTCTCCTTAAGGCTGGGTTCACACTGCTGCGGTGATGAGATCGGATGTGATTCGCACCGCACTGCAGTGCAAATCACATCCGATCTCTTGTGCGATGCGAGTTCAGCCATACAAATAGTATGGCTGAATTCGCATCGCACCCGGCCCAAACTCGCACAGGACCCTTTTTTTTGGTCCGCAGCAGAATCGGATCGCATGGGTGTTCACACCATGCGATCCGATTCCTGTCCAAGTTTGCAGATCGCACTGCGATATGCGAACTGATCTGGGGGTGTCATTAACTTTTCACTGACACTCCCAGCCGTTCGCATAGGGCAGTGTGAACTGCCGCCGGGAGGCATGCGATGCGGGAACCCGCCGCGGATTTGCGGCGTTCCCGCATCGCTGCAATGTGAACCCAGCCTTAAACAGGTTCTCTGATGGTAATAAAAGTGGAACAACAGAAAGTATTTCATACCTTGAATCCCCCCCCCCTCCCCCCCCCGTAGTTTTCTGTATGCTGAGTAGCAGTATGCATGCTTTTAAAAGGTCGGTAACCTTAAAGTCAACCTTTCCCAATACTTCAGCTGGAATTTCTAATAAAAAAAAATGTATATTGAAAAGGTACGTTTGATATATTGAAGTTGTAACACAGCCAGCATAGTGTACTTGTGAACCTGTGCTTTTGGCCATTGGGTGGGGAGAGGTGACATTGTGTGCTGTCTTCACATACCTAGGGGTGTAATTATAAAAAAAAAAAAAAGTTTGCATATCTGTTCCTGTATCAAACCTGAATGTAAACTCATTCTGCGCAAACAAGGTCAACATTGAATGTTCTCAGACTATATTCTCTAAAGATCGAATGTTATTCATTAAAAAAAAAAAAAAAACTGTGCGAATGAAAAAAAATGCTGAGCTGAGGAGCATACTTTTTTCCTATGATACTCAGAACCATCTAGTGGCCATAATGTGATATTTTCCCTATTCATACAGCTTTTTTTTTATATTTCCAATGAATAATAATTGATCTCCACAGTCTATACCAGGAATATGCAATTAGCGGACCTCCAGCTGTTGCCAAACTACAAGTCCCATCATGCCTCTGCCTCTGGGTGTCATGATTGTGGCTGTCAGAGTCTTGCTTTGCCTCTTGGGACTTGTAGTTCTGCAACAGCTGGAGGGCTGCTAATTGCATATCCCTGGTCTATACCCTTAGAACATTCAATTTTGCCCCATTCTCACAAAACAAAGTTACAGGTATGCAGTTTCAATGGGAGAACAGCTATTTCATTTTTTATTAAATATACTCCCAAGTGATGGTACAGTGGCGATAGGAGATAATCCTGTGTAGAGGTCTAGGATTTGGCCAGCGTTGTTTATAGTGCTGTATACACCTATAATATGTGAGTTTTTATTGCTATTCAGACTTACTTATAAATCTCTTGTGTTGCTCTACTGCCCTGTACACACGGTCGGAAATTCAGACGGAAAAGGTCCGATCGGATTATGTTGTCGTAAAATCCGATTGTGTGTGGGCTCTATCGGACTTTTTCTGTCGGTAATTCAGATGGAAAAAGTTTAAGAGCTGGATCTAAAATTTTCCGACAACAAAATCCGATCGCACTTTTTCCGATCGTTTGTAGAGAATTCCAACGGACAAAGTGCCACGCATGCTTAGAATAAATCATGAGACGAAAGCTATTGGCTAATAGCCTCTACGTAGTCCCGACATACGCAACGAACGTCACTGCGTTCCGAAATGATCGGATTTTCCGACAGCTTTGTCCGACCGTGTGTATGCAACACAAGTTTCGGCCAAAATCTGATGGATTTTGTGGTCGGAATGTCCGACCGCGTGTACAGGGCATTACAGTTACGATTAACCACTTGCTTACTGGGCACTTAAACCCTTAAACCCCCCTCCTGCCCAGTCCAATGCCCAACAGTGCTACTGGTGGGCATTGATAGGTGGCACTTGTGGGCATTAATAGGTGGCACTTGAGGGCATTGATAGGTGCCACTGGTGGGCATTGATAGGTGGCACTGGTGGGCACTGTCAGGTGGCAATGACAGGTGGCACAGATGAGGCATAATTGCCTCTTCCTCTTTCGGGTCTGATATACCTTGCAGGTGAGCCGGTGATTGGCTTTCTTTTCTCCTAAGGAGAAAAAAAAATGATTACCGAGCTTTTGTTTACATCATGTGATCAGCTTTCATTGGCTGACAGCTGATCACATGGTATGGGGCTGGGACCGGCCCTTACTCGGATCGGTGATCACCCGAGTCTCAGTGACTCGGTGATCACAGCGTGCGCCGGGAGCGTGCACAGGGAGGCCGTCATATGATGGCCTCCCGGAAATTCAGGTCTGCTCTGTGGCTGTCATTCGGCTAAAGCACAGACGTCAAGTGGTTAAAACCGCGTAGGATGAAACGCGTCATCAGACCGTTACTGTAATTTGCACACTGTGGTTTTTCTAATAAAAGAGTTTCGAGCAACATCAGCTGTGCAGATCACTTTTATGGACGGTAGCTCTAACACAACCTTTGTACTCCATAGGAACCCTTGAAATCATTCCCGGGTCTAAAATTAATTCATCAGGAGTTATTGGAAAAATGCCCCTTACATTGGTGGCTAATGGGATGAATGCCCCCCCACAGAGGTGGTGGGGTGGTCACTCTTACAGACAGCTAAAAAGATCATTGCTGTCATGCAGCTGACTAGACATGTGCAATTCGTTTTGTTCCAAATTCGTTTTTTTTAGCAATTTTCGACAAATTCGTTAATTCGGAAATATCCGAAGGAACAAAAACTTGCTTAATGAATTTTTACGAATTTTCTTAAATTTGAATATTCGAAAATGCGAATGTTCAAAAATTCATAAATTCGAAAATCCAGAGTTTCAGAAATCCGAAATTTGGAAAATCGGAAATTCTAAATGTGAAAATTCAGAAATGTAGAAAAACTATTACTATTAAATTAATAAAAATAAGTATTGGAATTTCCTTTCAAATTTGGCTGTTAGTGAGCGTAATGAATACGAATTTATCCAAAGTTACAAATTATTTGAAATAATGAATGCCGTATTTAAATGAATGGAACATTCATAATAATAATAATAATAAAATAATATTATTATTTATTATTATTTTGTTCCGTTCCAATTGTTTAGATGTGGCGCTCATTATTTCAGATAATTCAGAACTTTGGATAAATCTGTATTCTTTACAATGACTAACAGCCAAAGGTAATTCTAATTCTAATACCTATAATTTAATAGTTAGCTATTATTTAACATTTTCGGATTTTCATTCTTTCAAATTTTTGGATTTTCTTTCTTATATTTGGATTTCTGAATTCTCAAATTTCCGGATTTTCTAATTTTTTAATTTCAAATATTTGAATCTACAAGTTTTTTTTCGAATTTACGAATTTAAAAATGTCATAAAGATGAAGCGCTGTGAGTACTTTCCGGATGCACTATAGTAACCATTTATTTCCTCATCCTTTTATCAGTCTCTATTTTATTATATACAGTTTGATTTGATTTTATTGATGTTTTTCACACTTGTCCTGCTGGCTGCCAACTCCTTAATGTGTAAGATTCCTAGGAATGGTTTACAGAGGAAATACGTTTAGATATTAAGATAGTTACATAGTTACATAGTTAGTCAGGTTGAAAAAAGAAACAAGTCTATCCAGTTCAACCACAAAAAAATAAAAAATAAATAATAATAATATCATACAAACCCATATACCCAATTCTATACCCACAGATGATCCAGAGGAAGGCAAAAAAAACAAAAAAACAGCAGAGTATGATCCAATTTATTACAGCAGGGGAAAAATTCCTCCCTGATCCCCTGAGAGGCAATCAGATTTTCCCCGGATCAACTTTACCTATAAATGTCAGTACCCAGTTATATTATATACACTTAGGAAATAATCCAGGCACTTCTTAAAACAATCTACTGAACTGGCCAGAACCACCTCTGCAGGGAGTCTATTCTACATTTTCACAGCTCTTACTGTGAAGAAACCTTTCCGTATTTGGAGATTAAATCTCTTTTCCTCTAGATGTAAAGAGTGCCCCCTTGTCCTCTTTGTTGACTGTAAAGTGAATAACTCAACACCAAGTTCCCTATATGGACCCCTTATATACTAAATTTGGTTCCTCTAGTCTTTCCTCATAGCTGAGCTCCTCCATGCCTCTTATCAGTTTGGTTGCCCTTCTCTGCACTTTCTCCAGTTCCCTGATATCCTTTTTGAGAACTGGTGCCCAAAACTGAACATATTAAAAAGTATATAAAAACTTTTAAGCTGGGTTCACGCTATCTTCACATGCGGCTCCCAGCCGGGGTCTGGCCCGTGCTTGTTTGCCGTTTCATGCCCAATTTCAGCCCAGATTTTTGGCATCTGAAACCGACCAAAAGACGCACAGAGCCAATCAAGAGCTCCTGCTATTTTTCATCCAGTTCACAATAGTGTGAACCCAACTGTAAACCTGGAAAGCAGGACTGTCCCGGAGCAAAGAAGACAAGAGAGGGATATAAAGCTAAGATTAAAAAAAAAAAGGTATTCTTTCCAAGATGCAAACAAGAAACTCCACCAAGGTTTTTTAGGAAAAACACAAACCTTCTTTAGAAAGAACCCACAGAAAACAGGGTTTTAAGTGAACACCATCACTCCACCTATTCAGTGACAGCGCCTTTAAAAAGGCCTCCCCCACCAACACCCAATAAGTGGGAATCGGTTTGAGCACTTCTGGGAGGGGGAGCTGAGCTGTGAAGTCACTATTCGGATGGAAAGCAGAGGTAGTTAAGCTTCAGTGTCAATACTGGGAGTGGGAAACAGTACAAGATGAGTCCTGAAGTCACTGCTAGGATGGAGAAGAAACAACAGAGTCACTGCTGGGAGGGGGGAGCTAACCTATTACTTCTGGGAGGGGGGCACCTAGCTGCTGAGTCAGTGCTTGGGTGGGGGGAGCTAAGCTGTGGAGTCATTGCTGAGAAGGAGAATGGGGGGGGGGAGCTTAGCTATTCAGTCACTGCTGGATATATGGAGCTTAGTTGCTGAGCCACTGCTGGGAAAAGGAGCAAGGTGAATGGAGCTGCAAAGTCACTGCTGGTAGAGGGAGCAGGGGGGCTGAGTTGCATAGTCCCTGCTGGTAGAGGTAGCAGGGGGGCTACGTTGCATAGTCCCTGATGGTAGAGGGAGAAGGGGGGCTGAGTTGCATAGTCCCTGATGGTAGAGGTAGCAGGGGGCTGAGTTACATAGTCCCTGCTGTAGAGGTAGCAGGGGGCTGAGTTACATAGTCCCTGCTGTAGAGGTAGCAGGGGGGCTGAGTTGCATAGTCCCTGCTGGTAGAGGGAGCAGGGGGGCTGAGTTGCATAGTCCCTGCTGGTAGAGGGAGCAGGGGGGCTGATTTGCATAGTCCCTGCTGGTAGAGGGAGCAGGGGGGCTGAGTTGCATAGTCCCTGCTGGTAGAGGGAGCAGAGGGGCTGATTTGCATAGTCCCTGCTGGTAGAGGTAGCAGGGGGGCTGAGTAAAAAAGCTGCTGGGAGGAGCACCGTATCATGTGACCAATAGTTAGACTGGTTGGTAATTGGTATGAGAGCCCAGGTCCATGGTTTCTCCTAGATAGGCAAGGATTGTAGGGGTTCTTTTAATATCTCTAATTTGAGAGGAACGGGGTGGGTCAGTGATTCTCAACCAGGGTTCCTCCAGAGGTTGCTAGGGGTTCCTTCAGCATTGGGCTATTTCTGCCTCTCAGATAAGTTCCCACCGACACCAATGATCTTTTTAGCTCTCTGTAAGGAGGTAATTCTTCCCAATGACCACAAGTGTAAGGACCATTCTTCCCACTGACCATCACACTAATGTATCATGAGTAGCCGGGGTTCCCTGAGACTGGAGAACTATTTCAAGGGTTCCTCTGTGTTAAAAAGGTTGAGAAAGGATGGGGTGGGCAGATGTAGATAAGGAAAGTATGTTGCGTAATTTTAATGATGGCCAGAGGGTTCCCTTGTTCCTGGTCAACTAAACAGTGGAAGGTCGTTCAGTGAAGAATTTGGTGATAGGACGCTGCAGTGTCATCCAGGAGCAACTTCAAAGCCTGCCAAATGATGGGATATAGAAACCTATTAAATGACACATACAAGTTCACTTTAGCAATCCCATAACTGATTTTATTTGTCGGCTAGAATTGCTGTTCCAATGACCCAGCTACTTCATTCCTGGATATCGTCAACGATGGTATCATGACATCTATTCATTCTATTCATATACTGAGGCCACTCCTGGGGGATAGTCATTTATCAGTACAATAATGTGTTTCCCAATAGAATTTCCTGAGAAAATGTGATGAAACAAGAGCTGATATGTAACACACCCTTTCTCAACCTTTTTACAGTATCTCACAAAAGTGAGTACACTCCTCACATTTCTTAAAATATTTACAGGATGCCCCACAGATGCTCAATAGGGTTTAGGTCTGGAGACATGCTTGGCCAATCCATCACCTTTACCCTCAGCTTCTTTAGCAAGGCAGTGGTCATCTTGGAGGTGTGTTTGGGGTCGTTATCATGTTGGAATACTGCCCTGCGGCCCAGTCTCCGAAGGGAGGGGATCATGCTCTGCTTCAGTATGTCACAGTACATGTTGGCATTCATGGTTCCCTCAATGATCTGTAGCTCCCCAGTGCCGGCAGCACTCATGCAGTCCCAGACCATGACACTCCCACCACCATGCTTGACTGCAGGCAAGACACACTTGTCTTTGTACTCCTCACCTGATTGCCGCCACACTCGCTTGACATCATCTGAACCAAAAAAGTTTATCTTGGTCTCATCAGACCACAGGACATGGTTCCAGTAATCCGTGTCCTTAGTCTGCTTGTCTTCAGCAAACTGTTTACTTCTGGACTGTTTTCCTTCTGGGACGAGAGCCATGCAGAACAATTTGATGCAGTGTGCAGCGTATGGTCTGATCACTGACAGGCTGACCCACCCCCACCCCTTCAACCTCTACAGCAATGCTGGCAGCACTCATACATCTAATTCCCAAAGACAACCTCTGGATATGACGCTGAGCACGTGACCTCAACTTCTTTGGTCGACCATGGCAAGGCCTGTTCTGAGTGGAACCTGTCCTGTTAAACCGATGTATGGTCTTGGCCACTTTGTTGCAGCTCAGTTTCAGGGTCTTGGCAAACTTCTTATAGCCTAAGCAATCTTTATGTAGAGCAACAATTCTTTTTTCTCCTCTCAGAGTTCTTTGTCATGAGGTGCCATGTTGACCAGTATGACCAGTATGAGAGAGTGAGAGCGATAACACCAAATTTAACACACCTGCTCCCCATTCACACCTGAGACCTTGTAACACAAACAAATTACTTTGGGCCCAATTTGGACATTTTCACTTAGGGGTGTACTGACTTTTGTTTCCAGCGGTTTAGATATTAATGGGTGTGTGTTGAGTTATTTTGAGGGGACAGCAAATTTACACTGTTATACAAGCTGTACACTCACTACTTTACATTGTAGACAAGTGTCATTTCTTCATTGTGAGGGGACGTACTCCCTTTTGCGAGATACTGTATCTATCTATCTATCTATCTATCTATCTATCTATCTATCTATCTATCTATCTATCTATCTCTCTCTCTCTAGATATATATATTGGTGGGGGTTGGGGTTATGGGTTAACATTGAAGTTAAGCGTAAGTTCTAGGGGTTGGAGTTAAGTTTAGGGGTTAATTAATTAATTTTATATTTATTTATTATTTATTATTGGTGTTTACAAGTTAAAATCCATATTTTTTGCTAGAAAATTACTTGAAACCCCCAAACATTATATATATATTTTTAGCAGAGACTCTAGAGAATAAAACGGCGATTGTTGCAATATTTTATGTCACACGGTATTTGCGCAGCGGTGTTTTAAACGCAACTTTTTGGGAAAAGGGACACTTTCATGAATAAAAAAAAAACAAATCAGTAAAATTAGCCCAATTTTTTTGCGTAATGTGAAAGATAATGTTACGCCGAGTAAATAGATACCAAACATGTCACACTTTATAATTGCACGCACTTGTGGATTGACGACAAAGTACGGTACCTAAAAATCTCAATAGGCGACGCTTCAAATTTTTTTTACGGTTACCAGGTTAGCGTTACAGAGGAGGTCTAGTGCTAGAATTATTGCTGTTGCTCTGAAGATCGCGGCGATACCTCACATGTGTGATTTGAACACCGTTTACATACGCGGGCGACTTCCGTATGCGTTTTCTTTGCTTCGCGAGCTCGCGGGGACGACGGGTGCTTTTAAAAAAAAAAAAATTATTTTTTTATTTATTTTAAAATGACTAAATTGTTTTTTTTTTTTAATTGATCACTTTTATTGCTGTCACAAGGAATGTAAACATCCCTTGTGACAGTAATAGGTGGTGACAGGTACTCTTTATGGAGGGATCGAAGGTCTAAAAGACCCCCCACCCCTCCTTTACACTTCAATGTATTCAGATCGCCGAAAACGGCGATTCTGAATATCGGATATTTTTTTAAAACCAGCGCCATTGTCAGCCGAGTAAACGGGAAGTGATGTCATGACGTCGCTTCCGTGTTTACGATGAGGAGACTGGAACGAAGCCGATTACGGCTTCATTCCAGGCCCTGCCCAGCAGCCGGAGGCAGCGGAATTTGAATCGGTGCTCCCGATCGAGCGGGAGCACCGGTAACAGCGGCGGGAGGGGGGGACGTCCCCTCCCGCTCCTCCAGCATAACAGCCGAGCGGCTCTTAGCCGCATCGGTTGTTATGGCTGGATAGCCAATCGCCTGCTGAAAAAAACGGTACCGGGATGATGCCTGCAGGTGCGGGCATCATCCCGGTATACCCCCCGGAAGCCGAGTACGCATATCTGCGTACGCTCGGCGGGAAGGGGTTATTTATTGTTATTATTATTATTATTATTATTAATAATGTATTTCTGTTAGGGGTAAGTTATTTATTATTATTTATTAATTTATTGTTATTTTTTATTTATTTTTGTTAGGGTAGGGGTTAGCATCATGCATTAAATTATGGATTTGATTACCGTATATACTCGAGTATAGGCCGACCCGAATATAAGCCGAGGCCCCCAATTTACCCCCAAAAAACTGGAAAAAATTATTGACTCGTGTATAAGCCGAGGGTGAGACATGCCTGTCCATCCCTGTGTGTCCGTCCATCCCTGTGGGTCCATCCATCCCTGTGTGTGTGTCCATCCATCCGTGTGTGTGTGTGTGTGTGTGTGTGTCCATGCATCCGTGTGTGTGTGTGTGTGTGTGTGTGTCCATGCATCCGTGTGTGTGTGTGTGTGTGTGTGTGTGTGTGTGTCCATGCATCCGTGTGTGTGTGTGTGTGTGTGTGTGTGTGTGTGTGTGTCCGTGCAGCCTACCTGTGTCCAGCCTGCCTGTGTCCGTCCAGCCTGTGTCCGTCCAGCCTGCGTCCCGTCCAGCCTGCGTCCCGTCCAGCCTGCGTCCCGTCCAGCCTGCGTCCCGTCCCGGCCCGGCCCGTCCCGGCCCGGCCCGTCCCGTCCCGAGCCGAGCCTCCGTCCTTCAGCTCTTCGTCGGCGGCCATTCTAGGATTCAAAAGCCGCGCCTCCGTCGGTGATAGGCGGAACACTCAATTTCCCACTGACTGCTGGGAAATTGAGTGTTCCGCCTATCGGATGTCCGTGATAGGCGGAACACTCAATTTCCCAGCAGCCTGTGTTCCGCCTATCACGGACATCGTCTCATCCTCGTCCGTAGTACGAGGATGAGACGATGTCCGTGATAGGCGGAACACAGGCTGCTGGGAAATTCAGTGTTCCGCCTATCACAGGCGAAGGCGGAGGCGGAGGCGCGGCGTTTGAATGTTAGAATGGCCGCTGTCTGTCTGCTCGATACGCTGATCGAGCAGTCAGACAGCGATGACTCGAGTATAAGCCGAGGGGGGCACTTTCAGCCTCAAAAAAGAGGCTGAAAATCTCGGCTTATACTCGAGTATATACGGTAATTATTATTTAATATTTATTTACGTATTAATTATTAGTTATTTTGAGGGGACAGCAAATTTTCACTGTTATACAAGCTGTACACTCACTACTTTACATTGTAGACAAGTGTCGTTTCTTCAGTGTTGTCACATGAAAAGTTTTAATAAAATATTTTCAAAAATGTGAAGAGGTGTATTCACTTTTGTGAGATACTGTAACTGGAAAGAACCCTTAAAAAACATTATAGCCTCAGGGAACCCCTGTTAATAATTGATATATCTACAGCTCAGGGTACATTAGTGTGATGGTTAATAGGAAGAATGCCCTTTTACATTTGTGGTCAATGGGAAGAATCTCCCCTTACAGATTGATAAATAGATCATTGGTGTCAGTGGTTACTGATCCGGGATAAACTGCTCATTGCTCAAGGAGCCTCCAGCAACCTCTGGAGAAACCCTGAGCCCTTGTACACACGGTCAGAGATTCCGACGGAATGTGTCCTATCGGACCGTTTTGTCGGATAATCTGGCTGTGTGTGGTCTCCATCGGACTGTTTCCGTCGACGGACCAAGTTTTCCAACTTGTCCGTAAAATTTTCCAACAAAATGCTCCAATCGGACATACTCCGATCATGTGTAGCCTACTCCGACGGACAAAGTGCCACGCATGCTGAGATCAAATTCCTAGACCAAAGCTATTGGCTACTAGCCTGAACGTAGTCCCATCGTAACGAAATAACGTCATCACGTTATGTACAATCGGATTTTCCGACAACTTTGTCCGACCGTGTGTATGCAACAGTTTCAGTTGTCCGACCGTGTGTACAAGGGCTAAGATTTCACAGAACCATAGTTGAGAATGGCTAACCGAATCGATCAAAGGAAACCTGCAGCCAAGCTTTGGTCATTGAAATATTTTCATATTCTTAAATAGTAAATAATCTTTAAAGTGGTTCTAAAGGCAGAAGGTTTTTTCTATGCATTAAGGCAAAAAACCTTCTGGGTGCAGCACCCCAGCCCCCCCCCCCCCCTTATACTTACCTAAGCCCCATCTCGATCCAGCGATGTGCATGAGAGCAGCGGATCTCCCAGTTCTCTCTCTCCTCATTGACTCAATCACAGCCATTGAGCCAATGAGGAGAGAGCAGGGGGTGGGGCTGAGCCACAGGACAGTATCTATTCACAGGAACCTGGCTCGAGAGCGCCCCCATAGTAAGGGGCTTGTTATGGGGGCACTCAGCAAGCGAGAGAAGCCAGGACCACAGGCGGGGGTCCCATAAAAAGAAGAGGATCAGGGCTACTCTGTGCAAAGGCAGTACACAGAGCAGGAAAGTATATAACATGTTTGTTATTTAATGAAAAAACAAAACAAAAAAAACCTCAAGCCCCATTCACACTGGTGCGACTTGTCTTGCGATTTGACAGGTCTCTCCCAATTGTCGGTGTGATACCAACTTTCCGATTTGAAAAAGTCGTTCCTGCACTGCTTTTGGCGATTTCAGGTGTGACTTGCATAGACATCTGGGCATGAAGTCGCACAGATGTCAACCAAGTCGCACCGACATGCGGCTTTAAAATAGTGTGATTTCAAGTGAAGTCGTACAATTTCAGTGTAAACCTAGACTCAGAATCACTTTAAACAAGCCCTCGTGACCTCTGTAGCTGCTGACCTCTCTTCTTCCAGCAGCTCAGCTCACCCTGCTTCCTTATTTCCCCTGTAAACCATTCTTAGGAATAATAAAACATTAAGGAGTTGGCAGCCAGACAGCCAAGTGCGAAAAACGTCAATAAAATCGAATCAAACTGTATATAATAAAATAGACCAATAAAAGGACGTGGAAAAAAAAAAACTTCAGCCCCGGAGCATTTGGCTGGCCAAAGACCAGAGCACTTTTTTGTGATTCGGCACTGCGTCGCTTTAACTGACAATTGCGCGGTCATGCGACGTGGCTCCAAAACAAAATTGATGTCCTTTTTTTCCCCACAAATAGAGCTTTCTTTTGGTGGTATTTGATCACCTCTGCAGTTTTTATTTTTTGCACTATAAACAAAAAAGTGCAACAATTTTGAAAAAAAAATATTTTTTAAAACTTTTTGCTATAATAAATATCCCCCAAAAATATATAAAAAACTTTTTTTTCCCCTCAGTTTAGGCCGATACGTATTCTTCTACATATTTTTGGTAAAAAAAAAAAATCACAATAAGCGTTTATTGATTGGTTTGCGCAAAAGTTATAGCGTATAGTGTACAAAATAGAGGATAGTTTTAATGGCATTTTTATTAATATTTTTTTTTTACTAGCAATGGCGGTGATCAGCGATTTTACACATCGGACACTTTTGGAGCTATTTTGGGACCATTCACATTTATACAGCAATCAGTGGGATTAAAAATGCACTGATTACTGTGTAAATGTGACTGGCAGTGAAGGGGTTAACCAGGAGGGGGCGCTGTGGGGGTTACGTGTGTCCTAGGGAGTGATTCTAACTGTGTCGGGGAAGGGCTGTGTGTGACACAACACTGATCACCGCTCCCGATTACAGGGAACGGTGATCAGTAGGCACAACTTGTTTACATCTAGAGGCGATTCAGTTCGCATTGTACGCTATACAAGTATTTCATAAGCATTTCCCCCGTTCTTCCTCTTCGTGAAACGATTGCGGGTATCCCTGCGGACATCGAGTCCGCGGGACCCCGGGTCGGGGTCAAGCTGGAAGAGCAAGGAGAAGAAAACTGCCACTGGACTACAAAGCACAGAGGATCATATCAGAGGCATCTGCCAGGATAAGTGGAAGTGAGATTAACACGTCTCTGTTAATCTGCAACATATGCAAAGTCTAGCCAGGTTTCAACTTGAACAATAGTGTCATAGAATATTCATCAAAGGCTTACAATAAAGTGATAGCATTTTTAGAAGATTTATCAGGAATACAGGCCCTTGGCCTTCTACTGAGTGCCTCAGGTCTTCTAATAAGTGCCCCAGGTCTTCTACCGAGTTACCCAGGTCTTCTACCAAGTGATCCAGGTCTTCTACATAATGCCTCAGTTCTTCCACTGAGTGCTCCAGTCTTCCACTGAGTGCCTCAGGTCTTTTACCAAGTCCCCCCCACCCCCCCCCCCCCCCCGAGTGTCCCTGGTATTTTACTGAGTACCCAAGGGCATCTAGTAAGCACCCATGGTCTTTTACTGAGTGCACTTGGTCTTCTACCGCATACCCCAATTTTTCTACTTAGTGCCCCTGGTGTTCAACTGAGTGCCCCTGGTCTTCTTTTCCAATAGTTTTTATTACAAATTTCTGAACATTATACAAAAGCTTATACCTAAACAATGTCAGATAATTGTCAAAACGAGGATGCATTTTAAAAAGTGATTAGAGGCCCTGACCAGCTAAACTATCAAAACATTTTTGGCCTAACAATCCAGCTCTACCTGTTAGCATTACCATTTGTCTAAGGCTATGAGCCCATAGGTATCAGCAACTAGGCACCAAGAAGAATCTGATCCAATGGTCTTCTACCGAATATACAAGGTCTTCTACTGGGTGCCTCTGGTCTTTTACAGAGTACACCAGTTCTTATACTGGGTGCCGTATGTCTTCTACTGTGTATGCCCGGTCTCCTACATAGTGTCCCTTGTCTTTTAGCGAGTACCCAAGGTATTCTACTGTGTCCCTGGTCTTCTACAAAGTGCCTCAGATCTCCTACTGAGTGCCCCTGGAACTTCCACTGAGTGCCCCAGTCTTCCACAAAGTAACACAGGTCTTTTGATGTCCCAGGACTTCTACTGAGCACCCAAGGACTTCTACTGAGCATCCCTAGTGTTCTCCTGAGCTCCCTAGTCTTCTACCGATTACCCCAGGTTTTCTACTGAGTGCCCCTGGTCTTCTACCGAATATACCAGGTCTTCTACTGGGCACCGCAGGTCTTCAACTGTATATCCCTGGTCTTCTACTTAGTGTCCCTTGTTTTTTACTGAATATCCAAGGTCTTCTACTGTAGACCTACGGTAGAATTATTGTCTCTTATCTAAACTGACAAATCGCTTGGTGTTAAGGCCAAATAATTCAAATCTAGTCTCATCTGGCCATAACACCTTTTTCCATGTGGTCTCAGAATCTTCATTGTGCATTTACGGTGGTCAGATGAGGCTAATATTGAATGACTTGGCCTTAACACCAAACAATATGTCTGGTGGAAATCCAGTACAACTCACCATCCATATAACATCATTCCTACAGTAAAATATGGAGGTGTCAATATCCTAATATGAGGTGTTTCTCTGTAGCAGGGACTGGAGCACTTGAAAATCTGCTGTCCTCTGCCACAAAAGTTGTCAATGGGAAAAAGGTTTCACACAGCAAAATTACCACAGAGTGGTTGAAGGAGTATAAGGTTAATGTCCTTGCATGGCCTAGTCAGAGCCCAGACTTAAACCCCACTGAAAATCTGTGGAATGACTTGAAGATTGCAGTCAACAAACATCACCATCAAATTTAACTGAACTTGAAATGTTCTGCAAAGAAGAGCGGGCAATTATTGCAAAGTCTAGATGTGCAAAATCAGTAGAGACATATCCCAACAGACTAAAGGCTGTAATTAAAGCAAAGGGTGGTTCAACAAAATACTGACATAAGGGGGTGATCCTTTTTCCAACTCGGTGATTACTTTTGATTTTTGACTTTTTGTTAAATGAAATGTTGGTGTTATATCTTTCACTTGGCTGCACTAGTAAAGCTAGACAAAACAAAAACTGTGTCTGTCTTCATTTCATTAAAGGGGGTGATTCATTTCTATACCCACTGTATATTGAATCACCAACATCATATCATGATAATGATGTTTCCAAAGTAATTTTCAATGTTTTTAAATCTTTGCCCCTGATTAAAAGAATTCCTGGTGATCCTGGCATGTAGGCCCTGTTACAGGGTGACAATGCAATGTCCCTGTCTCCCTTTTGTGCTCCTTTGTAGTCACTCTGTCATTGGGCTTTCATTGGAGACTACATGTGTCCATTCAAATGCATGTTATGCAGGCTTGGTCCACTGTTGTCACCAACAGTAAAGCCGCCCTGAGAAATGCCATGCGGCCATCTCTGGAGTGCATGTAGACAAGAAGTGGCTGCAAAGAGGCTGCAATGAGATCAGCAGCACTGAGATGCAACAAATGATGAAGTAAGGTGAACACTAGCATTTTATTTTAAAAATGTTAATTGTTTTTGGTACATAGTGCTTTAGCAAATTAAAGGTCGCTCAGTTGGGGTTTAAATCTCATCTCAAAATGTTTCAATAATCATCTGATATTCCCTGCTGACAGCTGAATGTAAAAAAATAATTGGTGGCTACAAAAAAAAAAAATCACAAAAAAACCAGTGTGGGGTCCTTCGGTCTGGTATGGATTAGGAGGGGACACCCCCACACCAAAAAAAAAGGTGTGGGTCCCCCCAAAATCTATACAGGACCCTTATCTGAGCATGCAACTTAGTAGGTCAGGAACGGGAGGGGGCGAGCCAGGAGCAGACTGACCATTGGCCACTCAGGCACTGCCCGAGGGCCCCAGGTCACAAGGCGGCCCCATCAGGGTTGCCAGCCTCAGTAAAACCAATGACAGTATGTAAAAATCTGTGTTATTTTTTTACATCTGTCTCTGAAATGTCCCTTACTGACATCCTTTTGGTCTAAAAATCCTGAGATTATAGCTGCCCCACCTCTCCATTACCTTCTCAGATAATAGAAACATGTCTGTGTATACTGTGAGTACATGTATGTGTATACTGTGTGATTGTATACTGTGTGGCCCCATAATCTCCTATTTCCCAGGGGCCCCATGAGTTGTCAGTCCACCCCTGGGGCGAGCGAGCACCCCCTCCTGAACCAGGCCCCATGCCTTCAACATGTTGATGGGGACAAAGGCCTCTTCCCAACAACCCTGGCTGGTGGTTGTCAGAATCTGGAAGCCCCCTTTAACAAGGGGACCGCAGATGTGTATTGGGTACATTGTATCCCTACCCATTCACCAAAAAAGCAGTGAAATGTAAAAACCAAAAAAAAAAAAAAGTCCTTTATGAAAAAAAATCTGAGCAGTCTTCTCCCGAGCCGTGTTCTCCCGCCACCATCTCTCCTGGTGCCATTTCCTCCCTGAGCCGCCTGGTATGGTCTTTTGGGGAGGGGGTTATCTTTGGGAATTTTTTTAGCCGGCAATTTATTTTTTACTTTCAGCTGTCAGCGGGGCAGTCAGCTGACAGCTGATGACTCATTGGTTGTTAAGGACGTGGCGGCCAGCTTCCCGACCTGTTCCTTAGCAACCATCTATATACAGTGAATGTAAAAAAACAAAACAAAAAAAACCCACACATAAATGTCAAAATGCAAATTGCGGCAAAATAAAAAAACGCGCTTACAAAAATGCAGACAGCACAGCAAAAAGCACTGCAGAAATGCTCAAAAGCAACATGCACAGATGTGAATCAAGCCTAATGCCGCATACACACGACCGGACTCTTCAACGGACTAGGTCTGACGGTCTTCCCGACGCACTTTCGGTGGAGTTCCGACGGACTTTCCAAATGAACGGACTTGGCCGCACACAATCACACCAAAGACTGACGGATTTGAACGTGATGACATACGACTGGGCTAGAATAAGGAAGTTCATAGCCAGTAGCCAATAGCTGCCCTAGCGTCGGTTTCAGACGTCGGACTAGCATACACACAAAGGATTTCTCGATAGGAACTGGGTCCGGCGGAGTTCCGGCTGAAAATTTGAAACAAGTTCCGTCAGATTTTTGGACAACAAAGGTCCGATGTAGCTCACACACGATCGAATTGTCCGACAGATTCGTTCTGTCGGACCTTTGCTGTCGAAAAGTCCGGTCGTGTGTACGCGGCATTAGGGTCATTGCAGCATACTGAAACTTTAAATGGGCTGTGAAATTTGGTAAAACAGCTCTTGATTTTTGGCCAATTAATGCTGGCTTGGCCAAAATTCGAGCAGCGCATGGGCCTGTCGGACAGCCAAGTGCCGATGAAGGTCAATTGTTCAAAGAACCTTTGTTGACAGTATAAAAAATAAGTCACACTCCAAAACTAAGCTATTCTTTCTGTATTTAATTAGTTGAAAAAATAAAGAAATGGCATAAATTGATGTCTCCACCCAAAATCACCTTCCTTGACACATTTAACCACTGCTGGCTTGCTCACAAGGATAGAGGGAGCCCCTATCCTAGTGAGCAAGCCAGCAGTGGTGAAGCACATCAAGGAAGGTGGTCTTGGGTGGAGACATCAATAAAACTGCATACATTAATGCAGCCTTACTCAACCTTTTCAACACAGAGGAACCCTTGAAATAGTTCTCCGGTTTTGGGGAACCCCTGCTAAAAATTAGAAATCTACAACTCATGATACGTTAGTGTGATGGTCAGTGGGAAGAATGGTCCTTACACTTGTGGTAATTGGGAGGAATTACCTCCTTACAGATAGCTAAAAAGATCAATGGTGTCGGTGGGAACTTATCTGAGAGGCAGAAATTGCCCAATGCTGAAGGAACCCCTAGCAACCTTTGGAGGAACCCTGGTTGAGAATCACTGAATTAATGTCTCCATCCAAAACCACCTTCATTGACTCAATTCACAACTGCTGCCTTCAGGGCCATTTTTAAGGCAGGGAAAAAGGGGCAGCTGCCCTGGGCCCTGTCGTTGTGGGGCCCAAAGCAGCTACCTCATACTTGCCAACTATCCTGGTTTATATTCCCTTGTCCCTTGAGCTTTTAGTCCTGTGCTGTGTCCCAATATCTCAGTGTGAAATGCTGCTACTAATGCTGCCAAGCTCTGCCCTATTGTTGTGTACAGATGACTCACCTGCAGACCCTGTGTTTACACGTATTACCGGAATTCATATGTAAATAGGAGCAGCTGGCGGCATTGATATGTATATCATGCCCCCCTGAGGTCATATCCACAGTAATCTCTAGCAACCAATCAACAAGCAGAAATCATGTGCTGTAACCTCTAGCAACTAATTAGTGAGCCGTAATGTGTGCTGTAACCTCTAGCAACCAGTCAGTGAGCGGTAATGATACACTGACCTCTGGCAACCAATCACAATAGCTGCCTGATCTGATTCAGTAAACTGATTTTGAGTCTAACTGCTAATTATTGTATGTCTCAAAACTGGTGGAGAGTGAAAACTGCATCGGGGGGCCCCCAAGAAATGATTTGCCCAGGGTCCAATCAATATTAAAGACGGCCCTGGCTGGCTTGCTCGCAGGATAGGGGCTTCCCCTATCCTTTTGAGCAGGCCAGCAGTGGTGAAGCACGTCAAGGGAGGTGGCTTCGACTGGGGACATCAATGAAACTGCATACATTGATGTTTCCACCCAAAACTACCTTCCTTGACTCACTTCCCTACTGCTGGCTTGCTCACAGGGATAGAAGAAGCCCCTATCCTGTGAGCAAGCCACCAGTGGTGAAACGTGTCAAGGAAGGTGGTTTGTGCAGGAGACATCAATGAAACCTTCTCCACAAGAAACCACCTTGCTTGACACACTTCACCATTGCTGGCTTGTTCACAAGGATAGGGGAAGCCCCTGTTCTTGTGAGCAAGTCACCAGTGGTGAAACGCGTTAAGGTCGGCACAGTGGTGTTGGGCGGCACAGTGGTGTAGTGGTTAGCACTCTTGCCTAGCAGTAAAAAAGGGTCACTGGTTTCAATCCCAACCATGACACTACCTGCCCGGAGTTTGCATGTTCTCCCTGTGCCTGCATGGGTTTCCTCTGGGTACTCCGGTTTCCTCCCACACTCCAAATACATGCAGGTAGGTTAATTGGCTTCTGTCCAAAATTGGCCCCTAGTATATGAATGGGGACCTTGGATTGTGGGTAGGGACCGATGTGAGAGTGCAATGTACAGGGATAGGGACAATTGTAGACACTCACTCAGGTTTAACTGGATGGACTGGTGTCTTTATTCAACCTTGCTAACTATGTAAGTAGGTTTCGGGTGGAAACATCAATGTATGCAGTTTCATTTTATTTTTTAACAAATGACATACAGAAAGAAGAGCTAAGTTTTGGAGTGCAGCTTATATTTTTTATACTTTTTGACTAAGAGTGGAGACGGGCTGTGATAGCCAGCACTTGGATCATGCATGTGGGATGAAAGCAGGGATGGGGCAGAGCCATGGGTTTGAGCTTTTGTTGAAGTAGCCTATCAGAAAACTGACGGCCGAACAGAATCTGCATCCAAATCAGATGCAAACACTGGTTGGCTATTCTGACAAAATACAGAATACAATAGCCCCATTAGGGGGGATTGGTCCATCCAGGCTGTATATCGTGGATGGAGGAACCCATTAGAGTTCTTTCAGCTATCCTGCCGGATGAACCAAACAAAATCTATACATAAAAATATAAAATATTCCCTCTTTTGAGCTGCATCTCCATTGACTGCTGTCCTCCTGTCACAGAGGTGGGTAGGAAAAATAGACTTCCAAAAACGTTGCATTCCACGTGTCCTTATCTCATCTTTATCTCATCTACAATCACTGAGCTGGAAGTTGCCCTTTACTTTTTAAATGTTACATTTTTTAGCTACACTTTCCTGCAAGTCATTTCTTGTAAACCGTAGCCAGTTTCCTTAGGGTACACGACAAGTAGAGGCGCAAAAGATCAGAAAATAATATACTCCAGAGGGCTGTCTGTATAAAGTTATATTGGACGATGATATGAATGAGAACTTTTAGTTCTCAAGTCCCGTGAAAGTGTCTTTCGTTCTTTGAGTGGGTCTTTGGAATGTAGGGCTGCCACCACAGGGAGCTGAAACCAGGCTCCTAGACTGTTGCAGAAAAAGAGAAGAAGAAGGGGGCGCCTCTGGGTGTAGATTTTTAAAAGGCAATTTATTCACAGGTGAAACAAACAGATGATGCACTCACATTTTCCAAGGCATAAAAAGGCATGTAGAATACAAGGGGGGGCGGTTTTTTCATCTGATTCGTCCGTCACATAGGATCCGGTCCGCGGGTGTCATGTTGTCCTCTCCTGGCGTTACCACGAGTTTGTTGTTAAAAAATGCCGGCTTGGTGGACGCAGAGGATGTGTTTCCAAAGCGAGGCTTGGTTAGCGGTGACACGCGGGTCGCGGGGTTGTGACGTCACGGCGGGCGACGCGTTTCCTGAGCGCTCGGGTCGAGGTGGAGAGACGACCGCGCTCTTTCATCAGGCCAGATGAAAGAGCGCGGTCGTCTCTCCACCTCGACCCGAACGCTCAGGAAACGCGTCGCCCGCCGTGACGTCACAACCCCGCGACCCGCGTGTCACCGCTAACCAAGCCTCGCTTTGGAAACACATCCTCTGCGTCCACCAAGCCGGCATTTTTTAACAACAAACTCGTGGTAACGCCAGGAGAGGACAACATGACACCCGCGGACCGGATCCTATGTGACGGACGAATCAGATGAAAAAACTGCCCCCCTTGTATTCTACATGCCTTTTTATGCCTTGGAAAATGTGAGTGCATCATCTGTTTGTTTTACCTGTGAATAAATTGCCTTTTAAAAATCTACACCCAGAGGCGCCCCCTTCTTCTTCTCTTTTTCTGCAGTTTCCTTAGGGTAAACTGGATTACCTACTAGTGATTTTAATCTCTTGCTACTCTGAGAATTTACTGCTTGTCACCTCATGGGACTACTTTTACACACACAATGGCGGGTGTTTTTTTGTTGGGGGGGTGGCAGCCACCCTCCTGTGGCACCTCAAACCCCCCGCAGCGGGGATCAGGCAGCGGCGGGGATTGGGAATCAATGGGCACATCGGGCATCGGCAAGCACATTGGGCAGTGGCAGGCATCTGGCATCGATGGGAGAATCAAGCAGCGGTGGGCACATCGGGCAGCAGCGGGGATCAGGCATCGGCGTGGCACATCGGGTAGCGATGGGGATCGGGACATCAGGCTGCGGCAGGCATCAGGCAGCGGCCTCGGTGTCTTCTCCTCCTTGCTTCTGTCATGCATCTCCTCCCCTCCTCCTAGTCGTCCAATAGGATCGCCTGTCCTTTCAGCCATTCGGGTGATGGTATCAGACTCCCTACCCGATTGGCTGAGAGGAGGATCAGTGTTGCAACAGTGAATATTTATTTGCTGTTGCAATACAGCTGGGTGGGCTCCAGATGCAATGCTCTGCCCTATTTTGACAGCTAATAGAGCCCCTGGCTCTAATCAGGTGCTTCGAAAAACACTGCACCCTGCCATAGGAATTTATACGCCTGTTTCCTGAAAGGGGCCTGGGCGCATGGATGGGGAGGGAGGCGGCGCCCGTGCGCCCACAATGGATAGGCCGCCCCTGGTCACACAGGAGATCTTTAGTATATCAATTTACCACTTGCCGATTGGCCAGTAGTAATTTTACTATACAAGTAGAAAGTAGTAGCAATGTTTTGTCTAATTGCATAGGGATATGCAATTAGCGGACCTCCAGCTGTTGTAGAACTACAAGTCCCATGAGGCATAGCAAGACTTTGACAGCCACAATCATGACACCCAGAGGCAGAGGGATGATGGGACTTGTAGTTTTGCAACAGCTGGAGGTCCGCTAATTGCATATCCCTAGCATAGTGCTTCAATCTTCTGCAGTTGATTGCTATGGATGAGCAAATTTGAGTTTTAATTTCCCCAGAATTTGTGAGGGAAGTAAGACATTCAGAAAAATGTCAACATTTGGGCTAAATGCATTGGCGTCAATGGAGATGATGAAATGAAAGTCACACTAAACAATATTGTTATTCTCCAAAAACAATCCATACACATTCACTATTTAATGGCCCGCAGTCTATTTTTCCTGAAATAGTTTTTTAACCACTTAAGGACCGCCCACCGCATATATTCTGTGGGAGGGCAGCATTATAGCACAAAACGCTGTACCCGTACATCGTTTTGTGCATGAGACACTGCGGAAGCACACCTGCTGCACAGCAGGGGGGAACCAACGCGTGGGTTCGGGGGCCACAGTGCCCACCAGCCACCTGCAATCGTATCTCAGAGAGGCTGTAAACAAAGCAGATCCCCGTTCTGTCAGGAGAATACAGTGTAATTGTCTGTTCCTAGTGATTAGCAACAGCGATCTCTCTGTACTCCTAGTCAGTCCCCCCCCCCCCCCCCCCACAGTTAGGAACACCTTCCTAGGACACGATTAACTCCTTGATAACCCTTTCCCTGCCAGTGTCATTTGTACATTATTTATTATGATTTATATAGTGCCAACAGTTTGCACAGCACTTTACAACATGAGGGCAAACAGTACCGTTAAAATACAATTTAGGCATGTGCACAGTAAAATATTTTGTTTCGGAAATTTCGCTTTTGTCCGAAAAATGTATTTAGTTACTCCTGAAATTCGTTTTCATTTATTTTGTTTCGTTAAAAAATGCATTTGAAAAATGCATGCATGAAAAAAATCCAAAATAATTAAGGTCGAAGCTGTCATTGAAGGCTTATGGTGTCTGTCGAATGTTCTAAGAAGATTATCGTACATTTCCGGTCGAATGTTCCGCCTACAAGCTATAGTAGAATTCTAATGTCGTATGACACTAGTAATAATTATATTTATTAATTATTATTACTAGTCAACTGACATTAGAATTCTTCTATAGCCTTTGGGCAGAGCATTTGATCATAAATGTCCATTCATGGCGACTGCTTCGTCGAATCTTCATGTCGAATCTTTTCTCTCTATGTCGAATAATCTTGGACTAATAGAGTTAGGTTAGGCACATTTAACCTTTTTTGCTATTGTCTCTATAATGTCGAATATTTTCTCTCTATGTCAAATATTTTCTCTCTATGTCGAATCTTTTCTCTCTATGTCGAATCTTTTCTCTCTGTGTCGAATCTTTTCTCTCTGTGTCGAATCTTTTCTCTCTATGTCGAATAATCTTGGACTAATAGAGTTAGGTTAGGCACATTCAACCATTTTTGCTATTGTCTCTATAATGTCGAATATTTACTCTCTATGTCAAATATTTTCTCTCTGTCGAATATTTTCTCTCTATGTCGAATATTTTCTCTCTATGTCGAATAATCTTGAACTAATAGAGCTAAGGTTAGGCACATTCGACCACGGGTTAGATGGTCACAGATCGCTATTGTCAGCATCATGTCGAATCTATTATCTATATCGAACTGTTGTCGCAATGAAAACGAAAATAAAGCATTTGTTTATGTTGGATCTTTCAGTTTTTACGATAACAAAAATACCCGAAATTCAGACGAAAATTAATTTGGATGAAAACGAATGCACTTGTCTAATACAATTCAATACAAGAGGAATCAGAGAACCTTGCTCCTTAGAGCTTACAATCTAGGAGTTGATCAGTGCATATTTTTAGCTCTGATCACTGTACTAATGTCACTGGTCCCAAAAAAGTGTCAAAAGTTTCCGATCTGTCCGCCACAATGTCGCAGCCCCCCTAAAAATCTCGGATCCCCACCATTACTAGTATAAAAAAAAAAAAAAATGCCATAAATCTATTCCCTATTTTGTAGATGTTATAGCTTTTGCGCAAACCAGTCTTTTTTTACCAAAAATATGTAGAAGAATATATATTGACCTAAACTGATGAAAAAATTTGTTTTTGTTTTTTTACATTTTTTTATTGGAAATGTATTATAGCAAAAAGTAAAAAAAAAATTTTTTTCCCCCCAAAATTTATGCTCTTTTTTTAGTTATAGCGCAAAATAAAAAACGCAGAGGTGATCAAATACCACCAAAAGAAAGCTCTATTTGTGGGGAAAAAAGGACGTCAATTTTGTTTGGGTGCAACGTATCGCAAAAATGGCCTGGTCATTAAGGGGGTAAATCCTTCCGAGGCTGAAGTGGTTAATGTGTTTTTCTACCTCCTTGTAACATCTTCTGTGGGCTCCTAAACCTCTCGGTGAAGGTTGCAGTCATGTGCTCTGCTCTATGCACACCACACGTCTCGTAGTCCATAATCCACAGTCTCTAGTCTATCTCAGGAGCAAGCAAGAGAGAATAGCTACCGTATGATCTTACATACAGTGGGACCATGGAGGACAAACATAGTCACCCTCCAACCAGAAGTCAGTGAAAAAAGAAGAATTTGAAGGAAGGAGGCTGAATGCAATAGAAGGGTCTTTTTTGAGTTCCTCATTCCTAACAGCTACAGAATCCTACTGTAAGCTTCTTGTACAGCTCACTCTATATGGGGCAATTGGTTTAGAAACAAATTACTGCTCCTAGCATTTAACCCCTGGTGATATTAGTAGCACAACTGGGCTGCTATGTCTCTAGGTACTCATGTATGAAGGTCATGGTATAGATTGTAGTAATAGGTAAGCTGGCCATACACCAATAAAATTCCATTGGAAATTTCTCATTTTGAGTTCATACTTTTTTCTAATTTTAGTGGGGTCAAGTCAATGTTCCTTTTCAACTGTAGTGATGAGAACATTTGAAGGAGAAGATTGGAAATTTTTTCTTGAACAAAATTGTGAATGTGATTTTTTTTTTTTAGGAAAAAAACTGTACCTATTGTAATGAAACCTGTTTAATAATTCTGGGATTGCATTCTAATATAACCTCTAGATTAAATTTTAGGGCCGATGAGATCGACGGTCAGCAGGAACAATGTCTCCCTTACATTGATGGTTAGTAGGAAGTGTGCCCCCCTTACATTGATGGTTAGTAGGAAGTGTGCCCCCCTTACATAAGGGTCAGTAGGAAGTGTGCCCCCCTTACATTGATGGTTAGTAGGAAGTGTGCCCCCCTTACATAAGGGTCAGTAGGAAGTGTGCCCCCCCTTACATCAGGGTCAGTAGGAATTGTGCCCTCTTTACATCAGGGTCAGTAGGAAGTGTGCCCCCCTTACATCTGGGTCAGTAGGAAGTTTGCCCCCCCTTACATCAGGGTCAGTAGGAAGTGTGCCCTCCTTACATCAGGGTCAGTAGGAAGTGTTGCCCCCCCTTACATTGGGGGTCAGTAGAAAGTGTGCCCCCCTTATATTAGGGGTCGGTAGGACGTGTGATCCCCTTACATTAGGGGTTGGTAAGAAGAATGGCCATTACCTTGACTATCAGAAGAAAGAATGCCGCTTACATTGGTGGTCAGCAGGCAAAAAGCCCCCATTACAATGATTGTCAGTAGGAAGAATGTAATCAGAAGAAAGTGTGCCCCTCTTACATTAGGGTCAGTAGGAAGTGTGCCCTTGCATTAGGGTCAGTAGGAAGTGTGCCCTTGCATTAGGGTCAGTAGGAAGTGTGCCCCCCTTATATTAGGGGTCAGTAGAAAGTGTGCCCCCTTACATTAGGGGTCAGTAGAAAGTGTGCCCCCTTACATTAGGGGTCAGTAGAAAGTGTGCCCCCTTACATTAGGGGTCAGTAGGATGTGTGCCCCCTTACATAAGGGGTCAGTAGGATGTGTGACCCCCTTACATTAGGGATCAGTAGGAAGAATGGACATTACATTGATGATCAGAAGAAAGTGTGCCCCTCTTACATTAGGGTCAGTAGGAAGTGGGCCCTTGCATTAGGGGTCAGTAGGAAGAATGGCCATTACATTGATGATCACAAGAAAGAATGCCCGCTTACATTGGTGGTCAGCAGGCAGATAGCCCCCATTACAATGATTGTCAGTAGGAAAAATGTCCCCCTTACATTGGGGGCTAGTAGGAAACATGACCCGCTTACACTGGTGGCCATTAGGAAGAATCTCCCCTTTACATTGATGATCAGAGGAAAGAATGCCTCCCTTACATTGTTGGTCAGTGTGAAGAATGCCTCCCCTACATTGGCGGTCAGTCGGAAGAATCCCCCTGCCCCCCCCCCATATTGATGGCCAGTAGGAGGAACGTACATCTTACATTGGTGATCATCAGTAGGAAGAAAACTTCTTACAGTGGTAGTCGGGAAGAAGAATGCCACCCTTACATACACCTAAAAAGATTACTGGTGTCATGAAGTTGGATCTACCAAGTGGTGTTGGACCTGGAACTATCCAGACACCATCAAATGGGAGGTTCATTAGTCACAGCTCAAGAACCCCTAGATACTATTAAGCCCCGTACACACGAGAGGACTTATGTCCGACAGACTTCCGAAGGAGTTCTGCCGGAGTTCTGCCGGAGTTCCGACAGAGTTCTGACGGACTTTTCGGCTGAGCGGACTTGGCCACACACAATCACACTAAACTCCGACGGATTCGAACATGATGACGTACGACTGCATTCGAATAAGGAAGTTCATAGCCAGTAGCCAATAGCTGCCCTAGCGTCGGTTTTAGTCCGTCGGAATAGCATACACACGAGCGAATTTTTCGAAGGGACCGGGTCCGGCGGAGTTCCTTCGGAAAAATTTGAAGCATGTTCCATATTCTAAAGTCCTTCAGACTTTGGCGAGTCAAAAGTCCGTTGCAGCCCACACACGATCGAATAGTCTGACGGAATCAGTCCGTCGGACTTTGGATGTTGAAAAGTCCGCTCGTGTGTACGGGGCTTTAGAGGAACCTAGGCTTCCATTGAACCCTGCTTGAGAATGGCTGCTGTGGACTGGATGACTGCCAGTAAGTGGTTAAATCTTTTAGCAGCAAGAGATTAAAATCACCTGTGTAACTTAGCCCCAAAGAGCAGAAAGATGTTACTAGTCATGTGGATCTGCATTTGGTTCCAAAGCTAAAGTACAAGCAAACTTTCTTATTAACCAACAGCATGCAATCAACCCTTCATTTGCTTCATCTGCAGCAGATGATCTTTCACTAGCACAGCTGCCAGCGAGGGGTTAAATATCCCGCAATGAAAACCTCATGTGTGGTTGAGCTTTAAAGGGCCAATCCACACAAACGTGATATTTTAGTTATAGGTGGAGTCTGGAGGGCTGAGTCAGGACACTTCAACCATGAGAACCCCCAAGCCACAGTTCCGGACTTGGTCCTTCTCCACCTTGTGTGTTCCTGCTCCTTCGGGTTCCGGGTATATTCTTTACAAGTATAAAACAAATACAAAATCAAGTGGGGATGATGAGGACCCCTCATAGTGGGCTCAGGGTGGGGGGAGAAGACCCCCACAGCGGATGAGCGCTGCAAATGTCTACTGATTCCTGCATCTGGGATTGACAGCTGCATGCAGACACCTGCGGCTATGGAGCCCGTATACTGTAATGACAGGCTGTCAGTGGCCACAACTATTCGCACTTGTTCGAAGACCAGCATCACCTGTGACCACCTATCATTCCAACGTACAGGCTCGGCAGTGGCAGCTTTCGGTATGCAGCTGTCAGCCCTATCAGTAGATTCTTGCCTCTTGGATTTGCAACATGGCTAAACTCCGGTGTGAATAGTGCCTAACTATTAGATCCCACCCTGTCCTAATTCCTGACTTTGTCTCTGTCCACCTGGGGGGGGGGGGGGGGGGTCGGATGTTCCTGCCCACCTTTGTGTGCTCCAGCTCCTTTGGTTACATTCTCCATAATATAAAATAAATCAAAAATCCAAGAGGGATGGTGGGTGCCCCACATAGGGGGCACAGCAGACGAGTAGACCCCAGGAACTGAGCAGAAGAAACTGTCACATAATGTCCCATAGAAGAAACTATCATAACGTCCCATAGAAGAAACTGTCACATAATGTGCCATAGAAGAAACTGTCCCAAAACGTTCTATAGAAGAAACTGTCACATAATGTCGCCTAGAAGAAACTGTCCCAAAACGTTCTATAGAAGAAACTGTCACATAATGTCGCCTAGAAGAAACTGTCACATAATGTCGCCTAGAAGAAACTGTCACATAACGTTCTATAGAAGAAACTGTCACATAACGTTCTATAGAAGAAACTGTCACATAATGTCCCCTAGAAGAAACTGTCACATAACGTTCTATAGAAGAAACTGTCACATAACGTCCCCGTAGAAGAAACTGCCCCATAATGTCCTGTAGAAGAAACTGTGACATAACATCCCATAGAAGAATCTGTCAAATAATGTCCTGTAGAAGAAACTGTCACATAATGTCCCATAGAAGACACTGTCACATAATGTACAATAGAAGAAACTGTCAAATAGTGTCCTGTAGAAGAAACTGTCACATAATGTCCCATAGAAGTAACTGTCACATAAGGTCTCATAGAGGAAACTGTCACATAAAATCCCGTAGAAGAAACTGTCACATAACGTCCCATAGAAGAAACTGTCACAAAAGGTCCCGTAGAAGAAACTGTCACATAATGTCCTATAGAAGAAACTGTCACATAATGTGCCATAGAGGAAACTGTCACATAAGGTCTTATAGAAGAAACTGTCACATAATGTCCTATAGAAGAAACTGTCACATAACGTCCCATAGAGGAAACTGTCACATAAGTTCCCATAGAAGAAACTGTGATGAGGTTGAACCCTCCAGCATCTATAGTGAAATACCACACTGGGGTGGATTGACACATTAAATCAGGTTAGGGTGGAATGCGGAAAGCTTTGCTGCCTTGCACAGCCCCATCCCTCAGCCGCACGGACAAGTTTGCTTCCAGATGGTCACAGGTGCAAAGCAAGAATAAAGTCCCATAAAAGGGGACACCGCGGTTGGCATCCCACTTACCTCGCAGAGGGCGGCTGGGATCAGTTCGGTGTGTATGACCATCAAGATGATGCCGAGCAGAGCCAACATCAGGATCCAGGCGGAGAGCCTCTTCTTCTGCTCCACCAGCACCTTCCTCTCCTTCAGCTTCCTCAGGTTCTCGGAGGGGGGCTCCCACAGGATGTCCACTTTGGGCTGCGAGTTGAGGATGGAGATGTCGGTGAGCTCCTTGCTGTGCATGTTGCTGCGGGCCGATTTCCCTCGGGATGCAGGAAGGCATGTTGTAAACAGGGGCCAGCCGCTCCTTCCCATGTGCTCCTTTGGCAGCGTCTCCAGAGCCCCGGCCCAAGTCCGGCTACCAGAGACAGCAAAGGAAACCACGTCTTCCTGTGTTCTGGCAACAAGGGAGGAGGTGGTGGGACTCCTGCGTCCCCCTCTGCCGCCCGTCACCTGCCGCTTACCTTCTTTCCAAATTTCTCTTCCAAAACTTTTTTTTTGCCTTTTTTTTTTTTATTCTTGCAACTTTCCCAAACTCTGCTGTTTTTCTTCTAGCCTTTCCACGTGTTGCATTTCCCTTGAAGGTCCTTCCCACCCGGTGACTTTTCTCTATAAACCTTTACTGCTGGCTCCGCATTTTATTTCTCCTCTCCTCTTATCGCTCCTCTGATGCCATCAGCCTTCGCTATAACTTTGTTTTTATTTGTTTAGCTGATGTCTGCAGGGGGTGGGCGGGGAGGAGGCGGCACGGGAACAAGTGAGAAAAAAAAAAAAGAGCTACTTGTTTGGAGAATGTTTATAGACCGGCAGGAAAAGAGGAAAGGAGCAAATTGGATTGTTTGTAAACAATGTATACAAAGTGGGAGGAGTTATAGGAGGACTTCAGGTGGGAAAGATCAATTGTTATTAAACTCTCTGCTTATAGAATAAATAGCGCTGCACACCGCAACATGGGGGGGGGGGGGGGGGGGGGGCGGGATCGCACCACAAAATCGCAGTCTGGATGTGCTCCAGGTGCGTTTCTCATGCATTCTGCTGCGTTTTCGATCCCCCTTTGTTTTTTTACAAAATGTCCTATTTTTGGTGCGATTCAGCATGCGATTTGACATGTCAAATCGCATGCTAAATCGGCGGCAATTGCCAGCAATGCCACCATCCTAATCGGTATGACGCCACATTTGTGGCGCCGCAGCGATTTCCAATAGTGGTTTCTGTATTACTTTTGGCGATTTCGGGATGCGATTTCCCGGCAGAAGCACGCATAGATGTCTCCGAAATCGGGACTGACATGCGGGAATGCCATTGAAAACCATATAACATACTTTCCATGCGTTTTTGATGCAGACAAAAAAAATGCACTGGCACTGCGCCCTGAGCTCCCCCAGTTGTGTGACATTTGCCAATTTATTGTTCGCTAATGTCATCCTGCTTCTCCTCCTAGCCAATAAGGAAACGGGTCCTGAGACCCGATTGGCCAGGGAGTCTAATGCCCCGTACACACGAGCGGACTTAAGTCCGACAGACTTCCAAAGGAGTTCCGTCGGAGTTCTGCTGGAATTCCGACGGAGTTCTGACAGACTTTTCGGCCGAACGGACTTGGCCACACACAATCACACTAAACTCCGACGGATTCGAACGTGATGACGTACGACTGGACTCGAATAAAGAAGTTCATAGCCAGTAGCCAATAGCTGCCCTAGCGTCGGTTTTAGTCCGTCGGAGTAGCATACAGACGAGCGGAGTTTTCGAAGGGGACCGGGTCCGGCGGAGTTCCTTCGGGAAAATTTGAAGCATGCTTCATTTCTAAAGTCCGTCAGACTTTGGCGAATCAAAAGTCCGTTGCAGCCCACACACGATCGGATAGTCTGACGGACTCGGTCCTTCGGACTTTGGATGTTGAAAAGTCCGCTCGTGTGTACGGGGCATTAGAATTCCCTGGCCAATTGGGTCTCAGGAACCACTTATGCCGCGTACACACGAGCGGACTTTTCAACATCCAAAGTCCGACGGACTGAGTCCGTCAGACTATTCGATCGTGTGTGGGCTGCAACGGACTTTTGACTCGCCAAAGTCCGAAGGACTTTAGAATATGGAACATGCTTCAAATTTTCCCGACGGAACTCCGCCGGACCCGGTCCCTTCGAAAACTCCGCTCGTGTGTATGCTATTCCGACGGACTAAAACCGACGCTAGGGCAGCTATTGGCTACTGGCTATGAACTTCCTTATTCGAGTCCAGTCGTACGTCATCACGTTCGAATCCATCGGAGTTTAGTGTGATTGTGTGTGGCCAAGTCCGCTCCGCCGAAAAGTCCGTCAGAACTCCGTCGGAACTCCGGCAGAACTCCGACTGAACTCCTTCGGAAGTCTGTCGGACATAAGTCCTCTCGTGTGTATGGGGCTTTACTGTTCAGCAGGGAGGGGAAGCAACAGCCTGGCTCTTCTCTCGGCAAGCTGCTGCAGGTGGAGGGGCGGAGGTGCAGCTTCCAGGAGCCCTACCCCGGATCCAGCACCACCTCCTAATGTAAGGACATGGATAGTACAGTAGTGGGGTAGTGCTGTGAGTAGCATAGTGGTAGAGTAGTGCAGTTATCAGTATAGTAGTAAAGTAGTGCAGTGGTGGAGTAGTGCAAGGATCAGTGAAGTAGTGCAGTGGTGTGGTAGAGTAGTGCAATGGTAGGCTAGCGCAGTGAGCAGTATAGGGGTGGAGTAGTGCAGTGGCACAGTAGTGCAGTGAGCAGAATAGGGGTAGAGTAGTGCAGTGGTGGGGTAGTGCAGTGAGCAGTATAGGGGCAGAATAGTGCAGTGGTACAGTAGTGCAGTGAGCAGAATAGAGGTAGAGTAGTGCAGTGAGCAGTATAGCGTTAGAGTAGTGCAGTGATATGGTAGTGAAGTGAGCAGTATAGGGGTAGAGTAGTGCAGTGGTGTGGTAGTGCAGTGAGCAGTATAGGGGTAGAGTAGTACAGTGAGCAGTATAGGGGTAGATTAGTGCAGTGAGAAGTATAAGGGTGGAGTAGTGCAGTGAGCAGTGTAGTAGTGCAGTGGAGGGGTATTGCAGTGAGCAGTATAAGGGTGAAGTAGTGCAGTGGTAGGGTAGTGCAATGAGCAGGCTAGGGGTAGAGTAGTGCAGTGAGCAGTATAAGGGTGGAGTAGTGCAGTGGTAGGGTAGTGCAGTGAGCAGTATATGGGTAGAGTAGTACAGTGAGAAGTATAAGGGTGGAGTAGTGCAGTGAGCAGTGTAGTAGTGCAGTGGAGGGGTAGTGCAGTGAGCAGTATCGAGGTAACGCAGTGTAGTGGTGGGGTACTGCAGTGAGCAGTATAGGGGTGGAGTGGTGCAGTGGTAGGGTAGTCCAGTGAGCAGTATAGGGGTAGAGTAGTGCAGTGCAAGGGTAGTGCAGTGAGAAGTATAGGGGTGGAGCAGTGCAGTGGTAGGGTAGTGCACTGAGCGATATAAAGGTGGAGTAGTGCAGTGAGCAGTGTAGTAGTGCAATGAAGGGGTAGTGTAATGAGCAGTGTAGGGGTAGAGTAGGGCAGTTTTAGGGTACTGCAGTGAGCAGTATAAGGGTGGAGTAGTGCAGTGTAGTAGTGCAGTGGTAGGGTAGTGCAGTGAGCAGTATAGAGGTAGAGTAGTGCAGTGGTGGGGTAGTGCAGTAAGCAGTATAGGGGTAGAGTAGTGCAGTGGTGGGGTAGTGCAGTGAGCAGTAAAGGGGTAGAGTAGTGCAGTTGTTGAGTTGTGTAGTGAGTGGTATAGGGGTAAGATAGTGCAGTGGTAGGATAGTGCAGTGAGCAGTATATGGGTGGAGGAGTGCAGTGAGCAGTGTAGTAGTGCAGTGGTGGGGTAGTGCAGTGAGCAGTATAGGGGTAGAATAGTGCAGCGAGAAGTATAAGGGTGGAGTAGTGCAGTGAGCAGTGTAGTAGTGCAGTGGTGGAGTAGTTGTAGGGTTGTGCAGTGAGCGGTATGGGGTAAGGTAGTGCAGTGAGTAGTATAGGGGTGGAGTAGTGCAGTGAGTAGTATAGGGGTGGGGTAGTGCAGTGAGTAGTACAGGGATGGAGTAGTGCAGTGAGTAGTATAGGGGTGGAGTAGTGCAGTGAGTAGTATAGGGCTGGAGTAGTGCAGTGAGTAGTATAGGGGTGGAGTAGTGCAGTGAGTAGTATAGGGCTGGAGTAGTGCAGTGAGTAGTATAGGGGTGGAGTAGTGCAGTGAGTAGTATAGGGCTGGAGTAGTGCAATGAGTAGTATAGGGCTGGAGTAGTGCAGTGAGTAGTATAGGGGTGGGGTAGTGCAGTGAGTAGTATAGGGGTGGAGTAGTGCAGTGAGTAATATAGGGGTGGGGTAGTGCAGTGACTAGTATAGGGCTGGAGTAGTGCAGTGAGTAGTATAGGGGTGGGGTAGTGCAGTGAGTAATATAGGGGTGGGGTAGTGCAGTGAGTAGTATAGGGGTGGAGTAGTGCAGTGAGTAGTATAGGGGTGGAGTAGTGCAGTGCGTAATATAGGGGTGGGGTAGTGCAGTGAGTAGAATAGGGCTGGAGTAGTGCAGTGAGTAGTATAGGAGTGGAGTAGTGCAGTGAGTAGTATAGGGCTGAAGTAGTGCAGTGAGTAGTATAGGGGTAGAGTAGTGCAGTGAGTAGTATAGGGGTGGGGGTAGTGCAGTGAGTAGTATAGGGGTGGAGTAGTGCAGTGAGTAGTATAGGGGTGGGGTAGTGCAGTGAGTAGTATAGGGGTAGGGTAGTGCAGTGAGTAGTATAGGGGTAGGGTAGTGCAGTGAGTAGTATAGGGGTGGAGTAGTGCAGTCAGTAGTATAGGGGTGGAGTAGTGCAGTGAGTAGTATAGGGGTGGAGTAGTGCAGTGAGTAGTATAGGGGTGGGGTAGTGCAGTGAGTAATATAGGGCTGAAGTAGTGCAGTGAGTAGTATAGGGGTAGAGTAGTGCAGTGAGTAGTGTAGGGGTGGAGTAGTGCAGTGAGTAGTATAGGGGTGGAGTAGTGCAGTGAGTAATATAAGGCTGAAGTAGTGCAGTGAGTAGTATAGGGGTAGAGTAGTGCAGTGAGTAGTATAGGGATGGAGTAGTGCAGTGAGTAGTATCGGGGTGGAGTAGTGCAGTGAGTAGTATAGGGGTGGGGTAGTGCAGTGAGTAGTATAGGGGTGGAGTAGTGCAGTGAGTAGTATAGGGGTGGAGTAGTGCAGTGAGTAGTATAGTGATGGAGTAGTGCAGTGAGTAGTATAGGGATGAAGTAGTGCAGTGAGTAGCATTGTGGTGGAGTAGTGCAGTGAGTAGTATTGGGGTGGAGTAGTGTAGTGAGTAGTAAAGGGATGGAGTAGTGCAGTGAGTAGTATAGGGGTGGAGTAGTGCAGTGAGTAGTATAGAGATGGAGTAGTGCAGTGAGTAGTATCGGGGTGGAGTAGTGCAGCCAGTAGTATAGGGGTGGGGTAGTGCAGTGAGTAGTATAGGGCTGGAGTAGTGCAGTGAGTAGTATAGGGGTGGGGTAGTGCAGTGAGTAATATAGGGGTGGGGTAGTGCAGTGAGTAGTATAGGGCTGGAGTAGTGCAGTGAGTAGTATAGGGCTGGGGTAGTGCAGTGAGTAATATAGGGGTGGGGTAGTGCAGTGAGTAGTATAGGGGTGGGGTAGTGCAGTGAGTAATATAGGGGTGGGGTAGTGCAGTGAGTAGTATAGGGGTGGAGTAGTGCAGTGAGTAATATAGGGATGGGGTAGTGCAGTGAGTAGTATAGGGCTGGAGTAGTGCAGTGAGTAGTATAGGGCTGGAGTAGTGCAGTGAGTAGTATAGGAGTGGGGTAGTGCAGTGAGTAGTATAGGGATGGAGTAGTGCAGTGAGTAGTATAGGGGTGTGGTAGTGCAGTGAGTAGTATAGGGGTGGAGTAGTGCAGTGAGTAGTATAGTGATGGAGTAGTGCAGTGAGTAGTATAGGGATGGAGTAGTGCAGTGAGTAGCATTGTGGTGGAGTAGTGCAGTGAGTAGTATCGGGGTGGAGTAGTGTAGTGAGTAGTAAAGGGATGGAGTAGTGCAGTGAGTAGTATCGGGGTGGAGTAGGGCAGTGAGTAGTATAGGGATGGAGTAGTCCAGTGAGTAGTATCGGGGTGGAGTAGTGCAGCCAGTAGTATAGGGGTGGGGTAGTGCAGTGAGTAGTATAGGGGTAGAGTAGTGCAGTGAGTAGTATAGGGGTGGGGTAGTGCAGTGAGTAGTATAGGGCTGGAGTAGTGCAGTGAGTAGTATAGGGGTGGAGTAGTGCAGTGAGTAGTATAGGGCTGGAGTAGTGCAGTGAGTAGTATAGGGGTGGAGTAGTGCAGTGAGTAGTATAGGGCTGGAGTAGTGCAATGAGTAGTATAGGGCTGAAGTAGTGCAGTGAGTAGTATAGGGCTGGGGTAGTGCAGTGAGTAGTATAGGGGTGGGGGTAGTGCAGTGAGTAGTATAGGGCTGGAGTAGTGCAGTGAGTAGTATAGGGGTGGAGTAGTGCAATGAGTAGTATAGGGCTGAAGTAGTGCAGTGAGTAGTATAGGGGTAGAATAGTGCAGTGAGTAGTATAGGGGTGGGGGTAGTGCAGTGAGTAGTATAGGGGTGGAGTAGTGCAGTGAGTAGTATAGGGGTGGGGTAGTGCAGTGAGTAATATAGGGCTGAAGTAGTGCAGTGAGTAGTATAGGGGTGGGGTAGTGCAGTGAGTAGTATAGGGGTGGGGTAGTGCAGTGAGTAATATAGGGCTGAAGTAGTGCAGTGAGTAGTATAGGGGTAGAGTAGTGTAGTGAGTAGTGTAGGGGTGGAGTAGTGCAGTGAGTAGTATAGGGGTAGAGTAGTGCAGTGAGTAGTGTAGGGGTGGAGTAGTGCAGTGAGTAGTATAGGGGTGGAGTAGTGCAGTGAATAGTATAGGGGTAGAGTAGTGCAGTGAGTAGTATAGGGATGGAGTAGTGCAGTGAGTAATATAGGGGTGGAGTAGTGCAGTGAGTAGTATAGGGCTGGAGTAGTGCAGTGAGTAGTTTGTATTGGTGGATAGAGAGCAGTTCCCTAGCTGTCTATGTTCAGTGTAGCAGGCAAGGGGACTCCGGGACAGGTTGAGGGAAGTCTTGGGGGTGTAGGGGGGGGGGGGGGGTCGGTGGCTCCTCTCACTTACCGCCAGGCAGGAGGTAGGTGACTGTCCATCTTCACATCTCCTCCTGTCCCATCTTCACCAGCCGGACCAGCGGATACCTGTGGGAGGAGCGACCCCGCCCCGCCCACTATCGCGCGCACGCCAGTCTCTGGAGGCTCCGCACTGCACACAGAGGAGGAGCGCAGAGCCGCAGACCGCCCCCGCCGGGTCTTCAGGTCACATAATGAGCCCTGTGTGTGCCCAGAGTGTAGGACAATTGTCATTTCATTTTTAATTAGTGAATCTTTCCTCCGTTATATTATGTACATATTGCACCAACTAAAAGAGAATCACGGAATATCACATTAAATGTACCCGACCAGCTAAATCTCCATACATGACATTTCATCAGCTGGCGTCAAACTTCTACATTTTACAACTTTCATTAGCATAATATCCTGCCATGGAGGTCCTTGTATGCAGTATAGGGGTGGAGTAGCACAGTGGGCAGTACAGGGGTAGTGCAGTGGTAGGGTAGTGCAGTGGTAGGGTGGTGCAGTGGTAGGGTGGTGCAGTGGTAGTGTGGTGCAGTGGTAGGGTGGTGCAGTGGTAGGGTGGTGCAGTGGTAGTGTGGTGCAGTGGTAGTGTGGTGCAGTGGTAGGGTGGTGCAGTGGTAGGGTGGTGCAGTGGTAGGGTGGTGCAGTGGTAGTGTGGTGCAGTGGTAGTGTGGTGCAGTGGTAGGGTGGTGCAGTGGTAGTGTGGTGCAGTGGTAGGGTGGTGCAGTGGTAGGGTGGTGCAGTGGTAGGGTGGTGCAGTGGTAGTGTGGTGCAGTGGTAGTGTGGTGCAGTGGTAGGGTGGTGCAGTGGTAGTGTGGTGCAGTGGTAGTGTGGTGCAGTGGTAGGGTGGTGCAGTGGTAGGGTGGTGCAGTGGTAGTGTGGTGCAGTGGTAGGGTGGTGCAGTGGTAGTGTGGTGCAGTGGTAGGGTGGTGCAGTGGTAGGGTGGTGCAGTGGTAGTGTGGTGCAGTGGTAGGGTGGTGCAGTGGTAGGGTAGTGCAGTGGTAGGGTGGTGCAGTTCTGCCATGGAGGTCCTTGTTCTGGCACATCCTGCTATATGAAGACAACTTTGTCCTCACCTCTGTCCTTGCCTCCCAAATAACTTCTTGGGTTGTCACACCTGAATACTGTAAGTGACCATTATTACACAGGCAAAGTCCTTTGTTGTCACCATTAGAGACGCCACCATGAGAAATGCCACCCTATCATCACTTGATAGCGTGTAGACATGAAATGGCTGCAAAGAGGCTGCAGGAGAGCAGCAAACTGACAAAACAAATCCTACCTGCCTAGAGGTCTGCTCTTTTAACCCCTTCAATACCGGGCACACAACCTTCTCAGGCCAATTTGCAGATTCCAGCGCTCTCGCACTTTTAATGACAATTGCGCGGTCATGCAATGCTGGACCCAAACAATATTTTTATAATTTTTTTCACACAAATAAAGTTTTCTTTTGGTGGTATTTAAGGACTTGACACCCATGCGATAGCCAGAAGACGGCTACAGCGTGGGCTTAAAATGCCGGGACGGCGTACATGGATGTCCCCCCGATCTCATACCGTGTGCACACCCCCTGGGACACGCGGCCAGCGCGCTCTGTGATCGCTGAGTCCTTGGGACTCGGCTGATCACAAATCAGGTAAAGGGCCAATCACAGTGGCCCCTTTACCATGTGATCAGCTCTCAGCCAATGACAGCTGATTACAGAAGTAAACAGAAGCCGGATATTGGCTTTTTTTCCCCCTCACACTGTCAGCGTGTAAGAAAGAAGAAAGCCGCTAACCAGCTTCTGTTGGAGGGACATCGGTCCACTTAGTGCCCACTGGTGCTGCTAATCAGTGCCCACCAGTGTCATCTATCAGTGCTGCTAATCAGTGCCCACCAGTGCCATCTATCAGTGCTGCTAATCAGTGCCCACCAGTGCCACCTATGAGTATCTCATCATCAGTGTCACTTATCAGTGCTGCCTATCAGTGCCCATCAGTGCTGCATATTAGTGACACAGATGAGTGCCCATCAGAGCTACCTATCAGTGCCACCCATCAGAGCAGCCTCATCAGTGCCTCCTGATAAGTGCCCACCCTTGCTGCCTCTTCAGTGCCCATCAGTGCCATCTATCAGTGCCGCGTCATCAGTGCCACCTATCAGTGCCGCGTCATCAGTGCCCATCAGTAAAAAAATAAAAGTGACCTGTTTGCAAAATGGTATAACAATATATGAAAACTGTTTTTTTTTTCTAAATTTTCTTTTTTTTTGTTTGCTCAGAAAAAAATAAAAAACCTCAGTGGTGATTAAATGCCACCAAAAGAAAGCTATTTGTGGGCAAAAAATGATAACATCATTTGGGTACAGTGTTGCATGACCGCAAAATTGTCATTCAAAGTGCGACTAATCAGTAATTTTTCTTCTTCACTGATGGGCACTGTTGAGGTGGCACTAATATGCAGCACTGATGGGTACTGATAGGCGGCACTGATATGCAGCGCTGATGGGCATTAATAGGCGGCAAAGATAGGTGGCACTGATGGTTAGCATTTACAGGTACTGATAGGTGGCACTGATGGGCAGCACTTGCAGGCACTGATGAGCACTGATAGGAGGCACTGATGGGCAGCACTTATATGCACTGATGGGCACTGATAGATGGCACTGATGGGCACTGATAAGTGGCACTGATGGGCAGCACTTATGGGCACTGATAGGTGGCACTGATGGGCAGCACTTACAGGCACGGATGGGCACTGATAGGTGGCACTGATGGGCAGAACTTATAGGCACTGATAGGTGGCACTGATGGGCAGCACTTATAGGCCCTTACAGGCACTGATAGGTGGCACTGATGGGCAGCACTTATAGGCACTGATGGACACTGATAGGTGGTACTGATGGGCAGCACTTATAGGCACTGATGGACACTGATAGGTGGTACTGATGGGCAGCACTTATAGGCACTGATGGACACTGATAGGTGGTACTGATGGGCAGCACTTACAGGCACTGATAGGTGGCACTGATAAGCAGCACCTATAGGCACTGATAGGTGGCACTGATAAGCAGCACTTATAGGCACTGATAGGTGGCACTGATAAGCAGCACTTATAGGCACTGGTAGGTGGCACTGATGGGCAGCACTTACAGGCACTGATAGGAAGTGCTCATGGGCACTAATAAACAGCACTGATAAGGAGGCACTGATGGGCACTGATTTGTATCACCAGTGGGCACTGACAGGCATTACTGATGGGGCAGATCCTCTCCTCGCACACTGTCAGCACCCATCCGGAATTTCCTGTGTTCAAAGTCACTTTAATCCCCTTTTTTCGGTTTTAAGTCATCTTCACCACGTCTAGATGTCGAAATCCGTTGAGTTTCTGCCATGTGATTGGCTGATTAGCAGTTTGTGTTAATAAGCAATAGAACAGGCATACCTAATAAAGTGGCCGGTGAGTGTATATATATATATATATTTAGTAATACATAGCTCCCAACTGTCCCTGATTTGGAGCAATGTCCCTCTGTCCCTCTTTTCTCCTCATTTGTCCCTCATTTTGATCTGATCTATATAGTTGTATATAAAATGTACTTTTTATCTATCAAAAAGAGTTTCCCAGAACTAAACCTTCCATCCAAATTCTAAATTGCTGCATTTGTAATTTAAAATGTAAATAATTTTTAATTTAAAAGCCAATATAAAGGAATAATAGTGGTAGAAAAAAAACACTTGTGGATTTAATTAACCTTTTATATTTTTTAGGGGGTATGTCCCCTATAAGGGGGCGTGGCAGGGGGCGTGTCCTATGCCTACATACATTTCCCACAAGGCGTCCCTCGTTCCCATCTGAAAATGTTGGGAGGTGTGGGAATATCCTTTGTTCATATTTCATGTCTGAGGTTTACAACCACGTGTCCGGTGAGTGTACTTACTGAGTGTATTTCTGGCCGATCAACAGGCATTTCCTGCACTTGTTGGGTCTGAAAATGATTAAACATGGGAACATGTGTATGTATTGTGGAGATACTGAATGTGTTTTTTTTTTTTTGTTTTTTGTTGTTTGTTTTATATTATGACCTGACACACACTTTAAAGTGGTAGTATGGTCAATTTTTTTACTTTTACCTACAGGAAAGCCTATAATAAGGCTTACCTGTAGGTAAAAATAATATCTCCTAAACCTGTACGGTTTAGGAGATATTCCCCTCGGTATGCGCCGCTGACTGCAGCAGCGCATGCGCACAAGGGGGTTCTCTCCGTGAAAATCCGGCAGCGCTCGTGCGACCGGACTGAAATCTCCCGCGCGCATGCGCGGGAGTGACGATATCGCGGCTCCGGCCACTCACAGCGCCGGAGCCGCGATACCCGGAAGAGACGCCGAAGGAGCATGTCAGCTCCCTCGGCGTGGATCGGGACAGATGTCGGGGCCTCGTTCTAAGGTAAGTATTTCATAATGAGCTAGTATGCGGTGCATACTAGCTCATTATGCATTTTGCTTTGCAGGTTTAAAAATAAAAATAAAAAATTGCGGGTTTACTACCGCTTTAAGTAACCACAGCATTTACAGGAAAGCCATGCCACCTAGGGGAGAACATGCAAACTCCATGCAGATCGTTTTCCTGGGGAGAATTTGACCCACAGCTCCAGTGCTGTCTGACAACTCCATTAATCTTCTATAGTATCACATAGATATTTATCAATGTCTCTGGAGTTGCCAGGGTCAGCTTTCTTTGTGCTTTGATGGATGGTCACAGAATTCCAAAATGTACTAAAAAACTTCCATGTGGAACTGACGCTCTACTACCCTTCAATGGTAAGGCTTGTTGCTTTGATTGTGTTCATAGGGCTCTGCAAAGCGACCATAGGGATCATTCACTGCACTGCTCATTACATCTATGTTGAGGGTCCACCTAAGCTTTGCAGAACATTTATAAAATACACTATATTACCAAAAGTATTGGGACGCCTGCCTTTACACGCACATGAACTTTAATGGCATCCCAGTCTTAAGTCTCGTACACACCATCGGATTTTACGACGGGAATAGTGTGATGACAAAAAATCCGACCGTGTGTACGCTCCATCGGACAATTGTCAGATTTTCTGCGGACAAATGTTGGATGGCAGATTTTAAAATTTTTTTCCGCGGACAAATGTCCGATGTCAGATTTTCCGAGCGTGAGTACACAAGTCCGTCGGACAAAAGTCCAAAGTACAAACACGTATGCTCTGAAGCAAGGGCGAGCCGAAAGCGGTCGGTCTTGTAAAGTAGCTTTCTTAATACAGAATTACATAGATATTGTTACATAGTAGGTGAGGTTGAAAAAAAGACACAAGTCCATCAAGTCCAACCTATGTGTGTGATTATATGTACCATTCGTGACGTGCAAAATGATGAAATCTGGAAATGCAGCGCACAATTCTCTTCTTCTATAATAGGATAATAATGAAGCTGCTTTGCTGGTGATACTGATGGAGTTATTTCAAACAAATTTTCAAAGGCTTTTTTTTTTTCTAGTGTTATCAAGAATAATATTATTTTTTATTTGCACAAGTTACCACAACACCATTATCCCTTGTTAATTTTACATTGTATTTTTTTAAAATGTAACTGTCTACTTCCAAACTGTCATTTGAAGTAAAACACACAGCCAAGTATTATTTTCCACAATTGTTTTTATCGTGCATTAAAAAAAGAAAACAAATAAAATTAGTCATGCTATCTGCCAATAGAACTTAACCAAAAAGTACATTCTATGCATCCAAAAATATAGAAAATATACCAAATCAAATCATTATTCAACCAAAAAATAAAATAAAAGCCTCATGCATGTGTCCTGCTTCTTAATATAGGGGGTCAACAATGCCAAGAGTTGGTGAAAGCAGGGGTCCGTCATCCGGAGATAATTCTGAAAAACATCTGGATTATTCTCCTGGAGCTCCCACAGCAAAGGCATATGACATAATTGGTCACGATTAATAAAGCAACCGATTTTTGGTCCAAGAACTCCTCCTCTTCCTGTTCCTGGACTTGGGTCAAAGCAATAACTCCAAGGACAATAATAAATAACACATTATCTCAGTGATTCTCAACCAGGGTTCCTCCAGAGGTTGCTAGGGGTTCCTTCAGCATTGGGCAATTTCTGCCTCTCAGATAAGTTCCCACTGACGCCATTGATCTTTTTAGCTATCTGTAAGGAGGTAATTCTTCCCAATGACCACAAGTGTAAGGCCAATTTTTCCCACTGACCATCACACTGTATCATGAGTTGTATATTTCTAATTTTTAGCAGGGGTTCCCCCCGAGACCAGAGAACTATTTCCAGGGTTCCTCTGTGTTGAAAAGGTTGAGAAAGGCTGCGTTATCTCCTCCAATTCCGCAACATCGCTGGTTGACGAACGGCCGTTCAGAAACTAACTGAAAAGCGCAAAATGAAAAGTGCGAATCAACACTCACCAAACTTCTACCAACACAAAATTAGCAGAAAGATCCCAAATGGTGGCGCTAAAGAGCTGAAAATCAACGTAGTACGTCACTACGTTCGTATTTGTTGGCCAACAGTTGCGTGCCGTGTGTATGCAAGACAAGTTTGGGCCAACGCCCTTTGGACAAAAGTCCATGGTTTTGTTGGCCAACAATCCGATCGTATGTATGAGGCTTTAGTCCGTAGGGTTCAATATTGAGTTGGTCCACCCTTTGCAGCTGTAACCGCTTCAACTCTTCTGGGAAGGCCGTTCACAAGGTTTTGGAGTGTGTCTATGGGAATGTTTGACCATTCTTCCAGGAGCACATTTGTGAGGTCAGGCACTGATGTGGATGAGAAGGCCTGGCTCACAGTCTCCACTTTAATTCATCACAAAGGTATTCTATCAGGTTGAAGTCAGGACTCTGTGCAGGCCAGTCCAGGTCCTCCACCCCAAACTCGCTCACCCATACTTTTTTCATATAGAGATAAGCGCCAGTGAGTTACTGCACCGCACCCCATGTATTTTTAGAATAGATAGGAAGCAAATTGTGGGGATTTTTTTGGCTGCTTTACATCAAAAGTGTTTTTTTGGAGCTCAAATATGTTTTAACAATGTTTAAATAAATTATGTTTTTTTATCGCATTCAGTGTCGTTTGATGTAAAGCACCCGAAAAATCCCAACAATTTGTTTCCTATTTATTTCGTTTTTTTTCGTTTTGGATAGAGAGTGGGAATCCCTGTTGTGACCAGAGTCACCAAAACAAGTGAAGATTTTCCCTCTTTTCCTGTTCCGGTGACAACCAAAATTTGGTATTTTCTTCCACTTTCACGCCTGGTGTAGTTACCCAAATTGGCTACTAAGTGTTGCGATAGCATCTACCAGATGTCTATGCAATATTTGCATAGTTATTGTCAGGACCTGGATCACCTGCTGGTGCTCCGGATGATGATCGTTTTAATTAATAATCGGACTGATCAGTATGGACAGCATTAGGTGCTCCTACACATGACTGCTTAACCCCTTCAGATCCGCGCTATAGCCGAATGACTGCTACAGCGCGGACCTACTTTGCCGGGAGGCCGTCAATATACGTCCTCCCCTTTGTGCACTCCCCACGCACCCCCTGCAGGGCGTGCGCACTGCACGCTGTGATCACTGAGTCAATAAGACTTTGGTAATCACAGATGATCAGCCAATCCCGACCCCTTACCACGTGATCAGCTGTCAGCCAATGACAGCTGATCACATGATGTAAAAAAAAGCTCGGTAATCGTTTTTTTTTCTCCTCACGTTGACAGCGGAGGAGAAAAAAAAGCTGATCACCGGCTTCTGTGCAAGGGACATCGGTCCCAAAGAGGAAGATGCACAGCCATCTCATCTGTGCCCACTATTGCCACCTGCCAGTGCCCACAGTGCCACGAATCAGTACCCACCAGTGCATAACAATGCCAGCAATCAGTGCCACCTATCAATGCCCACGAGTGCCACCTATCAATGCCCACCAGTGGTGCCAATCAGTGCCACCTAGCAGTGCTGCCTATCAGTGTCACCTACCAGTGCCAATCAGTGCCCATTACTGCCACCCATCAGTGCCCATCACTGCCACCTATCAGTGCCACCTTTTAGTGCCCTTCACTGCCACCTATCAGCGCCACCTTTTAATGCCCTTCAGTGCTGCCCATCAGTGCCACCTGTCAGTGCCACCTGTCAGTGCCTACCAATGCCACCTATCAGTACCCACCAATGCCACACTTAATCAGTGCCCATCAGTGCCACCTTATCAGTGCCCATCAATGCAGCCTCATCAGCATACATCAATGAAGGAGAAAAATTACCAGTTTGCAAAATGAATGCAGCCTATCGGTGCCCATCAGTGCAGCCTCATCAGCATACATCAATGAAGTAGAAAATTACCAGTTTGCAAAATTGAATAACAAAATATAAAATGGTTTAGTCCTTTTTTAATTTTGTTAACAAAAAAAAAAAAAAACAGAGGTGCTCAAATACCACTAAAAGAAAACTCTATTTCTCTTTTGTTCATTGGCAGACACAGCTTTCTTTATTCAGAACCATAGGGTTATAGCGCCCCCTACAGGAGTAGGACACTAGGCAGACAAAAGGACTTGGCTACACCCCCCCCCCCCCCTGCTATAGGCCTTCAGTTTTTTTTCTGCCTAGTCAGGAGTAAGGACCTAGTTCCCTGTTGGGATGTCTTGTCCTGGCAATTTTATTTATTTGGTTTTATTTTTTATTTTTTTTTGCCACCATTTTGGGACATCCCTATGATTCTGAATAAAGAAGGCTGTGTCTGTCAATGAACGAAAGAGAAAATAGGATTTTTGATTTACTGTAAAATCCATTTCTTTCATTGAGTTCATTGACAGACACAGCACCCACCCGTCTATGGAGTTTTTAAAGTGGTTTTAAACCCTTACAAACCACTTTGACCTAGATTAAGGCTTACCTGTAGGTCCAAGAAATATCTCCTAAACCTATACGGTTTAGGAGTTATTTCCAAAAAGCCAGCCACCGCTGTCTACGGCGCATGCACCATAGACAGCGGCGCGCAGGCGCACTGGGCAGGCCGCAGATCGCAGCGATATGCCGCGAGTGTCGGCTCCTGTGTGCATGCGCGGGAGTCACGTCATTGCTGCTCCAGCGAATCACAGCGCCGGAGCAGCGAGACCCAGAAGTCACTCCGGGATCCATGGCAGCGGCAGACATGAAGACGGAGGACCGCTTCGGGGGCTTCGTTCTCAGGTAAGTTATTCATAATGAGCTAGTATGCTATGCATACTAGCTCATTATGCCTTTGCCTTGCAGATGGCTTCTCCCCCCCCCCCCCCCCATGGGTTTACAACCACTTTAATACTTCTGATACTGCTTGTTACCTCACTGAAGGCCTGTAGCACAGCGGTGGGTGTATATCACCTAGGACTGCCCATGGGCATAGCCAAGTCTTTTTGTCTGCCTAGTGTCCTACTCCTGAAGGGGGCGATATAAGGCTGTGTCTGTCAATGAAACAGATTTTACGGTAAGTCAAAAATCCTATTTTGGGGGGAAAAAAATTGATAAAAGTTAATTTGGGTACCGTGTTGTATGACCGCGTAATTGTCGTTCAAAGAGTAAAAACGATGAAAACTGAAAATCGGTCTGGGGAGGAGGAGCGTTTAAGTGCCCAATAAGCAAGTGGTTAAAGGGACACTCTGCTCTTGTTCCTGATTGGTGGGTTTGGGGTTCCTGTTGTAGGAGTGTAGAAACCATTCAGGAGAGCTTCAGATGCAACGCATAGCACTGGCCTCTGCCAAGGTTGCAACCCTCTCTAATCCATGAGCCCTCACCCCCCCTCTAGAAGAATTCCTACACACTCAGCAAGTCATGCATTTAACACAAAGACATTTTGTTAGGTTTAAACAGAAGGCAGTTTATTTTATGTAGTAATATGTCTTTATGTATTGTGGTTTCCAGGCAACAGGGAGGTGTTGATCGGGACCTTGTATTATTCCAGAGTCTATGCCCTGTAGCCCTTCTGGGGTTTTTGTTGCTTTCTCAAGCTAGTGGTGAGAAAATATTACCCACAGCTTTTTATTTTTTTTTATTTTTTTATTTTTGAATACAACAAACAGGAAAGGTTAGAACTTCTATCAGAGCCTTTCTCAACCTTTTTACCCTTAAGGAGCCCTTTAAATCCGCGTTAGGACTTGTGGAAGCCCTACTCAAACCAATTCATTGGTGGCCCAAGAACTCCTCCTCCACCTTAAATCACCCTTACATTGATGGCATGGCTCCTTACAGTAGTGGTCATAATGCCACCCTTGCAGAGAGCTGAAAGGATTTCTGGTGTCATGTAGCTGGCTCTGCTGTATGGCATTGGCCTCAGAACTTATGTTGGCACCATGATATGGTCTGTCAGCCAAAGCTCAAGGAACTCCAAGCAACCTCTGAAGGAACCATAGGGTTCCACTGAATTATGGTTGAGAATGGGCGCCCTATCAGGTTTTACTGTTCTATTAGATAGATTTCCCCCTCACTTCTTGCCCAGGGGGACAACCTTTGTACCAAACAGAAAGTGAAGGAATATCTCCAATGGAGCCTTCAACGCCAGCAAAATCTGACATGAGTTTGAATTCTTCCCCACGCTAATCTAAAACAAAAATACATGTTTTGGCTAAAGATACACTAATTAGGGTGGCACAGTGGTGTAGTGGGTAGCACTCTCACCTAGCAGTAAAAAGGGTCTCTGGTTTGAATCCCAACCACGACCCTACCTGCCTGGAGTTTGCATGTTCTCCCTGTGTCTGCCTGGATTTCCTCCGGGTACTCCGCCTTCCTCCCACACTCCAAAGACATGCAGGTAGGTTAATTGGCTTCTGTCCCAAATTGGCCCTAGTATATGAATGGGGACCTTGGATTGTGGGCTCCTTGAGGGTATGTGAGTGTGCAATGTACAGGGATAGGGACAATTGTAGGCATTCACTCAGGTTGAACTTGATGGACTTGTGTCTTTATTCAACCTTACTACTATGTAATTGGCTTGATTTATTGCTTTCACACCATCTTACTGGGCCATCCTTCTGTTTTCCTTTTGCACTTTTTTCAGCTGATATTTTCTAATAGATTTTTCTGAAAGAAGTGTCAAATGGGGCACCCCAAATTTTTAAGGGGGCTGTAAGAAGCCCACAATGTAGAAGCATTCATATGTAATGGAGCTGTAATAGTTGTGATCTCTAGCAGAATTATTTAAAGCAGAGTTCCACCCAAAAGTCCGCTTTAAGGACTCATGATCCCCTGACATGCCACATTTGGCATGTCATTTTTTTGGGGGGGGGGGGGGGCAGGGTGCTGTGTAATGGAAAGGGATCCAGAGGTGCAGGGTGCTGTGCAAATGGGTCCAAAGGTGCAGGGTGCTGTGTAATGGAAAGGGGTCCAGAGATGCAGGGTGCTGTGTAAAGGGGTCTAAAGGTGTAGGGTGCTGTGTAATGCAAAGGGGTCCAGAGGTGCAGGGTGCTGTATAATGTAAAGGGGTCCAGAGGTGCAGGGTGCTGTGTAATGTAAAGGGGTCCAGAGGTGCAGGGTCCTGTGTAATTTAAAGGGGTCCAGAGGTTCAGCGTGCTGTGTAATGTAAAGTGGTCCAGAGGTGCAGGGTGCTGTGTAATGTAAAGGGGTTCAGAGGTGCAGGGTGCTGTGTAATGTAAATGGGGTTCAGAGGTGCAGGGTGCTGTGTAATGGAAATGGGTCCAGAGGTGCAGGGTGCTGTGTAATGGAAAGGGGTCCAGAGGTGCAGGGTGCTGTGTAATAGAAAGGGGTCCAAAGGTGCAGGGTGCTGCATAATGTAAAAGGGTACAGAGATGCAGGGTGCTGTGTTATGTAAAGGGGTCCCGAGGTGCAGGGTGCTGTGTAATGTAAAGGGGTCCAGAGGTGCAGGGTTCTGTGTATTGTAAAAGGGTCCAGACAGCTGTATAATGTAAAGGGGTCCAGAGGTACAGGGTGCTGTGTAATTTAAAGGGGTCCAGATGTGCAGAGTGCTGTGTAAAGGGGTCCAGAGATTCAGGGTGCTGTGTATAGGAGTCCAGAGGTGCAGGGTGCTGTGTAAAGGGGTCCAGAGGTGTAGGGTGCTATGTAAAGGGGTCCAGAGGTGCAGGGTGCTGTGTAATGTAAAGGGGTCCAGAAATGCAGGGTGCTGTGTAATGGAAAGGGGTCCAGGGGTGCAGTTGTGGAGAAGGGGTACACAGTAGTAACAAAGAGATATTGGGGGCAGAGGGCACAGTGGGGTGTTTTTACATTTAAACGTAGGGGGGTCCCAGATATAGGATCTGCCCGGGTGCCAAATGTTCTAGGTATGCCCCTGTGTCCATTACTTGTTTTTCCTTGTATGTAGTTTACCTACAATTTTAAAACGCGCTTTAGCATGCATCAACCAGTTTGGCTAAATTTGGTGTGATACTTTGGCCTTCATTGTAAATAGCACCCCATAGTACTGTATTGTACTGTAGCGCCCAAAGCATCACAACGCACCGCACTACAAAAACTGTGGGGCACTGACGTATATGAAAACCTAATGTGCATTTTTTTGTCTAGTTTGGTCTGTTGATATGAATAATGAATGGGCTGCTCATCACAACACATGATAATGCACAGCAACAGTATGCATACCCACCCTTAGGTCCGGTTCACACTGAGGCAGCACAACTTGCAGAGCGACTGCCTCAGGTGACCTGGACACAACCGCTGCGGCGACTTGCAAAACGACTTCTCTATAGAAGTCAGTGCAAGTTGCCCCCAAAGTCGTACAAGAACCCTTTTCTAAGTCAGAGCGACTTGTGTCGCTCCGATTAGAACGGTTCCATTGTACAGAACGGGACGTCAGGCGGCTAAACAAGATATTTGGGGGGAACACCCTAAAAAAAATGCATAAAGATGGTGCTGCCATACAGTGCCAGGACAAGGCCATCCAGCACCCAGGGCAAAGATACCAAACTGCTCCCTCTTTTTCCCTTAGGGTTGTGGTCAGGGTGCCCCCTACCCTTGAAATAAACCATTGCGCCAGGGGCAGCCGTCCCTCCTGCCCACCCCTTGTCCCGGCCCTGCTGCCATAAGACCATATAACAGAACAAAAATATTACAGCGCACACATGCCAAACTTACATTTACCTCCAGCGAGGCTTTTTAAAAAACACCTAGACATTTTCAAAAGACATTATCAAAAAATATGGGGATTCTTTGTCGCAGTAAGTGGACTTAAGCACCGTATAGCAATATGGTGTGACCAAATCCCCATATTTTTTGATAATGTTTTTTGAAAATGTCTAGGTGTTTTTTAAAAAGCCTCGCTGGAGGCAAATGTTAGTTTGGTATGTGTGCACTGTTTTGTCAGGCGGCTAAGTCACCTGACAAGTCGTTCCAGTGTGAACCCGCCCTTAGCATTATGGTATATTTCACTGGAATTACCACCAATAAATTATATGTGTGCGACGTATTATCTCCCCTTATTATCAGATCTTTTCTGAAATGCACTTTTTGCTGATTAAATCCTGAAACTTCGGCAAACCTAAGCAGAATTTTCTAGTGAGGTCAGGCCAATGTGATGATAGACCCCCTTTATCGGCTGTGGGGGGGGGGGTTCCTTTTGGGCTCACAGGAAGTGAGCTGAATGAATTACTGGCCGGATCAAATGATGCAAATAAAGGACAACCATATCTAAGGATTGGTTTGCTGCAATATATTACATTTTTGAGTCTGGATACCCTTTAGTGTTGAGATCATCCAGATTCTTACCAGCAATTTTAATCCCTGAAGAAGAGGACTCTCTCTCGAAATGTGTTGGGTTGTTCTTTTGACTTTTATGATGAAATAAACTCGTTATGGTCTCTTAACATTTGGTCTGGTGCTGCTGTTTATTCCTTTTATTATTTAATCTGAAGCAAACTGTATGGGGCATCTTCATGTCTGTGAGCTGTCAAACCAAACTCTGCTTATTTCCTTGACTGTTATTAGTAACACTAGAGAAGGTTCTCTTGTGGAAAGGTACCACATCCAATATATAATACCATAATATGAACAAGAAAAATAACAAACCTTTAAGGTACCCAAAACGAGACCTATGAAATTATAATAAATTCAATACAATTGTATTAATAACATTCTAAAACATATTAAAACTCTGTTGCTCTCAAATACATCATAGGCCTCAGTTACAGTGATATCCTCATCCAGTACCTATTAGCTATTTATATCACAATGTACTCTTGTCCTTCATTTAATTAAATAAACATGATATTAGTTGAGTCCAACACTGATGGATGGTGCAGTGGAATGAAGACCTTGTCAACGCGTTTCTAGGTGGAGAAATTTGCTTTTTCAGGATGAGGCTAACTTTTCATAGCTGTGAATTCCCCTGTCGTTAAACCATATCCCTGGGGTGATCGCAGGGAGACCAAAGAAGAAAAGAGAAGCCATGTTCACCCAGTGTCAGCTGTGAACTCTTTCCTATCATATTAGGATTGTTACCTCCACTATGAGGCTTCATTAGATGTATGGCAATGTTCTGTAAACAAAAGTGGTGGCACAGTGGTGTGGTGGGTAGCACTCTCACCCAGCAATAACAAGGGTTGCTGGTTCAAATCCCACCCACAACACCACCCGCCCAGAGCCCACACACACCCACACAGGCCCCCCCCACACCCCAAAGACATGCAGGCAGGCCAATTGACCCCTGTCCAAAATTGGCCCTAGTATATTAATGCGAGTTGGGGACCTTGGATTGTGGGCTCCTTAAGGCCCCATTCACACCTGAGCATTTTGTAGCTTGAAGCCTGAAGCTACAAAACACTAGAGGGGAAAAAATATATTATTCTCAGTGGAGATGGCTCACATCTCCACTCCATGTCGCCTGAAGCTCAAACAAGTTCCAGACCCTTTTTTGTCGTTCGAATTGAGCAGATTTGGCCGTTTTTCTTCTTTTAACTTTGGTGACCTTTTGCCCTGCACAAAATCGCGGCAAATCGTGGTAAAAAACGCTGCGACTCACGGTAAAAAACGCTGCAAAATCACACGATTTTCTGCTTGAAAACGCTATGCTCAGGTGTGAATGCAGCCTGAGGGTAGGGACCAATGTGATTGTGTGATGTATGTGTGGAGCGCTGCATAAATGGCACTATATGGGTACCTTAAATAAAATAGGGATAATTGTGGACACGTACCCACACTCACTCAGGTTGAGATGGACTGGTGTCTTTATTCAACCTTACTAACTATGTAAAGAAGAATTCTTGGATAATTGTACCTATTTACATTGGACCAATTTATCTATGTATATACCATATCTGCAGGATGCCTCTAGGGGCTGGAATTCACTGTATAAACACAGCTACTCCAATGATCTCCCTATTTCTATGATCTCCACTGGCTTCTAGGTCCATTCTGAGTGACTGCCCTGCTGCATTATGAACACATGAGGTCGGACGCTCGGCATGTCTGTCATTCAGGGATTGATTTGCCTTTTCTCAATGAAGGCAAAGCATTCTTTGGTTGGAAAAGGCGGAGAGGTGGCGTTGACACCATGGTCTCCACCTCATCCAGTCAGGGAATGCCTTAGTGGTATTATCAAACACCCCAAAAGCAAAGTGACTAGCATTTGGATCCATCACCTGCTACCTCCATCTCTCACAATTCTGAAGTTTTGACTTTTTTTCTGACTTTTTATTCTGCATACTTGTTCCAGGTAAGCGATTAAGAAAGTATTGAAGCCAGTGGCTGGTATAATCAGAAGGCATTTAGCATGGGATGGCCCTGAATTTCTAGTATGACTGAATTGTAGTTCCACCACAGCCTTTGATTTCAGTGCACACATTCTTGCTAATTCAGTATATTCATGCGTTTATAACCATCTAAGCATGAACCGTATCAGGATGTCACAGACTTGTGAACTGGGATACCATCGCTATGCTGATGACACTTAGAATATATCTCTCCATTTCTCAACTCACCCTTTCTGTCTCCTCCCGCATCACTAATTTGCTAACTGACATATCAGTATGAATGTCACACCACTTCCTCAAACCCGATCCTTCCAATACTGAGCTCATGAGATTTCCTCCTCTTGTGTCCCCTACCCGAGGACTCCACCAAGACCAATGGTGCAATTATCAGTCTCTCCCCTCATACCAGGCTTCGAGGTGTCATCCTAGAATTGATCTCTCCTTTCAAACCCACATCCAATCATTGTCCATGCCTTCAACTAACATCTCTCAAATATGTTCCCTGTTAAAGCGGAGGTCCACCCTAAAGTGGACCTTCCGCTCATTGGAATCCTCCCCCCCTCCAGCGCCACAATTGGCACCTTTCAGGGGGGAGGGGGGTGCAGGTATCTGTACAGTACAGGTATCTGCACCCACTTCCGGGATAGCTCTCTGCGGAAAGGGGCGTAGATTACGCCCCTTTCCGAAAGTCCCCCGCTGCCTGCTGGGAAACACAAAGATCCCAGAGGCAGCGGGTCCATCCTTATTGCGCAGCGCGGCTCGCGCATGCGCAGTAGGGAACCGGGAAATGAAGCCGAAAGGCTCCACTTCCTGATTCCCATACCCAAGATGGCAGCGGCAGCACCCGAGAGACGATCGAGAGATCGGCTTCGGGTGCCGACATTGCGGGCGCACTGGACAGGTAAGTGTCACTATTTTAAAAGTCAGCAGCTGCAGTATTTGTAGCTGCTGGCTTTAAAAAAAAAAAAAAACGCGGACTCCCGCTTTAACCAATGACACCACAAAGCTATTAATTGGCTCCCATGTTATCTCTCACCTCGAGTACATCGACTTCCTTCTTTGTTGGCCAACCTCTAGGTACCTCACAGACTATCCCACCTTCATTCAATCATAAATGCTACTATCAGACTCCTCCACCTTACCCACCACTTATTTCCACCACCCCTCTCTGCCAATCCCTCCCCCGGCTACTGTTTATTCAAAAAATACAATTCATAACACCAACCTGCAAAGACATTCATAACTCTGCCCCTAGCTACATCATCAGCTTTACCAAAACCATTTACAGCCCTCCCTCCCCCCAGCAGCATCATCAATGCCACCCAAATCTCTACCACCACCTATATCATCCACTTCATCAATGCCATTCCACTCTGTGCCCCACCTACATCATCACGAGGGTGGTAAGCAATTTTTCGTGGGCAATGGCTGGTGTTGGCTCTTCAATCATCACGGCACCGTGGTTGATATGGTGTCAGGGTGATTGAAGCCCATTATTTCTGTTGTTACATTGTAATATTTAATGAAGTGGTTCAACTCACCATAATGCAGAATCAGTGGGAGCCCTTGGCGTGTCACTTGCCACATCTCCTACCACCAGATGCAGCTTGTCACTCGCAACCATCACCTGTCACCAAATGTGGATTGTCACTTGCCACTGTCACGTGCCACTATTTGTGGATTGTCACTTGCCCTGCTAGCCAGTGCCACAAAATGTGCATTGTCACTGCATTGGTGGCAGGCTGGCAGCACTGGTCTACTTAGCAGAGGCAGGTGCAGCTGTCGGTTCTGAGTGAGGGCAGGAGAGGAGAGCAGTGATGCGGGGCGGGCAGTGAGAGATGATGTCATCTCACTACTCCCCGCCACACCTCTGACATTGAAGAGGCCCACACTGTGAGGGCAGAAGAGAGCGGTGATGCGGGGTGGGCGGAGAGAGATGATGTCATCTCTGCTTGTCTGCCTGCTCCATTCTTCTCCCTTCTGCCTGCCTGGCTCTCTCATGTATCACGCCTGTCCGCCGCACCTGCGGCCCGGCTGCAGAGAGACCACGGCCCCCTGGTTAGGCAGGGACTCCTGCGGCAAGAGACTTGGGGCTATGGGCCCCAGATTCGGGGCTCTAGCCTCAATAGCCACCCCCTAGCAACGCCACTGCCCAAACCATACTCTTCACTCTTCCAAAGTCCTCCTGCTCTCTAGCTTCCTTGTCACCTCCTCCCATGGTCTCCTCCAGGACTTCTCAAGAGGCTCTCTCATCCTCTCAAACTCTCTTCTCCAATCTTTCTCCTACTCTTTTAGCTGATCTATGAAATCTCTGTATCCTTTCCTGGCTCCACCTAATAAACTGAACTTTTAACTTCTTCACCAGCTCATCCCTCACAGTTATTACCTTTTGTATCACTTGCCCTTCCCGCTAGAGTTTAAGCTCTCACGAGCAGGGCCCTCTGAGCCCTTTTCTATTGAACTGCTGTCTCCCTTTATGGTGGCGCTATATGAAGCCTGTATTATAATAATACCTCTTGTGCACAGTTATTGTGTCAGGGAAATTCTAAGCTTCTCCCTATAAGCATATACTTTCTTTGTGCTTAAAAGCACAAATACAGCTCTCTCATATAATGCCGGGAAAGCTCGCTTTTATGTCTCTCCATAACACAGATGCTGGTATCACGTTGAGCTCAGCAGAATCCTAAAGAGAATAGCCAGTCTCCTTTTATTTATACTAAAAACATGGATAACATAAGAAGGTGGTGGCTTCAGAATCAGCCAATCAGACACTTGTATTCATTCAAAAGAACCAATCACACACACATGTATATATTCAAATAGAAATACAGTAGTGACGTGTGCAGATGGACGTGTGGAAAACCATGTGGCAAGCACATGGTTCTGAACACGATCGTGTGCACACTTCCAACGCTACCAATGACACGAGCCATACTCTATCATGGCTCAGTGGGCCATAATTTTTGTATGGTTATGCTATGGTTCCCATGTACGCAGATCTGCTTACTTAGGAGTTTAAATACGGTCACCATGGAGTGGCCAATCCCTTGATGAGGCATAAACAAACATCCTTAAAAGAGCAAACAGATCAGCCGCATCCACGGGAAGGTTTCCGCAGCCAATGGTCTTCCACCAACGTCTGTATGTGCGAATACACTCACATAAGCATATTACAGCAAAACTGGCATTGGGGGACATCTGACAACACACATTAATAAAAATTTCCACAACAGTCGGTGGTAAAGCGCCGCTGGTTTTATCAGCGTTTTACCATCGTTTTAGGGGTGCATTTTGGCTGCTAGCAGGGTGCTTTTAAGTCCCCCGCTAGCGGCCGAATAAAGGGTTAAAAGTGCCTCTGCCATGGTGATTTCCAGGCGCTTTGGCAGCGCTGCCCATTGATTTCAATGGCAGGGGTGCTTTAGGAGCGGCACATACACTGCTCCTAAAGCGGCTCAAAGATGCTGCTTGCAGGACTTTTTCTAACGTCCCGCAAACGCTCCGCTCCAGTGTGAAAGCCCTCGGGCTCTCACACTGGAATGACTGGAGAGGCGCTTTACATCTGCTTTGCAGGCGCCTGTAAAGTGCCTCAGTGTGAAAGTAGCCTTAAGGTGTTTTTTTTTTTTTTTTTTATACCATAATGCATTCTCTGCATTAACTCTTCTGTGTCCGATCTCAATCCAGCGCACTGCCAGAGAACAGTGACTCTCTCTGCTCTTTTCTTTCTTACTGGGCAGATTGAAAGCAGCAGGAGCCATTGGCTCCTACTGCTGTCAATCAAATCCTATGATGAGGGAATGGGGTGTCGGGGGCCCACTGTCTGTGTCTATAAACACAGGCATCAGGGCTTGGGATCGAGCCCTCATGAGTGCCTCCATAGGAAGCGACTTCCTATGGTGGGGCACTCGCCGAAGAGGAGGAACCAGGAGCGCCGGCAGGGCATCCCAGAAGGGAAGGATTGGGTCTGCTCAGAGCAGGTGAGTATGATGCCGCGTACACACGACCGGACTATTTCGGTGGACTAGGTCCGACAGAATGAATCCATCAGATATTACGATCGTCTATGGGCTCCAGCAGACTTTTTTTTTTTCCCAAAAGTCCGACGGACCTTGAAATAAAACATGTTTCAAATCTTTCCAACGGACTTGAGTCTGGACTAAAAAAACATTAGTCTATATGCTAGTCTGACGGATGAAAACCAACGCTGGGGCAGCTATTGGCTACTGGCTATGAACTTCCTTATTCTAGTCCGGTTGTACGTCATCACGTTCAAATCCATCGGACTTTGATGTGATTGTGTGTGGCCAAGTCCGTTCATACGGAAAGTCCTTCGGAACTCTGCCGAAAGTCAGTCGGGAAGACCATCGGACCTAGTCCATTGAAAAGTCCAGTCGTGTGTACGCGGCATAACATGTTTATTATTAAAATAAACATAAGGGTTAGAATCACTTTAAGTTCAAAGTGTTAAGTTTGCACATGTGAATGATGGTCTTTCCAAAAAAATATTAAAAATTTTATTTGATAAATGCAGAATGATTATGGAATTTCCCCAGAATTCAATTGTGGGACTTTTTGTTCCAGACTAGTAGTTCTAGAACAGTGATGGTGAACCTTGGCACCCCAGATGTTTTTGAACTACATTTCCCATGATGCTCATGCACTCTGCAGTGTAGTTGAGCATCATGGGAAATGTAGTTCAAAAACATCTGGGGTGCCAAGGTTCGCCATCACTGTTCTAGAAGGTTCAGTCTTCTCTGTAATGTTGTTTTATACTCTGCAGCCATTTTACCAGAGAAAGGGTTAAGGTTTGCAAAAGTGCAGAGCTGTACTGATTTTAATCTAATATAACATAGTTAAGAGAGATATGACAATCATGACAGTCCCAGTGACTCTGAAAATGTTTTTTTCCCTGAAGGGAAACCACAATCTGTGTGACATAATGAAATGCACACTATACATTTCACACTGCCGAAAGAGGACAATGGCGTAAGGCGTGCAAACTTCATAACCATTGCGGGGTCAAACAGCAAGACCATTAAAACCCAATTGATGTCTCACACCTATTTATCTCTTTATAATTCTGTACCCCCTGCATGTTATGATTTGTGGCAGATTTTTTTTAGGAAATGCCTTCTGTCATTATAAATTCTGCTTAATTCCCTCACACTGCAGTGTTCTATGCTGACAGAGCTGAGTAGCAGCCACACCCTTCATCACAAGTGTCCTTGCTGAGAAGGGAAGGGGGGGGCATCTGGCTGACCAACTCTGTTACTAAGGCTGGATTCACACCTATGCAGTTTTAGGCTCGATTCACAGCGTTTTTGCAGTGCTTTTTGCGGTGCTTGCTGCGTTTCTGGATTTTGCCGCGATTTTGCCATGTTTTGCGTTTTTTTAAAGTTTTTTTTTCACTGTGGTTGCTTAGCAACCAGATATATACAGTAAAAAAAATAAAAAAATAAAAATAAAACGCAAAACGCAAATCACAAATCGCAGAAAAAACACAATAAAAATGCGGTAAAAAAAACGGTACTTGCGTTTTTGATGCAGGTCCATTGACTTCTATTACATGCAAAACGCTGCATTTTGCATGAAAAAAAAAGTCCCCGCCCCTTTCCAAAAACGCGGAGGCACAAAAATGCATTGATGTGAACATGTTCCATAGGAACCCATCTTAAAAAATTTCCTTGCATATCTGCAAAATGCAAAATGCATCAAAAAACGCGTTAGTGTGAATCAAGCCTTAGGCCTGATTACTGAGGGTAACAAAAAAGTGGAAGTAAGGTTGATAATACAAAGTCTATCTGACTGCATATCTGTTCTGACCAGGGGCGGACTGACCATTGGGCTACTCGGGCACTGCCCGAGGGCCCCATGCCACTAGGAGGCCCCATCAGGGTTGCCAGCCTCAGTAAAACCAGGGACAGTATGTAAAAATTTGTGTTTTTTTTTTACATCTGTCCCCGAAATGGCCCTTATCGACATCCTTTTGGTCTAAAAATCCTGAGATTATAGCTGCTACACCTCTCCAGTACCTTCTCAGCCAATAGAAACATGTCTGTGTATACTGTGTGATTGTATGCTGTGTGTCTGTGTTTGTGTCTACTGTGTGGCCCCATAATCTCTGATTGCCAGGGGGCCCCATAATCTCCTATTGCCCGGGGGCCCCATGAGTTGTCAGTCCGCCCCTGGTTCTGACCAGTCATTAAAGTACCCCCTGTCTTTCTAATTTTCTATTGCAAATTCAGTTACTTGTCACTGTTTCCATAGTAGTCAAATAGAGATCTTCACAATCTGTAGTAAATTTATTATCTTGGCCAAAAAAAGGCAGAAACATATTAGTTGATCCTGCTAGAAATCCAGAGAACACAACTTTCTGCATGATCTGCCTCTTCTGCACTAAAATCCCAAGTAACATTATGCCCAGTTCTCCCTTTGGACTACAGAACACTCCCTATTCTCCTTATCTCCATAAAATAAGGGGGAGGTGTTCTGCCGTTCAGAAGGGAGAACTCAGGCAGGGCTGCTGTGATGGAACCGTCCAGCACGAGGCTTGGGTGCCTCCGTCAAGATATAGCTTCCTCCAGTCTGGACATGGGAACCCGATATTATAGCGGAGCATACAAGACTAGCCGACTATAGCTTGTACATGCAAACTGGAACTCTTTATTGAAAACTCACACATAATTTGTATACCACACAATCCGATGAGGGGTTGACCATGCTACCCTAACAATACAAACTGTAAACAGGAATATAATTAACATAGCCAACATACACATAATGCTAATCCACATCTAGCAACTAATAGCTGACAGTGATTTAAAGCGGGAGTATACCCGCTGGTGTTTTTTTTTTCTGACCTGCAAAGGAAAAGTCATAATGAGCTAGTATGCCCCAAGATCTCGCCCGATCCACGCCGAGGGAGCTGACATGTTCCCTCTGCGTGTCTTCTGGGTATCGCGGATCCGGTGCTGTGAGTGGCCGGAGCCACGATATCGTCACTCCCACGCTTGCACGCGGGAGATTTCTTTCCGGCGTGGTCCGGCATCTGCCGGACTTTCAGCCGAGAATCCCCTGTGTGCATGCTCCGCTGCAGTCAGTGGCACATTGCGAGGAGAATATCTCCTAAACCTGTATGGTTACCTACGGGTAAGCCTTATTATAGGCCTTATTATAGGCTTACCTGTAGGTAAAAGTTATAAAAAAAAAAAACTATACAACCGCTTTAATTAACCTGTAAGTTAATCAACCTAAATATATAACATCCCACACTAGTTTGCTAACAAGGTGGAGTGCACACAATACTAGCAGACAGACAGAAACAATAGGTGACCCAATTAACAATGGGAGAGACACAAACTTGTGTATTCTGTCCACTAGACAAGTCTTTAGAAGACAATGTCCCAGTATTCTGATACAATGAAATTAATTTATCTTCGTAGATCTCCTGAGGATTATGATTGATAATTGATAATAGCAAATACTCAACTCCCTGATCAAGGCATTACTGCAATCAGCAGACTCGGTAGCCCCAAAACACAGGGCTCTCATCAGGACGAAAAAATCTGGATGGTTTAATGGCTCCCTCTCCCTACTAAAGCAAGAACGCAGAAGAGCAGAAAGAACATGGAGAAGAAATCCCACCGAGGAAAACCACTCAAACTACAAAGGTCTAACAGAGAATTATCGCAAAGCAATCTTCAAAGCTAAAAAGGATCACTTCTCATATACAATCTCAACGGCCTTAAACCGCCTGTGGGAACTGTTTAAAATAGTCAATCAATCAATGATCCCGGTATGCCTAGTGCCCCCAGCAAATGAATCCCAAGTTTATTGTGAAAAACTGTCGGATTTTTTCATCGATAAAGTCGAAACCATCAGGAAAACAATTTGTCAGAAGAAAACAGCCAACCTCAGCCATCAAAAACAAAAAGAGGATATCAACACCAACAATCCACAACCGCCGAAATTTTCACTGACCCCAATTACCGCTGACACCACAAAAAACATCATCAATAAACTTTGTGACAGTACCTTACCAATTGTCATCATCCCCACAAAACTACTGAAAGAATGTTGCGACATTGTGGCTCCCACTATAACGCACCTCATAAACTGATCATTCCAAGAAGGGATCGTTCCTCGCACCTTCAAACAAGGCATCGTCAAATCTCTGCTAAAGAAACCTAACCTCGACCCTCAGGACCCAAACAACCGTAGGCCAATTACAAGCCTTAACACCATTTCGAAGATCATGGGGAAAGCTGTAGTACAACAGTTACAACTCCACCTGGATACACACAAACTCCTGGACCTGCTGCAATCAGGCTTCCGCCCGGGTCATTGAACAGAAACAGCACTCCTTAAGATTTGGGACCACGCCCTCGAAGCAGCAGATGACGGAGAGCCATGTCTCCTCGTACTGTTAGACCTCAGCGCAGCGTTTGATACAGTAGATCACAATACTCTAGTCGTCCGCCTCACAGAAGTAGTCGGAGTCCAAGACGTAGATCTCCAATGGTTCACGTCCTTCCTAGGAAATCGTTCACAGACAGTGAAACTAGGAAAATTCCTCTCTGAATCTCGGGCAGTCATCTGCGGAGTCCCTCAAGGATCACCTTTGTCACCAGTTCTCTTCAACATTTACATCCGCCCACTCCTTCAAATCATCAGATGTTCAGACCTTTGCTTCCACTCTTACGCTGACGACATGCAACTTTATTTCGGTATCACTGGACAAAAAGATCACCACCAACAACTAGAAAAGTGCCTCAATTCAGTAGAAGACTGGATGACCACAAACTCCTTCAAACTGAACGAATCAAAGACAGAGCTTCTTATCCTACACCCAAATCATAATTCCGTAACCAAAACCTCCTGGACTCCACCCACCGTCTTTGGGCAGACCATCTCCCCAAAGACCAAGGCCAAGAGTCTCTGGGTTATTTTAGACTCACAAATGTCAATGAATGCACAAATAGGAGCTGTAGTCAGTGGATCTCATCATCTGCTACGCAGACCCATCTCTTTTATCCCAAAGAATGACAAAGCAGTGGTAGTTGGAACAATCATTAATTCACGACTGGACTACGCAAACTCGCTTTACATAGGATTACCACAATATGAACTTGCACGAATACAACTGATCCAAAACACGGTGGCAAGGCTGATAACAGGAAAAAAAAACCTGGGAATCCATTTCTCCTTCACTGAGGAGCCTACATTGGCTAACCGTAAACAATCGGATCACATTCAAGATCCTTTGCCTCACCCACAAATGCGTGCATAGAGAAGCTCCTCAATACCTAGCTGAGAAAATAAATCATTACACACCAAACCGCAGTCTTCGATCAGCCATCAAAAACCTCCTCCTCGTGCCCAAAGCCCGAGACAGATCTAAGGAGGATCGGAGATTCGCTGTCCAAGGGCCTCGGCTATGGAATGCTCTACCAATCAACATCCGCCTGGAAGAAAACCACCTGGCTTTTAGGAAAAAACTCAAGACCTTCCTCTTCTAGCTGATGATCAAAGCTCGTCATAGCACCTTGAGGCGATTCAGTTCACATTGTGCGCTATACAAATATTTAATTCATTCATTCATTCATTCATTCATTCATAAATATTACTGTCCCAAGTGAAGGAGCCTCTCCAACTCAGTCTGCAGGAGGGCCACCATATTTCCTCTGACTATTACCCTGTACAAGATTAATATTACACATTTCCATCCACTCCAGAAGGGAAGCCTTATTGTCTCTATTCAGAGAATTAATCCAAGCCTTGCTCTCAGCGTCCATTAAGTGGTTGTCCATCATTATAGAATGATCTGCACTCTCCATGGGCCATAATCAGTGGGTAGGAGACTTGCCCCTAGTCCTCTCCAAAAGACCCTGTCCTGGTTGAGTCTGTCACAGCTGGCAGCTTGGGATGCACACACAGAAGAGGCAGCATTGTAAGCTCAGTACAGGAATATAGTATATTTATGTCAGAATCAGCAAGTATATCTCTAAACTTGCAGAATTTTTGAAGGGATAAAATGGGGAAATGTGTATTGTAGAGACTTACAGAATAGATTCTTTTTCTTTTTGCCGAGACATACACATGAATTATCAAAAAATTCCATAGAATTCTTTAAAAGAAGTCCAAACCACTTTGTAGCCATGTACGGGGGGGGGGGGGGGGGGCAATTGTCTAGACCAGACATGCTCAACTAGAGTTCCTCTAGAATAGTGGTCTCCAAACTGTTGGCAAGCAAAGGGCCTGATGCAACCCCTTTCTTGCTTTTATCCTGCCTATGTTTCAATATTCCATCTTTTGACACTAACATTGGGGCACAATTCCCCCCACTGCCACCAACAAATGGGCACAGTTCCTCCCAATGATACCAATGATGAGGCTCAGCTCCTACCAGTGACACCAACAATGGGGCATGATTTTTCCCAACGAATGACACCAATGATGGGGTCGTTGTTTACTCACACTGATGCCGGGATATTTTCCAATGGTCACAGTCCTGACCCCTAAAGTCTGAAGGACAGTAATTTGTTTAAAAAGTTTGGAGACACCTGCTTTAGAAGATGCCAGGGGTTCCTTGAGCTAGCCACAGCCACTACCAACCTCCCATCTGATGGTGCCTGCATAGTTCTGGAGCCAATGCACCTTGAAAGAGCCATCAGTATGACACCAATGATCTTTCTAATGGTCAATAAGGGAGGCATTCTAACAACCACTGCAAGAAGGACCTTCTTCCCTCAACTACCAATGTAAGGGGAATTTTTACCATTGACCTCTGACAAGCTGATTTAGCAGCAATTCCCCTAGACCAGGGCCAGATTAAGAACATCGTGGGCCTGGTGCTGAGGATTTTAATGGGGCCTTTTATAAACAATAAATAAATAAAAATGAAAAATTTTTTTTGTTATAACAAATTAAATTAAAGAGAGAGAGGGAGGAAGAGAGAGAGAGAGAAAGGGGATGAAAGAGGTGTGAGGGGTAAGGGAGGGAGGATGAGAGAGAAAGGGGGGGATGGGAGAAAGAGGGAATGACATCAACGCAGCTTGGCCAAGGCAAATGACGGAAGGCACAGAACCCAGAAGGAAGACCGGGTGAAGATGGAAGTGCCCGGGCCCCGCCAGACTGATCACAGCACAGCACTGGAGGGCTCAGTCTGACAATTTAAGTGTACCCTAATGTGCTTATATGCTGGGCATACTTGTACATTATTGCATAATCTCCCCAAGGGCCTCTAAAAAGTAGTAATGTTAGAAAAGTTTACTACCGCTTTACTATCACCGGAGCCTCTCATGGGGCCCCTACTGACCCTGTGGCCCTTGGGCAGTGCCTAAGTACATGGTTGTCAACATTTCAAATATATTTTATGGACGCTTTTTTTACAAGTGCTATATTTAGAGTAGCTGACATCCCCCGTGTTCCTCTATACATCACAATAGTAATTACAAAATAAAATAAGTACTAATAATGGGGCAGAACAAATATGAGGACTGTGAGATTTCCTTTAGTTGAACTGACAAAAGTGCCCATTCTAGAGCTGGTAACATCGAGGCACATATAATTTTAACATATCATTTTAACATATCATTTTAAAGAACAGTTTTTGTGGGTAAGAGGCATAGGGGAGGAGTGTGGATGGTATAAAAGTGGGAAGTATGTGAAGGTGAGGGAGAGGAATGTGGAGGGTCTAACAGTGGGCCCTATGTACATGAGAGGAGTGCAGAGGGTATGGCAGAAGGCACTATGTACAGGAGAGGAGTGTGAAGGGTAAAACAGTGGGCAGTATGCACAGCAGAGGAGTGTAGAGGGTATGAAATTGGGCACTATGTATAAGAGAAGAGTGTGGAGGGTATGACAGTGGGCACTATGTACAGGAGAGTAGGACAGTAAGCAGTAATTACAGGAGAGGAGTGTGGAGGGAGGGTATGATGGTGGGCACTATGTATAGGAGAGGAGTATGGAGGGTATGACAGTGGGCACTATGTATATGAGAGGAGTATGGAGGGTATGATAGTGAGTAGTATGTACAGGAGAGGAGTGTGGAGGGTATGACAGTGGGCACTATGTATAGGCGAGAAGTGTTGGAGGTATGGCAGTGGGCACTATGTATAGGAGAGAAGTGTTGGAGGTATGACAGTGGGCACTATGTACAGGAGAGAAGTGTATGACAGCGGGCACTATGTATATGAGAGGAGTATGGAGGGTATGATAGTGAGTAGTATGTACAGGATAGGAGTGTGGAGGGTTTGACAGTGGGCACTATGTATAGGAGAGAAGTGTTGGAGGTATGGCAGTGGGCACTATGTATAGGAGAGAAGTGTTGGAGGTATGACAGTGGGCACTATGTATAGGAGAGGAGTGTGGAGGGTATGACAGTGAGTAGTATGTACAGGAGAGGAGTATGGAGGGTATAGCGGTGGGCACTATGTATAGGAGAGGAGTATGGAGGGTATGGCGGTGGGCACTATGTATAGGAGAGGAGTATGGAGGGTATGTCGGTGGGCACTGTATAGGAGAGGAGTGTGAAGGGTACGACAGTGGACACTATGTACAAGAGAGAAGTGTATGACAGCGGGCACTATGTACAGGTGAGGAGAGTGTAGGATATGACAGCGGGCGTTATGTATAGGAGAGAAGTGTGGAGGGTATGACAGTGAGCAGTATGTACAGGAGAGAAGTGTGGAGAGTATGACAGTGGGCATTATGTATAGGAGAGAAGTGTGGAGAGTATGACAGTGGGCACTATGTATAGGAGAGAAGTGTGGAGAGTATTAAACGCCGCGAAAAAATTGATCCCTAAAAAATGGCGAGAGGTAGAGTGCCCAACAACATGGGAGTGGGTAGATGCGGTTGAGGAAATATATAATATGGAAAGCCTGAGTCTGAGAGAAGAAGAGGAAAGGGAAACATTCTTAAAAAAATGGAGAGGTTGGAAACAATTTAAGCGAGACTGGAGTTACTCCGCACAATTAAGACCACAAAGATTAGGTTACTAAGAGAAGGGACACTACTGACATGGGGACAATTGGGAGGGGGGGGGGCAGCATAACTTCAGTGGAAAATTGCGAGTAAGAAGTAAAAATAGTATTAAGAATATGAAATATAAAAGTTTTATAAACATGTATATTTAACTATATAAGTAAGCGATAAGAAAACTGCCACAATGATGTGAAGACTAATTTTTAAGAGACAATAATGACAGTGTGCACTATATATAGGAGAGGAGGATGAAGTAATCTGGGAAGGAAAAATGTAAAGGTTTGTGGAAGGATGTTTAGGGACTTGCGTAGTGGTTAAGCGGGCCAGACATGGATTGAAATTACACCAATTAAGCAGAGACCAGCCATAGTCGATCTATGTATGGGCTAGCTGGTTTTACACAAGTCAACCTATTAACCGACTTGAGTGCAACCCGCCTGTCAGGTTTTCCCCAAAACAATCAGTGCTGCCAGCTATAGTTAGCAACACTAATCATTGTATTCACTGGCAGAATACAATAACACTGCGGGAGTGATTGCCCCATTCACAGGTCAGCAGGGGAGAGGGTGTTTGGGGACAGGCTGGGGAGAGATACTAGTCAGTCCCTGGGTAGGCACTGGTTAGTATCAGAGCCAGATACACACAGGTTACATACGCCAAGATCATTCGAGCGAGAGCAATAATTCTAGCACTAGACCTCCTCTGTAACTCTAAACATGTAACCTGTAAAAAAATGTAAAGCATGGCTTAATACACAACAAAAAATCGTGATAACTTTAGTGTTTTTTTTTATGAATGAAACAGTTTCTTTCCAACATAAAAAGTTGCAAATACCACAATTTTATTCCATAGGGTGTCTGCTAAAACAATATATAATGCTTGAGGGTTCTGAGTAATTTTCTAGCATAAAAAAATGATGATTTTTACATGTAGGAGAGAAGTCTCAGAATGTGCCTGGTTGCCAAGGGGTTAATTATCATAAGTAATATACAAATAATTATTATAAGCTCTGTGAGTTCATCCTCTCAGTCTGCTGCAGAGTGTTCCAGCTTGTATCTATACTGCCGCTCTGTATGTAGCTTCTGACAGGCTGCGCAAGGAGACCTGTATCTCTGGAACCATATATGATAGCAGCCCCATATTTTAACCAGTGCTGGGGTGGGTCTTTAGCTGCATACCCACCAAATATGGGGTCTCTGTGACTCCTGATCGCTGAGCTACAATCCTCGAAGTCGATCTTTTTAAAAAAAAAAAAAATTTTTAATTTTTTTTTTTTTTTGGGCAAATGGGCCTATCTTGAGAAAGGGGCCTGGAGCTGCAGCTCCAATAGCCCCTATGTTAATCCGGTCCTGCCCTAGACCTGAGCAATATTTTAAGGGTTCATTGGGGTAAAAAAGATTAAGAAAAGCTGGTCTAAAGCAATACATGTATATGAAATATCAGTTATAGAGTTTTATAAAGGGGCTTCAGGAACCCAACAGTCCTCAACAGACAACTGCTTGTCTTTTCTCCAATTTTTATACATCAACCCAATAATTTATGACCTAGTAAGGTGCACAGGTAAGTGCCATACAAACTTAACAAGCACGGCTTACAGGAATTAAAAATTGCGCTCGTTCCAGAGTAAACTTCCTGGAGGAACTGGGCTGGAGGATGTAGACACAGGTGAATGGAAATGTCAAATGTCCCCTTGGGTGGAATCAGGAAATGATTGTGACAATTTGTAACTCTGCTAATTAAAACATGTCAGTCTTCTTTCTTCTTCTTGTTTTCATAACCCAAATTTTACATTTTAGATGGATTGGCTGGTGAAGTTGAGAAGAATAATGTTGCGGGGTAGAGCAGAATCGTTAACTCCCTAAAGACCAGAGGTTGTTGAAGCCATCTAGAGGCCCTAACCAAATTTAGGGCCGTCAGTATGAGCTGGTTAACTTAAAGAGGAAGTAAACCCTGATGAGTTTACTTCCTCTTTCATTCCCTGCAAAGGCAAAGCATAATGGACTACTATGCATCGCATAGCTGGCCGGTGTTGTGACATATACAGTCTGGCCATCGAAAAGTGTCCGCTGTGAACTGCGCAGGGGCAGCGCTTGCACAGTACGGAGCAGAAGGAGATTTCGGAAAATCTCAGAAGATGAACGGTACCTGCGCCGTGAGTCCAGGTGCAAGCACCACCATCCAAGTGGACACAGGGCTGCACATATTAGAGGGCCCATCACCACACTTCACTTGCCACGCTTCGGCCTTGATTCGCTCGCCTCTTTTTACTCTAACTCTATGTCCACTTGATGGTGGGGCTAGAACCTGGACTCACGCAACAGGTGCCGTTCATCTTCGGCTATTTTGGGAATCTGCTTGTCCTGTGTACTGCGCATGCGCAGTACACAGTGGACACTATCCGACGGGAGACACTATCCGACAGGACACCGGTACTGTGATCAGTCAAGTGATCCGATGGACGCAGCCGATGACATTGTGCCACTGCGAAATCCCTGCACGAGCGTATGATGTCCAGTCAGGGTGGGAAAGCCAACGCCCGGCCATCATTCTGCTATAGGTTGGGCTGGAAGGTGATAAAGTGGTTATATCAGAAATTAATAGATATATAATCTATATCTATATCTCTATATATATATATATCTATATATATCTATATATCTCTATATCTATATATCTATATCTATCTCTATATATCTATATCTATCTCTATATCTCTATATATACATATATATATATATATATATATATATATATATATATATATATATATATATATATATCTATATATCTATATAGAGATATATATATCTAGATATCTATCTATCTATCTATCTATCTATCTATCTATCTATCTATCTATCTATATATATATATATATGCAGCAGACAGAAAATTTCACAATATATATATATATATATATATATATATATATATATATATATATATATATAGTGTGTAATTTTCTGTCTGCTGCTTCCTTCCTCTGCTATCAGCATGAATCACTTCTGATTGTTTTCCTGACACCAAGAAAAAAATGGTGACAGTGGAGGAATCCCCAGCTGATTGACAGCCTCAGAACGCATGTAGAAAAGAGACGACTGCAAATAAACAGTTATGCCGTGTACACATGACTGGACTTTCTGGCAGACTAGGTCTGACGGGACCTAGAAATAGAACGTGTTTCAAATTTGTCTGACGGACTCAATTCCTAAACCGTTCGTCTGTATGCTGGTCCAACGGTCCAAATACGACGCAAGGGAAGCTATTGGTTACTGGCTATTGAACTTCCTTTTCTAGTCCCGTCTTATGTCATCATTAGGGATGAGCCGAACACCCCCCCGGTTCGGTTCGCACCAGAACTTGCGAACGACCCCCGCGTTCGGTACGAACGTTAGAACCCCATTGAAGTCTATGGGACTCGAACGTTCGAATTGGAAAGTGCTAATTTTAACGGCTAATATGCAAGATAGTGTCCTAAAAAGGGTTTGGGGACCTGCCTCCTGCCTCAGGGGACATGGGTCACTGCAAAAAAAAGTTTTAAAAACTGCCGTTTTGGCGGGAGCACTGATTTTAATGACGATTAAAGTGAAAAAAAAAAAGTGAAATTTTCCTTTAAATATGGTGCCTGGGGGGTGTCTGTAGTATGCCTGTGAAGTGCCACGTGTTTCCCGTGTTTAGAACAGTCCCTGCACAAAATGACATTAAACGGAAATAACACCATTTAAAACTGCTTGCGGTTTTAATGTTATATCTGGTTCCTGCAATATGGTTGAAAATCATTGAGAAACATGGCATGGGTAGCCCTCCCTGCCCATTACCAGCCTATTTGGGTCTTGTACGCATATTAAGGGGAACCCCGTACCCAGTGGCGTAACTAGAACCTTCAGGGCCCCGATGCAAGAAACCATGAAGGGCCCCCCTGAACCCCAGCCAGGGCCCTTCCCTCTGAGTCCGGCGGTGGAACTCCAGGGCATGGTCACAGGTATGACCTTTGTGAGCCCTGTAGTTCCACCACTGGTTGGGGAAAACAGACATCTGACTAAGCGGCAATGCATGGAGCAGGAGAGGGGTACTCTGAGGAGCCGGCTGAGGACACAGGTCATGCGGGGAATGCACAACTAAAGAGCAGCCAGTGCGATTAGTAGAGCATGGAGCTCTGCTAGTCACCCTCCACCTCCAGCCACCCGTGTGCATGGTGCACTGGTACCCCTGGCTGCCTATGCTGCTGCCGACCATATGTAGAGGGGGCTGCATGGGCCCCCTGCATCACAGGGCCCGGTTGCAGTCGCAACTGCTGCACCCCCTATAGTTACGCCCCTGCCCGTACCCATATTAAAAAAAGGAAATGCGTGTGGCCCCCAGGCCCTATATACTCAGAACAGCAGTATACAGGCGGTGCAAACAAGACAGGGACTGTGTAGGTTTGTTGTGTTAAGTTGAATCTGTTTGTCATTTTCAACCGGTACATTTTTAAAGTGTAGCTCCAGTCAAAAAAACTATCTTTAAGCTTTTTGGAAAACATAGGGAAGGGTTATCACCCCTGTATAATTTGTTTTGTCGTCCATCTTTTTTCATCTCACTTGCTGCTGTCTCCTTGCGTTTGCAAGTAGGAGATATTTGTAAGTTGGATGTTTGAAAGTAGGGGCCTGCCCTATATTATAGCGGTATGTACTGGGTACAGAGCACGCAGACAGCACGCACTATCTCCTAACACTACTGACTGCAAGCTCTATTATTAACCACTTGTTAGCCCAATGTTTGCATAAAGTGAAAGATGAAGTTATGCTGAGTAAATAGATATCAAACATGTCACTCTTCAAAATTGCACATGCCCGTGGAATGGCGCCAAACGTCGCTACTTAAAAAATCCCCATAGGCGACGCTTTAATTTTTTTTTTTTACTGGTTACATGTTTTGAGTTGCAGAGGAGGTCTAGCTCTAGAATTATTGCTCTCGCTCTAACATTCTCGGCGATACCTCACATGTGTGGCACATGCGAGCACATGGGGACATGGGCGCTTTAATTTTTCTTTTATTTTTTTATTGTTCATTTTACTTTATTTATGTTAGTTTGACATTTTTTTCCCCAAAAATATATTTTTGATCACTTTTATTCCTATTACAAGAAATGTAAACATCCCTTGTAATAGGAATATGGGGTGACAGGTCCTCTTTACAGTGAAATCTGGGGGGTCAATATGACCCCACATCTCACCTCTAGGCTGGGAAGCCTGAAATAAAAAATAAAAAAAGATTATGGCTTTGATCGTACTGGCGAGTTGGTAGAAGCACCGGAGGGCGGTGAGGGGTGGGGGGCGTCTATGGCTGGGTATTTCAGGGTATCACCGAGTATGGCTGGGTATCTCTGAGTATGGCTGGGTATGGCAATTTATGGCAGGGTATTACAGAGTATTGGCGGGGTACTACAGAGTAATAGCAGGGTACTGCAGAGTATTGGGGGGTACTACAGAGTAATGGCAGGGTACTGCAGAGTAATGGCGGGTACTGCAGAGTAATGGCGGGTAGGCTTGTGCAATTCGTTTCGTAACGAATCGAAATTCGGCCGAAATTTGCATCTTTCGGACATTCGGATGCATCCGAATGTCCGAATAAAAAAATAACAAATTACAACGAATACGAAAGAAATATAACGAATGAATTCGAACGAATTCGACAAGATTCGAAATTATTTGAACCGCATTCGAAATTATTTGAACCGCATTCGAAATTATTTCAACTGCATTCGAAAATATTTTGTGACCCGACTTTAGGGCCATGTATCTCGGGGTCACTTGGAGCTAGAAACTTCAAATTTGGATATGTTGTAGTGCTAGTACCATTGTGTTTGCATACCAAATTTGGGGTTTCTAGCTATAAGTGACCCCGAGATATGTGGCCCCAAATTCGGGTCGCAAAATGTAATTAGTTATTAGAGCAGAGAATGACATTTTTCGAATGTGGTTGAAATAATGTCGAATCATGTTGAAATCATTTCGAATCCGGTAGAAATATTTTCGAATGTGGCAGATTTTTCGAATTCGGTAGAAAACGAAACGAAATCCGAAAACGAATTTAAGGAAGTTAACGAATATAACTAAACAAAATTAATGAATTAACGAATTAAAACGAAACGAAACTAAACAAATTTTTTCCTTTTGCACATGTCTAATGGCGGGTACTGCAGAGTAATGGCGGGTACTGCAGAGTATTGGGGGGTACTGCAGAGTAATGGCAGGGTACTGCAGAGTAATGGCAGGGTACTGCAGAGTAATGGCAGGGTACTGCACTGCAGAGTAATGGCAGGGTACTGCAGAGTAATGGCGGGGTACTGCAGAGTAATGGCAGGGTACTGCAGAGTATGCACTGGTATTGCAGAGTATTGGCAGGGAATTGAGGGGTTAAATTCGGTGAGCAGCGATGTGGGCACTGCAGATGCAGCCCACATCGCTGCTGACACCGATCTCTTTCCCCTCCGCTGTACCGATCGGTACAGAAAGGGGAGGGAGGAACAGGCGTCATAACATGACGCCGGTTTGTTTCCAAGTGATCACTCCGTCATTTGACGGAGCAATCACGTGGTAAATGGCCGCTATGAGCGGGCGTTTACCGTGATCCGTGATGCGCCGGGTCCTGTGGACCCGGCGGTCACGGATGCTCTCGAGTGCGCACACCTCGGGGCACGCGAGAGCAGAATTCTGGGAGGCCGTTAATTAACGGCCTCTCTGAGTTAAACAACCGCCCTGAAGCCGTTAATCGGCAATGGGCAGTTGTTAAGTGGTTAAAGCTAGATCACTAGCTATATAGGTGAGGTGAATATAGTGGTGTATACTGCAGTCAGGGCACAGACAACAACCACTACACAGCAGCAAGATAGGAAATCAGCCAAAAACGATTGGTGTGTACTGTGTTGAAGGTACACAGAACACCCACTGCTTCAGATGCTAAGTAACACACTACAGGAGGCTGCCTTAAAGGCGGCCTTATATAGTGTGGGGCGTGCACTACACAGCCTGAGCTATGATTGGCCACAGGCAGGATGCCTGTGGCCAATCATGGCTCTCCTCGCTGCCGGCGCTGCGATTGGCCAAGCATGCGGGGTCACAGTGCATGCTTGGCCAATCATCGGGCAGCAATGCACTGCGCCAACGCAGTGCATTGTGGTCCGCGCGTGCGTCACTCGAATTTTGACGCGAACGGCCAAAACGTTCGGAATTCGCCGAACGCACGAACAGCCAATGTTCGAGTCGAACGTACTTTCGACTCGAACACAAAGCTCATCCCTAGTCATCATGTTCAAAACTAATGGACTTTCGAACGGACATAGTCCCTTTGTGTGTGATCAAGTTCATTCATTCGGTAGTCCATCGGAACTCCGCTGAAAAGTACGTCGGGAAGACCGTCGGACCTAGTCGGCCAGAAAGTCCGGTCGTGTGTACGCGGCATTACAATTTATGTAGGAGGATTTGTTTAATCTCTGTATATCACCTGAGACCCGTCACTTCATTGGCTATATGTGAGGGTTTACAAACACTTTACGGTTTAATTTTCAGTTCTTATAGGAGTATGACCCAACACCACGCCAACATGAAACCACGGGCTCAAACTTTTACCCAAATCACCTGCCGTCCGCACACAGGCATCACAATTCTCCTCCATATATAAAAATAACTTGTAATTTAGCTGGACTGCCCACACAGCAGAGAAAATTAAAAGTTTCCGAGGAAGGAAATGAAATCAATCACATCTTATTCTGAGTCACTAGATTATTCTTGGAAAGACTATGTAAGAAGTGTCAGTTGATTCTAAGCGTTCAGTTTCGGCCAAAGGAATAGAAATAGGAGTGGAGGTTTTCTTAGACACCAAAAATATTTAATAAACTTTGGCCGCAAAAAAACATTCATGTAAATATATTTCGTAATAGCCACAAAGAATCAAAATCCACTTTGTGTGCACCAAATGTCTTTGCAAACTCGGATATTACCTTGTAAAAACAGCAGTGACATCATCGCTGCTGTACATAGCCTGTGCAGAGAGTAGAGCCGTGGGAGGGGCCCAGCAGGCTCCACCCACTATATGCTGCCTGCAGAAAACTACAGGGGGGGGGGGGAGACAAGACCCGTCCCCCTGCACAAAGAGAGAGAGCAGCAGTGATCGGTCTTTATTACAGGAAGGAAAAGTCAACACTGGATGATTGCACAGATCTGGAAGAATTACACAAAGCTGTCAGGGCTGGCTTAGCCCTTCCTTCTCTGGGCTGGTCACTCAGCTGTCGGCTAATTGCCAGCTCTCTTCTCTCTCCACAGTTACCAGTTGTTCCTGATCATGCTTGTCTGACCTGCCTACTTAAAGCCTTCCAGCTCACTTCACCTCTGCCTTCGCCTTGGTCACATCACTAGAAACCATCTCCTGCGGTTAGTTTAAATACTGGCTTGCTGACATCCCTTCTGGCTTCTTATCCTGCTTGCTGTTGCTCTACTTGGATCCCTGACTTCTGGCCTGGCTGACTACCCGATCCGGTTACTGGACTCTGGCTATACTTGACTATGCTTTTTCTATTTACCTTTTTATTTTTATTAATAAACAAGTGTGATTTTATTGTACTTCTGTCTCAGTCTGATTCATGGTTTCTGACAAAAGCGCACCAAGATTCAAGGAAGAATATGCAGGTAGGCAGAACAAAACTCTGGATAGCCACACACTGGAAAAAGACTTGAAATCCTGTGTTTTATTGATAAATCGTAGGTCACATCACATCCGGTAATGCAAAAAGAAAAAGGGGGGTGCAATAAATCTAACGCGTTTCACACTGGAATCAGTGCTTACTTATAGCTGACTATCTTTCAAGCAAACATCAAATATATAGCTCAAAAAAAGGTGGCATATCACATAATTGAAAGATTAGTGAAAATAATTACAAACAGCTGAACCACAGTTGTGATTGGATCTCAACATGTGCGGTCAAATACACGTGACGAATGGATTTCGACAATATTTGCTTATCTCATGGTTCAGCTACAGGGCAGCAGCTCTATGAAGGGTCATATATATATATATATATATATATATATATATATATATATATACACACACACACACATATATATATGTGTGTGTGATCCTGATCTTCCACCTGGAGGGGGGGGACGCGCGCACCCACCAGCAGGCCACTTCCACTGTGATTATTGCACTCGATGTCTGCCAGAGACTCAGAACAGAGCTATATCTATGTAAACAAGGCAGACCTCCGTTCTGACGGGGGGAAGGGATAGATTTTCTGTTCCTGCAAAGCAGGGAATAAAATCCATCCTCCTAAAAGCAGTACATAAAAACACTGGCTAGGCACACATTTAACCTATTGATCATCCTTGATGTTTAACCCCTTCCCAGCCAGTGTCATTAGTACAGTGACAGTGCATATTTTTAGCACTCATCACTGTATTAGTGTCACTGGTTCCCGCAAAGTATCAGAAGTGTCAGTTAGTGTCCAAATGTCCACAGCAATATCATCGTTACATAGTCAGCGAGGTTGAAAAAAGACACAAGTCCATCAAGTCCAACCTATGTGGTCTCCTGCTATAAGTTGTTGATCGCCACCATTACTAGTACTAAAAAAAAAAAAAAAATGAATTAACTAAAAATTCCATAAATCTATCCCATAGTTTGTGGGTGCTATAACGTTCGCATAAATCAGTCAAAATACACTTAATGGGATTTTTTTTTTTTTTTAACAAAAACATGCAGCACAATACATGTTGGCCTAAATTTATGAAGAAATTTGTTTTCTTACATTTTTTTTTATTGGATTTGTGTTGTGTTTCATAGCAGAAAGTAAAAAATATTTAAGTATAATTTTTTATTTATAGAGAAAAAATAATAACCGCAGAGATGCTTAAAAAACATCAAAAGAAAGATCTATTTGTTGGGAAAAAATTACATCAATTTTATTTGGGTACAGCGTTGCATGCCCGCACAATTGTCAGTTAAAGTAATGCAGTGTGTAATGCAAAAAATGCTCCGGTCATGAAGGGGGGTAAATTTTCCAGAGTTCAAATGGTAAATATATATATATATATATATATATATATATATATAAAATTCAAAACGTTTTTCATAGAATTTTCCTGTTATTGAGATTTCTCCTCATTTCCTATGTTGGGGCCACACAGGGAATCTGGACACAATGGGGTTGATTTACTAAAGGCAAATAGCTCCAGAGCTTAGTAAATGAGCAGAAGCTCTGCTGACTTTCATTATCCAATCGTGCGCAAGCAAAAATGAATTTGTCTTTATTTTCCTTATATGTGATTGGGTATTCTTTGAAAATTGAAGCCTTACCTCATTTACTAAGCTCTAGAGAAACTGCACTTTGAAATGTGCATAGTCTATTTGCCTTTAGTAAATCCACCCTATAGCTGCCAATACTATACATGGTTCTCGTTTCTTTGGAAATGCACGCAGGCGCATTTCCGTGTGCACTGGCGTATGTTCACGCATACCTGCCGCCAAATGCCCTATATTAGGATAGTGGCTGTGGCCGCTACATTGTTGGATGATCTTCAGCTACCAGTAGGGATGAGCTCGGTGTTCGACTCGAACATCGGCCGTTCGTCTGTTCGGCGAATTCAGAACTTTGTGGACCGTTCGCACCAAATTCGTGTGGCGCTCACGGCCCACAATGCACTGCGCCATCGCAGTGCATTGCTGGCTCATGATTGGCCAAGCATTCACTGTGACCCCGCATGCTTGGCCAATCACAGCACCGGCAGCGAGGAGAGCCATAATTGGCCACAGGCAGGATGCCTGCGGCCAATTATAGCTCAGGCGGTTTAGTACATGCCCCACACTATATAAGGCCGCCAACGTAGCGGCCTTGTGTAGTGTGTTGGCGTGCAGGGAAAGAGCAAGATAGGCAGGGACAGTGTGTTCTTTTCTCAGTCATCTGCAGGAGTTAGTGGGTGTTGTGTGCCTCCAGCACAGCACAGTATACACCTGTATTCTACCTTTTATTGCTGGTGTTCTCTAATACAGGCATCTGCAGGAGTTAAAGTGGGTGTTGTGTGCCTCCAGCACAGTATACACCTGAAGATACCCCTTATTGCTGGTGTTGTCTGTTGAATAGCTTGCATATTAGCCTTTAAAATTAGCACTTTTGATTTCGAACGTTCGAGTTCCATAGACTTCAATAGGGTTCTAAAGTTCGTACGAATTTTATGTGCGTTCGAAGGTTCTGGTACAAACCGAACCGGGGGGTGTTCGGCTCATCCCTAGCTACTGGTACTCTTGCTCCTGTGTAGCCTTTATTCCTCGGAATTGACGTTACCATTACCAACTTGGCTTGCCTCTGAACCATTCTGCTGCCTGACTCCTGCTTTGATCCTGGCTTGCTCTAAGGTCTCTGCCTCTCCTGATTAACTGCGCATGACCCTGGCCTGCTCCTCTGACCACTAGAGCTGCACGATTCTGGGAAAAATGAGAATCACGAATGAACATTACGATTCTCTCACGATTCTCAAAAAACTGTTTTATTTGAAAAAACTTACAATGTCTGAGAACATTAGGTTATCAAACCAAATGGCAATAAAATAAGCCATACAGAAAAGGGTGATAATCGCTATAACACTGGATAACACCTGAATGTGATTTTGCATGTAGTGGCCACTGGCCACATCAATGGGATTGTATAGAGCATAAAAAGGACTGTTCCTCCCCATTGGATGGGACTTTTAAGGCCACAAACAAACACTGAAGTGCATTAGAAATTTGATTTATTTCACATAAAATAGATCACATAATGGTCAGTGGTTAAAAAGCATAATTTGTTTTGCTTTGTTTGTCACATGTATTATACCACATCTGGTGGTTTATGCCTTAAAGTGGTTGTAAACCCTTACAAACCACTTTGACCTACAGGTAAACCTAGATTAAGGCTTACCTGTAGGTCCAAGAAATATCTCCTAAACCTACCCGGTTTAGGAGATATTTGCCAAAACACAGGCACTGAGCGCACCGCTGTCAACCAGCGATATGCCGCGAGTGGCGGCTCCCGTGCGCATGGGCGGGAGTGACATCATCGCGGCTTTGTCGAATGACAGCGACGGAGTAGCGAGACTCACCGAGAAGATGGATGCTCCGGACTACAGGGGACAGCGGTGACTTTGCTGGCTCCTGTGTCAGGTATGTGACACATAATGGACTACTATGCAATGCATAGTAGTCCATTATGCTTCACCTTTGCTGGGAATGAAAGAGGAAGTAAACTCATCAGGGTTTACTTCCTCTTTAACCATTGATCATTGTTGTATGATCTATCTGTTTATATATAAAAAAAAAAATTTCTAACGCACTTCAGTGTTTGTGGCCTTAAAAGTCCCATCCAAGGGAGATTTGGGAACAGTCCTTTGTTCTAAAGTAACTTAAGCCATAATACTCTGGCTTCACTCAAACAAAATTCACTTCACTTTTTGCAGCTTTGAAAAAGCTACCCAAGGTTCAGGTTGTGAATGTACTGTAGTGGCCACATCCCTGGATTGTATAGAACAAAGGACTGTTCCTTCCCCCTTGGCCTTTGGATGGGACTTTTAAGGCCACACTGAAGTGCATTAGAAATTGATTTATTTTTATATAAAGATAGATCATCACATACAATGATCAATGGTTAAAAAGATAATTTGTTTTGCTTTGTTTATCACATGTATTATTATACCACATCTAGTGGTTATGCCTTTAAGTCTTTAAAAAAAATCTAGATGTGCTCATTCAAATTTAGTGAAGAAACGTCAAGCTGGGGGAACAGGGTATGTGGATTTTCAAGATTATTATTTAGCCTCGGTTCTCACACAGTCTAAGGAATGGTTTCTATCTCCTCCATCTACAATATGGGGGAAGATGGAAACTGCTAAGATCCCAGGAAATAATCTACCAATATGGATTCCTTCCATGGGACTTGGAGCCAAGATACCTTCTCGCATCTCCCCAACAATATTAGCAACACTTAAATCCTGGGTTTGATTTCTGCATCTAACTTCCTCACACCCTCTTCCTACCAAAGTCCAAATTCCGCTAAATACTCTACATAATTTCATGAAGACAACCTCATTTACACCATGGATAGAGAAGGGAATTAAATATCTATCTGATCTACTTGATAATGGGGTGATCAAACCATTTCCTACACTTCAAAAGAAATTTAAATAGCCAAATTCAGATTTATTCCTCTACATCCGAACTAAGAATTGCATTTCCAATCTCCCATCATGGACCTATAATGTTCCCCAATCGGCTTGGTCCTTCCTTAAGATCCCCATACATCAACAAAAAGGAATCTCCCTTTTCTATAATCTTCTTCAACAAAAAAGTGTGTTTATAAAGACTATCCCTTTTATTAGATGGGAAGAAGACTTAGGATACACCTATACAGTTGATCAATGGGAAAAAGCTTGTAACACCACATATAAAGCCACATGCTGCTCTACATTATGGGAAGTATCCGTTAAATTGACTCAACGCTGGTATCTTACTCCTGAGAAAATATCTAAATTCAACGGCACATTCTATGCATTAAGGTGAAAAAACATCTCACAGTGCCGGCGCCCCCAGCCCCCCCGTTTTTTACTTACCTCACCCCTCGAAAGTCCCGTGCTCGTCCCCTGATGTCCTTTCCACCGTTCAGCCTGGCCACTGATTGGCTGGAGTGGATGGATGGAAAACAGCGCAGCCATGGGCTCGCGCTGCTGTCAATCACATCCACTGACGCGGAGCGCCGGGGGGCGGGGCCCTGTGATACAGCGAGCGGCTATAGCCGCCGGCTGTATCACAGGAGCGCGCCCACAGGTGCTTCTAACCATGCGAGGGAGCTCGCAAGAACGTGAGAAGCACCTGCGGGAAGAAGCAGAGACAGCCACCGAGGGGCCCCAGAAGAGCAGGTTAGGGGCCACTCTGTGCAAAACGAGCTGCACAGTGGAGGTAAGTATAACATGTTTGTTATTTAAAAAAAAAAAAAATTCACTTTACAATCCCTTTAAGTCACACAACCTGGTGCTGTCATGGCTGGGCCCCAAACCGCTTGCAGATGACAGTTGGACAGGCTAGGCTATTAAAGAGGGGCATATGAGGAGTGGACTTAAAATACTGCAACATCACTGTCCCATAATATATTATGAATATTACCACAGTCTGAGTCAGCTAGCCTAGTAGTACCCATTTTATGAATATTACCACAGTCAGTCAGCTACCCTCAGAGGCCCAGACTGAAACTCTCTGGGTCGCACTAGCTGACTGTGGTAATATTCATAATATGGGGGTAGCTAAGCTGACTCAGTCAGAGTCAGACTGTCACTGTGGTAATATTCATAATATGGGGTATTGTAGCTGACTCAGAATGCCACTGTTAATGTGTGTGTGCTGTGGTAATATTCATAATATGGGCATTGGGTAGCGTGGATGACTCAGAATGTCACTGTGACAGTGAGTGTGACTGTGCTGCTGTGGCAGTGGCGGCTGGTGAAGTTTTAGGATGGGCGGCGCAAGACCCCGCCCCTTCAGATTTGGCACCTCCCACTTCTCACAAGCCACACCCCTTATCGAATCAGCATCATATACCAGGCTGCACATTATACACAGGGCTCTGCACATCATATACCAGGCTGCACATTATACACAAGGCTCTGCACATCATATACCAGGCTGCACATTATACACAAGGCTCTGCACATCATATACCAGGCTGCACATTATACACAGGGCTCTACTAAAGCAGATGAATCATGCCTATCTTGTGTATAACCACATCAGGCACCTTTTCTGCAACCTGTAAATCCCACATATCTGCATTCTGTAAATCACACATAACTGCTTTCTGCAAACTGTAAATTGCATATAACTGGATAACTGTTTCGTGGGGGGGGGTGGCGAGGGGTTGTATGGTATGCTGCCAAACACCGATGATAAGTTATTATCGGTGGTCGACAGCATAAAAAAAGGGTTATTAACGGTGGTCAGAAGCATTACAGCATTAACCCCCCCCCCCCCCGCATTTAAAAATAAAAGGTTATTATCGGTGGTCGGCAGCATTAAACCACCCATCACCCCACCAACCCCCCCCTTAGACAAGATTTAAAAAAAGGGTTATTATTAATAATTCTTTTTTTTTTAAAGCTTCTTTGGGGGGGGGGGGGAGGTGTATGCTGCCAACCACCGATAATAACACTTTTTTGTTAAATCTTGTTTAGCAGGGGGGTGGGGGGGGTGGGGCATGCTGCCGAGTGCCGACCACCATAGTAACCCTGTGGATGTGGAGGGGGTACCGGCGGCGGCGCTGAATAAAGAAGAAGGGGTAAGCAGCCATGCGGCAGAATTACCTGATCCTCTCAGGCGGGACAGAACAGAGCAGTGCCATACCAATGTCACTTCCTTGAGTGACATCGGAAGCACCGCCCACTGCTCACTCAAAGTGCAAGTCTATGCACTCGCTCGGCCAGTCCATCGCGTCGGAAGCTGTGGCGTGATCGGCTGCGCCACAGATCGCTTTTTTTGGCCAAATGAAACGCTCCGTCCACAATCGTGTGATTGCATAGACGTGGCACTTCCTATATTGCACTGCGCCCGGCGCCAGGATACAGTACACATAGGGAGGGAAATTTTTTTTTTTTCTTTTTTCTTTTTTTCTTTCTTTTTTTTTGACTACATGGGGGGGGGGGGGGGGGCTCGCCTGGGCACACCTATGGACGGGCCTCCACTGTGCTGTGGTAATAATAATCATAATAAGGGACAATAGTCCACTCCTCGCTCGGCTCAATCACTCACACACAGGCTCACACAATACAGGAATATACAATATACATGTGGCGGAAGGAAGAAGGAAGCTCACTCACGTGTTGGAATTGGAAATCAGATCCGTGGCATGCACACACAGTGCGCACTCACTGCTGTACTTGTTAGTTTCCCGGCCACAGTGTACCACCCAAGCACCGCATCACGACTTCCGCTCCAGCGGTGTGTTCACTTACTGCTCCGCATCTCGCTCTCCAATGACTGACATCAGTTCCGGTTGCTGACATCAGTGTTAGACGGCGCCGCTGGTTACGTGGAACTGGCAGGAATATCAAAATGGCGGGAATATCAAAATCACGGGCTATCAAGCCTGGAGATCGCGAGGGGGGTGAATCGAGATCGCAATCTTATTACGATTAATCGTGCAGCTCTACTGACCACTCTTCTGCTTGCTCCAGCTGATTACTGTGCATGACCTCAGCTCAGTACCTAACCACACTCCTGCCTACCCCCAACTGGTTTCTCCATGTATGATCTTGGCCTCCATCCTGACTACGCTTCCTCAGCCTGGTTCTGGCAGCCTGTCCTCTCTCCTGCCATGGGTGCCATCGCATTTGTGGTTGTTGCCTTGGTCCTGCTACATCTCCAAGGCACACAGTAATCCTGCCAACAGTTATGACAGATCAGTTGACTATTACTCAGTAGACACCGCTGCAAGAAACCATCAGCAGATCTACCTAGATGGCACCCATGCTTGAGCCTTGCACTCCATTTTTTTCACCTCCAGGGGTGCTTGGCACTAAGCCCTTGTACACACAGTCGGACATTCCGACAACAAAATCCGTCAGATTTTTTCAGACGGATTTTGTCCGAAATTAGTGTCACATACACACAGTCGGACAAAGTTTTCGGAAAAGCCGATCGTTCGGAACGTGATGACGTTCGTTCGTTACGATGGGACTATGTTCAGGCTAGTAGCCATTAGCTTTGGTCTCGTAATTTGATCTGAGCATGCGTGGCACTTTGTCCGATCGGAATTCTCTACAAACGATCGGACAAAGTCCGATCGGATCATGTTGTCGCAAACTTTGTTGGTCGGACATTCCGACGGAAAAAGTCCAACAACATGGTCCAATCGGACATTTTCCGTCGGAATTTCCGACCGTGTGTACAAGGGCTTAGGCAAAAGTCCTCTCATCAATTGGGCCTCTAACCAGGTACATGACACCTTGGCTTCTTCATCTATATTATATATATTTAAAACTTTCCAGGTGAAACTGGAGAGAACCTTTAATATTTTAATTTGTCAACCTCTTTGCAAATATTTTTCTAATTAATTGGTCTGGTGACAATGACGAATGTTCCGGATTAGCCAAGAGCACTTAGCAAAGTAAACTTTATGTCGCGGTTTGCGTGCTAGCGGTTTGCATACACGTGGAACAGTTTGGAGGTAACTTTCCACTATGAACGCGATGAGAAAGTAGAGGTGACATAAAAGCAATATAACAATGGTGATCCTGGTGCCAGCTCCCGCGGCTCTTATCTCCCCCATTTCATAGCTGCGGGGACTGGCACTCACAAAGCCTACATTCACCCATGTGTGGTTAAACGTTAATATTGGCCAATTAGTCACTTTCAGGAGTGTCTGTTGTCAATCCATAAAAGCTGTTTATTTACTGTACTTTGTATGGAGTCCTTTGTTTCATGGGAGCATCAATGACACCACAGTCTGTCACATCGCTGGAAAAATTTGCAGTCTTAAATGCCACCACTGAGGGTGTCAGGTTATTTATTCAGACTGTCTGTTATAGTTTTGAGGCAAGATTTAACCCTTTTTTCCATTTTTGTTGTCCACATATTTAAAAAAATCCTTTTAGGCCTGAACATCACAAAAAAACACCCACCACATTATATATTTCTGCAAAGCAGACACCCTAGAGCAGCCTTTCTCAAACCTTTCAACACAGAGGAACCCTTGAAATAGTTCTCTGGTCTCGGGGAACCCCTGCTAAAAATGAGAAATCTACAACTCATAAATACAATAGTGTGATGGTCAGTGGGAAGAACGGTCCTTACATTTGTGGTCATTTGGAAGAATTACCTCCTTACAGATAGCTAAAAAGATCAACGGAGTCAGTGAGAACTTATCTGAGAGGCAGAAATTTCCAATGTTGCAGGAACCCCTAGCAGCCTCTGGAGGAATGCTGGTTGAGAATCACTGCCCTAGAGCAAGGGACTCCAAACTTTCTAAACAAAGGGTCAGTTTATTGTCCTTCAGACCAAAAAGAGGGGTCCAGACCATGGTTTTTGGGATAGAAAATGTTCCAGTATCAGTGGGAGTAAACAATGCCTCATCTTTGGTGTCAGTGAGAGGAACTGTGCCCTATTGCTGTGTCATTGGGAGAAATCGTGCCCTATCATTGGTGTCATCGGAAAGGAATTGTGCCCCATTGTTGGTAGTCATTGGGAGGAATTGTGCCCTATCTTTGGTCCTTTGAGAGAAATTGTGCCCTAATTGTTGGTGTCATTGGGAGGTATTGTGCCCTATCTTTTGGTGTCATTGGGAGAAATTGTGCCCCATCATTGGGGTCAGTGGAAGAAATAATGACACAAGAGGTGTATAAAAGCAAGCAAATGGTCACATACGGCCCCTGGGCACCAGTTTGCAGACCACTGCCTTAGAGGATTTAGCAATGTGGACTACAATTTAAAGTACAGTCAGGGGTCAAGTCCTGGGGAAAAAAGTGTGGGAACTCCCACCCAAGATCCACTCCCCCACCAAAAAAAAACAAAAAACCGATACATTCATATGCACGAACACTTCAAAAGTTAACTGTTAGTACATAAAAAAAACAAAAAAATAAAAACAATCCTCAATAAACATAAATACGGTAATTCTCTGAATAATCAGCATTCATGCAATTGTGCTTCCATGCAAATGTGAACATCATGTTCTGATCTTTATTGGGGAATTTTATTTTGTATATTGTGAGTTTACACTTTTCATTGAACAGAGTTTGGATAACACAGGGTTAAACAGAAAGGTCATAAATTAACTGCACATTATCTGGACAGAATGCTTGGGGAGATAGTGATGTGTTCCTGCTTAGGAGATGTATGTTAGCTTGGGGGGGCTCCAAACTCTGCAGGGCTCCAACACACACTCACTGCTATTCCAACCCTTCACATATTTCCACATAAACTTCCCTCCTGGCATTAAACTTTGCCAGGTATTGTGCTCAGCTTACCACCCCAAACTGATGTTCCTCCCTCAGCTCACCTCTCTCCCTGCATGTCCTGTGAGCAGAATAGCTGTGCTCCTCCTCTGGGTTCTCTCATCATATGGCATTGAAGATAGAGGAGGGGGGATTCAACGGGACACACAGAGCAAGTATGCAGGAGACGGGGGGTGAGGAGATAGAAAATCAGGAGGGGGTGGCGGGGAGGAGTGCATCACGAGAGGTCTGACTAAATTCAATCTCAGCAGGGACCTGATCTACCCGTCAGCTAGCTGTGATTGACAGGTAGATCGAAGAGGAAGCTGTCATGGGGCCCCCTACTGGCAATGCCTGAATGGTCAGTCCACCCCTGGTGTGCGGCACTTACTAATGCGAGCTGTGTCGGTGGATGCTGGTGTAGCACCTGCCACACAGCTGGCATACTTCAAAGTCTTGCAGGGCGCGGCTGCTAATGGGAACTGAGTTCCTGTTGTGGAAAAAGTACAGGAACTCCGTTCCCATGTGTTCCCGCAGGACTTGAGCCCTGAGTACAGTGATCCTCAGGTATTTCTACCTCTAGTGCCCAGTGTTATCAACTGACATCATGTTTGTGAGCCAATCTAAAGGGATTGTGGGTTGAGTAGTTCCAGAGATTGATAATTACTTCGCATGACCCTGTACCTGGACTACATATCCCAGGAATCTTTGCTGCCATTGGAGAGCTTGCTGGGAAGAACTATATAAGAAGCCAAAGCCCTGCCCTGTGCTCCCTTCCTCCTGGGCCTGATGCGAGATGGACCTCTGCGTGCATGGGGAGTGTACAACATTCCACGCGGTATAGTGTACAACATTCCAACCATCGTCGGACATCCATCCAGCACCACTTTAGTCACCTGCCCACCTGTGTTCAAAGTTTTGCATTGGATGATCGATACGGCGGATCCGCTGCCCGTGTGCCTCTACAGGGGCTGCTGTCCGGAAGGGCATTAAATTGGCCTGGTCGTTCATGAAAGGGCAATAGCCCACCTTTACAAATCCTTTTCTCACGGTTTTACTGAGACATTTTGCACAGACATCTTTAGCTGGGGAATACTTTACTGAACCTATCTTGAACACCTAGACACCTTTAGCTTCTACAATTTCAAGAAACCTTAATGCTTGCTATTACACTTTATTGGATACATTTAATGAGCTCCTACTTGCCGGTGAAGACCATCAAATCTGCAACGGGGACATTGCTGTCATTATTGCTACAAGGATCCTTATACCAATGGCATTAAGTCTGACCTCTCATTAGGGTTAAAGGTTTATAGGCTGGCCGAGGTTTCCCCTTTATAAGTTTGTCAGTATAACCATGTAACTTTGTTTATCCTTTCAGGCGAAAGCAGAACTCCACTGTACATGTGTGTATAATAGACCTGCAAATATTTTATCTTGTGTTATTCTGAGAAATTCCTTTGCTGAGTTGGTGCTGTTGCCCACAACTCAGCAGATCTATTACCTCCGCTTTGTGACAATATCTTCTTTGAACTGTTCTAGTAAACATTATCAGAACATAAACTCACAGAGTTGTCTGACTTATTGCTTTATGGTGATGTGAAGATGTCTGAACCCAGTGTGTCAGGTGGGTTGAAATGTTTATCAGGTCATGGCAGTGCAGATGAGCAGGTAAATCCAAGCAGCTCCTTAGGGGGTCATGCTACAAGGATAAAATGGTGGAAGTCCCAAATTGTTATTGCACACCATATTAAAGTGGAGTTTCACCAAAAAGTGGAACTTCCGCTTATCCAATCACCCCCCGGTGCCAGATTGTGCACCTTTTCAGGGGGTACATGTTTTATACAGGTACCCTGTCCCCACTCTCAGGAGACCAGGCCAAAGCGAAGTACATCAGCAGCTCGGCCCTCCTCCTCCCTCCCCTTCTGCTCTTCCAGAGAGAGAGAGAGATGCTTCTCGCATGCACAGTAGGGACCCAGCCATAAAGCCAAAAGGCTACACTTCCGGGTTCCCTTACCAGCAATGGCGGTGGCAGCACCGGAAAAAAGCCGATGTAAACAGCTGCGGTGTGACATTGCTGGACTCCAGGACAGGTAAGAGTCCTAATGTTAAAAGTCAGCAGCTATAGTATGTGTAGCTGCTTAATTTTCATTTTTAAAGGGATGGGCTCTTTAAGGCAACAGTTTAGGAAACACAAAGGGGTTGATTTGCTAAAGGCAAATAGACTCTGCAAGTGCACTTGCTACAACGCTTTGTAGATAAGGTAAAGCTTCACTTTGCAAAGAATACCCAATCATGTGCAAGGGAAAAAAATGCTATTTTGCTTGTACATGATTGGATGATGGAAGTCAGTAGAGCTTCTGCTCATTTACTAAGCTTTGGAGCAGATGCACTGTCAAAAGTTAATTTTTGGGCATACAAACACAATAAATTACCCAATTTTTCTGGTAAAATAGAATAAAAGGTGAGTTTGCATCGAGTAAAGCGATACCCAACATGTCAAACCCTAAAATTGTGCGTGCCTGTGAAATGATGACAAACTTCAGTTCTCTATATTTTCCATAAGCGACGCTTTAAAAGCCTCTACAGGCATAGCTCCCAACTGTCCCTGATTTAAAGCAATGTCCCTCTTTCCCCCTGACTTGTCCCTCATTTTGGTCTTGTTTCCCAGCGCTAAACCTTTCATCTGATTTCTAAATTGCTGCATTTGTAAACTTTATAAGCCAATATAAAGGAATAGTAGTGGTAAAAAAAAGCCCTTGTGGATTTGATTAACGTTTGTTTGTGTGTTAATTCTCCTTTAAGGGGGCGTGTCCTATGTCCACATAAGTTTGCTAATAGGTGTCCCTCATCCCCATCTAAAAATGTTGGGAGGTATGACTACAGGTCATCAGATTAGAGTGCACTGTAAAAAAAGGGGCCTAGAATTATTGCTCTCACTCCAGCATGCACAACAATATGTAACAAGTGTACTGCAAGTTTTGTATATTGGTACCCCCAATGTGTGTATTTATGTTCATATGTGCCTGTATGTGGGAGTGGGGGGTTCACAGATTTTTAAGTGATTAGGTGGTTCTTAAATTTTTGGTTTACAAATTTTTTTCTAGTATCCCTCAGATACTGTGGTTTCTTTAATGAGACATCAGGGGTCTAAAAGACCCCTGATATCTTACCTGTCCTCCAATGAAACTAGCGAAGTGCAGATCAGGTTCTAATAACTCCTTCCCCAGTCATAGTGACTAGGGACAGTAACACCAGGACCCAGAATAGGGTAGGGTAGCAATAGGAAGGGGAGATCAGCGAACAGAAGTTCATTGATCTCCCTGCCCTCTAGCAGCACCTACCATGCTAGTCAAGGGTCTGTTTATGGGCAGCAGGTAAGGACATCAATTAATGGGGTGTGTGGAAGTCATCCACAGCTGCTCGACCGATTCCATCTTTTTTAATACTTTATTTTACTTACATTTTTTAAAACTTTTTTTTTTCATTTAGATTTATTGCTATTACAAGGTGACTAATGAGCCCCATATGAGATAGCATGGGCAAATGACAGGTTCTCTTTATGGAGAAGCCAGCCATCTACTGGACCTGGGTGTCTCTACCCGATCAAGCAAAGGACCCACGTGCCTGATGCATCTAGAACTGCTGGTGTATAGTGCAAATGTAATCTAATATTATAGAGTCATTTAACTACTTGCAGACCACCCACCATATATATAATACATATATATATATATATATATATATATATATATATATATATATATATATATATATATATATATATATATATATATATATATACCATGGATCAAAAGGTAAGAAATTTACCCTCTTTTCCTACAAAGCAGGAACATGGATCAATGCCTTCCTTTAGTCAAAGCACCTCCCACACAGTGAGAAAGCAAAACCTAGTCACACATTTAACCTTTTGATCATCCCTGATGTTAACCCCTTCCCTGCCAGTGTCATTAGTACAGTGATGGTGCATTTTCTTTTAGCACTAATCACTGTATTATGCCGCGTACACACGATTGGACTATCCGGCGGACTTAGTAGTAAAAGAGCTAGCAGAAGATAGCGGAGAGAGTCCGGCGAGAAGACCCCCCAAGACGGAAGACCACCGGAGCTGTGCAATAAATTATTTTGAAAATATGTGCTGTGTTTTTTTCAACAGGTGAATGGGTAGGGGTACATGGTACCCCAATACTCATTCACATAGGGTGGGGGGCTGGTATCTGGGAAGCCCCCTTATTAAAGGGGGCTCCCGGATTCCGATAAGCCCCCCGCCCGCAGACCTCAACAACCAATGCCCAGGATTGTCGGGAAGAGGCCCTTGTCCTCATCAACATGGGGACAAGGTGCTTTGAGGTGGGGGGCAGGGCCCCCCCTTCCCCAAAGCACCCCCCATGTTGAGGGCACGCAGCCTGGTACAGCTCAGTAGGGGGGGCACTCGCTCGTCCCCACCCCCTTTTCTGACCGGCCGGTCTGCGTGCTCGGATAAGGGTCTGATATGGACTTTGGGGGGACCCCCACGCCGTTTTTTTGGCGTAGGGCTTCCCCTTTAAGTCCATACCAGGTGACGGGGCCAGCGAGGTGTCAATCTCGCCACCGAAGGCGACGACATTGATTTCCTTCACTAGTCCCGTCTACCTGCAGCCGCGTTCAAAATGAATGGACTTTCCTCCGTGTGTGGGCAAATCCGTTCATTTCAAAAGTCCAACGGACTAGCACACAGATGGGCGGATTGTGTTTTGAGTCAATTCTGCCAGAGTTTTGGAAAGAAAAAATCTGCCGGAGCCCACCCATGGGTGGATTGTCCGGTGGACTCTGGTCCGCTGGATAGTCCGATCGTGTACGCGGCATTAGTGTCACTGGTCCCCAAAAAGTGTGGAAAAAGTATCAGTTAGTGTCGGACTTATCAACCGCAATATCGCAGCCCTGCTAAAAGTCACTGATCGCTGCCATTACTAGTAAAAAAAAAAAAAAAAAATGAAATGAATAAAAATATCCCATAGTTTAGATGCTATAACTTTTGCGCAAACCAATTAATATACGCTTATTGTGATTTTTTTGGACCAAAAATATGTAGCAGAATACATCTTGATGAAGAAATTCTATTTTTTACACTTTTTTTTATAGCAGAAAGTAAAAAAAAAAAAAAAAAAAAAAAGAAAATAAAAAAGACAATGGTCTTTTTTTGTTTATAGTGCAAAAAATAAAAACCGCAGAGGTGATCAAAAAGCACAAATAGAAAGCTCTATTTTGGGGGGGAAAAGGGACATCAATTTTATTTGGTATGACGTCACATGACCGTGCAATTATCAGCTAAAATAACACAGTGCCATATCGCGAAAAATGGCCAGGAAGGGGGGTAAACCTTCCGAAGGTCAAGTGGTTAATATAAATGCTTTTCACGCTTTTTGGTCATCATCAATGCAGTGTATGGAAACCATGACTCCTATATAGTGATGGACGAACGTTTCGCCCGGCGGTCGTTTCGCGGCGAATTTCCGACATTCGCGGTCCGCACGTTCGAACGCCTTTTTCCGTCGTTCGCCGCGGCGGACTTACGTGTTTAATGTATACAAGAACTTTAACCTTTGGTGACACGTTTATCATGTGATACAGGACAGCCAATTGAGACATGACAGCACATGGACACTTGGACATTCCCCCTAACCTATAAATACACCCGATCCGGTGGCCATTTTACATTCTTTCTTCTGTTACGATAGGGACAGGTTCCTGTGTGGAGTAGGGAGAGATAAACCACTAGCTATTTGGTACACAAAAGTTCTTTTCAGGACTGGTATAGGTGTTAGGTGTTGATAGGTTTGCTGTGCTGCTGATTCTTGCAGCAGCCCGAGTGTCTTTTGTTAGTTTAGAGAAAGGGAAAGGACGGTGTATGCTACAGGGACAGCCAGATTAGTCTTTCATCATCATCATCATCATCATCATCATTAGCTGTTACTATCAAGGTCCACAAAAGAGCTGTTCCAGTAACCACTAATCGTTCTCTTTTTTTGCCAATTTGTATAGGGACAGGAAGGAAGCAGTGTTGTCAGGCAGTGAGGGTAATTTTAAAGACTTGCTGTTATTATTAGTTCCACAAAGGTTCTTTTCAGGACTGGTATCAGTGGTACAGTAATAGGCTTGTACATGTATAATATTCTTTCTTCCAAATATAGAAAGGATATTATACTTGACTGCTGCCCTTCTGCTGCAGTCTGCTAAACATTCACAACTCACTTGTTCCACAAAAGTTCTTATAAGGACTGGTAACTTGGTATAGGGTGCTACGGTACATAGGCTTGAGTGCGGTACAGTCTGCTGTTCTGTAAGGACCGCTATCGGTCCACAATAGATAGGGTTGACGTGCACCACTGCTGACCGCTGCCCTATACTGCAGCAGTCCTTCAGCGGTATAGGGACTGACGTACAGTCTGCTAAACACTAATACACAACCTGCTTGGTCCACAAAAGTTCTTATAAGGACTGGTAACTTGGTATAGGGTGCTACGGTACATAGGCTTGAGTGCGGTACAGTCTGCTGTTCTGTAAGGACCGCTATCGGTCCACAATAGATAGGGTTGACGTGCACCACTGCTGACCGCTGCCCTATACTGCAGCAGTCCTTCAGCGGTATAGGGACTGACGTACAGTCTGCTAAACACTAATACACAACCTGCTTGGTCCACAAAAGTTCTTATAAGGACTGGTAACTTGGTATAGGGTGCTACGGTACATAGGCTTGAGTGCGGTACAGTCTGCTGTTCTGTAAGGACCGCTATAGGTCCACAATAGATAGGGTTGACGTGCACCACTGCTGACCGCTCACCTATACTGCAGCAGTCCTTCAGCGGTATAGGGACTGACGTACAGTCTGCTAATCACTAACACACAACCTGCTTGTTCCACAAAAGTTCTTATAAGGACTGGTAACTTGGTATAGGGTGCTACGGTACATAGGCTTGAGTGCGGTACAGTCTGCTGTTCTGTAAGGACCGCTATCGGTCCACAATAGATAGGGTTGACGTGCACCACTGCTGACCGCTGCCCTATACTGCAGCAGTCCTTCAGCGGTATAGGGACTGACGTACAGTCTGCTAAACACTAATACACAACCTGCTTGGTCCACAAAAGTTCTTATAAGGACTGGTAACTTGGTATAGGGTGCTACGGTACATAGGCTTGAGTGCGGTACAGTCTGCTGTTCTGTAAGGACCGCTATAGGTCCACAATAGATAGGGTTGACGTGCACCACTGCTGACCGCTCACCTATACTGCAGCAGTCCTTCAGCGGTATAGGGACTGACGTACAGTCTGCTAATCACTAACACACAACCTGCTTGTTCCACAAAAGTTCTTATAAGGACTGGTAACTTGGTATAGGGTGCTACGGTACATAGGCTTGAGTGCGGTACAGTCTGCTGTTCTGTAAGGACCGCTATCGGTCCACAATAGATAGGGTTGACGTGCACCACTGCTGACCGCTGCCCTATACTGCAGCAGTCCTTCAGCGGTATAGGGACTGACGTACAGTCTGCTAAACACTAATACACAACCTGCTTGGTCCACAAAAGTTCTTATAAGGACTGGTAACTTGGTATAGGGTGCTACGGTACATAGGCTTGAGTGCGGTACAGTCTGCTGTTCTGTAAGGACCGCTATCAGTCTGCTGTCAGCGCTGTATGTCACGGTGCTGCTGTCAGCGCTGTATGTCACTGTGCTGCTGTCAGCGCTGTATGTCACGGTGCTGCTGTCAGCGCTGTATGTCACGGTGCTGCTGTCAGCGCTGTATGTCACGGTGCTGCTGTCAGTGCTCTGTATTACGGTGCTGCTGTCAGATGCCTCTATCACGGTGCATGTGTCATTCCGGTATGTCACGCTGCTGGTGATCATCTCCTGCACCCTCTTCTTTGCCTACCCTGGTCCCTGACCTTCCCTCTCCTCCATTGCCTTCATTAGCTCCATAGTCCTGAATTGTTAGAACAATTTCCCAAATAAAATAAAAATGCTTGTAGTTATCGATCCCAAATTCACCTCATACATGTATTATGTCATTGTCCAGATGGTGGGACTACGTTTTACCCCCTAATAATTACCACGTGGCCGCAAATTCGACATGAAGGTTTGCAAAGTTCGCCTCCCATTGAAGTCAATGGGGCCCGCGGCGAACGTTCGGTTTCGCGAACGTTTGGGTCCGTTCGCATTTCGCTTTCGCGAAACGTCCCGTCGGAAGTTCGTCCATCACTACTCCTATAATAAACTTTCCTACTATCTCCATAGAGATATTTGCAATGCTGCTCTCGTAGTTCAGTTACTGACCAAACGCTCGTTAACTGGATAATAAATGTAAAAATTGAAGGAACTCTTGCAGTTGTGTCTGGACAAAGGAATCATTAATACATTGGTATTCTGCTCCTATATATAGACTAGCAGTGTAGCCGGAGACAAGCATCCATAGACTCATACTACATTTTCAAAGTGTAAAGCCTCGTACACACGATCGGATTTTCCAATGGGAAATGTTCGGTGTCAGGCTGTTGGCGGTAAATCTGACTGTTTGTACGCTCCATTGGACAATTTTTGTCGGATTTTCCGCGGTCAAATGTTGGACGGCAGGTTTTCAAATTTTCTACGGACAAATGTGTGTTGTCGGATTTTCCGTACATAAGTCCGTCAGATAAAAGTCCAGCATACAAACACACATGCTCAGAAGCAAGGATGAGCCGGAAGCGGTCGGTCTTGTAAAGTAGCGTTCGTAATGGAGAATTAACATTTGTGACGCGGCAAATTATGAAATCTGTAAACGCACGCACAATTCTCTTCTCATTTAATGGGATAATAATGAAGCTGCTTTGCTGGTGATACGGATGGAGTTATTGCAAACGGATTGTCAAAGTCTTTTTTTTTTTCTAGTGATATCAAGAGTAATAATATTATGTTTTTGTTTTGTTTTTTATTTGGGCAAGTTAACACAACACCATTATCCCGTACTATGTTGGTGTCTTGTCAATTTTACATTGTATTTATTTTAAAATGTAACTGCCTACTCCCAAACTGTCATTTGAAGTAAAACACATAGCCAAGTATTATTCTCCACAATTTTTTTATTGTGCATTAAAAAAAGAAAACAAATAAAATTAGACATGCTATCTGCCAATAGAACTTACCGTATTTATCAGTGTATAAAATCAGCACATAAAATCAGGGGAAAATTGCGGGTGCATGTTATACGCCAATCCCCCATTGTATACGCCGATCCCCCAGTGTTGTGAGCCTCTGGGCGGCTTTGAGCCACCTTCAGCCCTTCTCGGCCACCTTCGGCCCTTCTCGGCCACCTTCGGCCGTTCTCGGCCACCTTCAGCCCTTCTCGGCCACCTTCGGCCGTTCTCGGCTGCCTTCAGCCCTTCTCGGCCACCTTCAGCCCTTCTCGGCCACCTTCGGCCCTTCTCGGCCACCTTCGGCCGTTCTCGGCTGCCTTCCGCCCTTCTCGGCCACCTTCGGCCCTTCTCGGCCTTCTTTGGCCCTTCTCGGCTGCCTTCGGCCGTTCTCAGCGGCCTATGCAGCTGAAAGCGGCCGAAAGCTGCCGAGAACGGCCGCAGGCGGGCGAAAGCTGCCGAGAACTACCGAGCGCACACAGGACATCCAGCTCTGTATCTCGGCGGTGCCATTTTTAAAATGCAAAGCTGCAAAAAAACTGACAAGGCTGCAAATGATGGACAAGGTTGCAGATGGACACTGATAAGGCTGCATTGATGGGCATTTAAATGTACGTTTTTTTTTTCTTATTAAAAGTTTTTTTCCTTAAAATTCCCACCTAAAATTGGGGTGCGTGTTATATGCCGATAAATACGGTAACCAAAAAGTGCATTCTATGCATCCAAAAATATAGAAAATATACCAAATCAAATCATTATTATTCAACCAAAAAAATGTCAAAGCAATAACTCCAAGGCCAATAATAAATAACATGTTATCTCCTCCGATTCCGCAACATGTCTGGTTGACAAACGGTTCAGAAACGAACTGAAAAGCTGAAATGAAAAATGCAAAATGAAAAGCGCAAATCAACACTCACCAAACTTCTACCAATAGGAAATTAGCAGAAGGAGCCCAAAGGGTGGCGCTAAAGAGCTAATATGGCTTTTAGGTACAGTAGGTGTCAGGGAGGGGGCAGGAAAACATGGATCAGTCGTCTATTTTTATTGCCTTCTTGCCCGTTGTGTGAACGAGGCCCTAGAATGAAAAATATAAAAAAAATATAAAAATATTATGAACGCTTTGTGTGAGTACTTGTGTAACTTAAACATAATCAACAATGATAACCTTGACATGGCAAAGATAAACGTAACTCTAATCATTCAGACATTTCCTGCACAGCGATTGCGGGGGGGGGGCTCATTTTTGTGTGCAGTCACAGATAGCCGCATGCAAGTAGAATTTGTTGGTTAGTTCCAGGGGCGGACTGACCATTCGGGCACTAGGGCACTGCCCGAGGGCCCCATGCCACCAAGGGGCCCCATCAGGGTTGCCAGCCTCAATAAAACAGTATGTAAAAATCTGTTTTTTTTTTAAATCCCAAGATTATAGCTGCCCTGCCTCTCCAGTACCTTTTCAGTGTGTGTATGTGTATTCTTTGTGTGTATATTGTGTGTGCATAATCTATTGCCTGGGGCCCCCATAATCTCCTATTGCCCGGGGGCCCCATAATCTCCTATTGCCTGGGGGCCCCATAATCTCCTATTGCCTGGGGGCCCCATAATCTCCTATTGCCTGGGGGCCCCATAATCTCCTATTGCCCGGTGGCTCCATAATCTCCTATTGCCTGGGGGCTCCATAATCTCCTATTGCCTGGGGGCCCCATAATCTCCTATTGCCCGGGGGCCCCATTATCTCCTATTGCCCGGGGGCCCTATAATCTCCTATTGCCCGGGTGCCCCATAATCTCCTATTGCCCGGGGGCCTCATAATCTCCTATTGTCCGGGGGCCCCAATGGGTTGTCAGTCCGCCCCTGGTTAATCCTTTATGGTTTGATATTTTTGCTGGTATAGATGGGATGGACAAAACTATGGAGTTTCTGACACATGGGGGTTAATTTACTAAAGGCAAATAGACTGTGCACTCTTCAAGGGCAGTAGCTCCAGAGCTTAGTCAATGAGAGGAAGCTCTGCTGACATCCATCATCCAATCATGTGCAAGCAACAATGCTGTTTTTATTTTTTTTTCCTTGCATGTGATTGGGTATTTTTTGCACAGTGAAGCTTTGTTTCATTTACTAAACTCTGGAGCAACTGCACTAACAGAGTGGAACTGCATTTCCAAAGTGCACAGTCTAGTTGTCTTTAGTAAATCAATCTCATTGAGTCTGATTATTACAAAAAAGGTTTAAAAGAAAGTACCGTATATTGTCAAAAGTATTGGGACACCTGTCTTTACACGCACATGAACTTTAATGGCTTAGTCCGTAGGGTTCAATATTGACTTGGTCCACCCTTTGCAGCTATAACAGCTTCAACCTTCCATCCACAAGGTTTAGGAGTGTGTCTATGGGAATGTTTGACCATTCTTCCAGAAGTGCATTTGTGAGGTCAGGCACTGATGTTGGATGAGAAGGCCTGGTCAGCAGTCTCCGCTCTAATTCATTTTAAAGGTTTTTTATGGGGTTGAGGTCAGGTTGGTCAAGTTCCTCCACCCCAAACTCGCTCATCCGTGTCTTTATGGACCTTGCTGCACACCACTGCACACAGCAGGAGGCTCTAATTGGCTTCAAAAAAGGGTGGGCTCAGGATGCAGAGGGCCTAGTGCATTATCCAACAAATATATATTAAAAAATGGGTAACAATAGAATCTACGCACAAAGGTGATAAAAAACACTCATCAAGCCACAATGTGTGACTAGTCCAGTGATGGAGAACCTTGGCATCCTAGATGTTTTGGAACTACATTTCCCATGATGCTCATGTACTCTGCAGTGTAGTTGAGCATCATGGGAAATGTAGTTCCAAAACATCTGAGGTGCCAAGGTTCTCCATCCCTGGACTAGACCCTCCCAGATCACTTGGAACCACTAGTGTGGGAGAAGGGAGGAAACCTAGCTTAGGTTCCTGCTGACTGACGCGTTTCAAAAGAAGGCCCTTCTGCCTCAGAGCCCTTTGGGCTCAACTAGCAGAAACCTAGGCTAGGTTTCCCCCCCCCCTGTACACTGGTTCCAGGCGATCTGGAGGTATCTAGTCACTTGATGAGCAATTTTTATCACCTTTGTGAGTAGATTTTATTGCTACCCGTGTTTAAATAAATATTTGTTGGGTAATGCACTAGGCCAGTGCACCCTCTTTCTTTTATTAATTTCTGCAATGCTGTAAGGATAACCCCAGTCCTAGAGGATCAAGGAATATCCACAGATGTATGGTGGGACAGTCACTATCGGGTCCACTCACAGATGTGCAGGAGTATTGCTGCTGCTGGCAGAACAGTGCGCCCTGAGCCCGCCAAGTTGTGTGACAATAGCTATTGTCTTCCTGCTTCTCCTCCCGGCCAATCAGGAAGCGGGTCTTAAGACCCGAATGGCCAAGAGGAGAAGCAACCATTTTGGCCAGAAGCAGAGGGGAGATGCCGAGAAGGAGAAGCAGGGGGAAGCCGATGAAGCTGTCCGTGACCTGGATGTTTTACAGTAGTTTTTAATTTGACAACATGTACAATTTAGGGCAGATGTAAAGAGTCACTCCACCCAAAATGATATTTTTCTTAGAATTGGAGCTTGGTGAGATGAGGCTTCTTCTGTGTCTTGGGAGCTCCAACGTTGAGATCTTCCTGCCATAGTTCCCGACTCCTGCCCACCTGAGAGATTTGGGGGTTCCTGCCCATCCCTGTCACATCCTCTCTACAATGTAAAATAAAAAATGAAGCCAGGATGGTGGGGGGCTGATGGGCAGACGGGCGAGCGTCGGGGGGGGGGGTTGTTTGCTGATCAGACGAGAGGTGAGGGGGGTTTGATCAACCAAACAAACAGGGGGGGTGCTGAATGACTTGTGTCCCCCCCAAAAAAATAAATAAAGCATCATCCGCCACTGAGCTACAGTTTTTGTAGCTGCTGACTTAAATTTTTTTGGGGGGAGCCTGGAGCTCCTCTTTAACTTTTCTTAAGTCCACAGTCCAGGTATATGAGGCCACAGGGTCCTCTTCTCTCTTCACCTTCTTCTGAGGTCTCTGCATTAACTCCCAAACTCATTGTGTCCATTATGAGTTGTCCCCACCATCCTGGCTTCATTTCTTTATTTTACATTGTAGAGAGGATGTGACGGGATGGCCAGGAACCCCCAAATCTCTCAGGTGGGCAGGAGTCGGGATCTATGGCAGGAACGTTGGAGCTTCCAAGACACAGAAGAAGCCTCATCTCACCAAGCTCCAATTCTAAGAAAAATATCATTTTGGGTGGAGTGACTCTTTACATCTGCCCTAAATTGTACATGTTGTCAAATTAAAAACTACTGTTAATCTACAAAGTCTGGCAACGCTTCACTTCCTGCCGTGATGACATTTTCTTTTGATGGCGCTTGTTTGAAGTTTATGATTATAAAGCTTGATAATGTGTTTGCTGTGAATGTTATCGGACAATTGTTTTTCACTATTGTGTGCCGCTGCCGGGATGACTGCTGAGTTTATTTGCCCTCAGTAAATTAATTACAGATCCTGGATACGGCATATAGGAATGGCAAAGTGAAAAAATGACCTTATTTACCATTTGTAACCTCCATGCTTTATATTTGTTTTATATAGCTGCCAACGATTTTGTGTCATTTGTAGGGATGCTTTGTTGCTGGGCTGTATGTTAGACCTGCAATGCAGCTGTTTTGCTTTGGTGACCTTAAATAACTATGACTTGTGCGATCTGTATGCTGTGTTATATGTTACATACTCCTGACCACTACACTCTATGCTATATTGTACATTACATACTCCTGATCACTACACTCTATGCTATATTGTACATTACATACTCCTGATCACTGCACTCTATGCTATATTGTACATTACTTACTCCTGACCACTACACTCCTAAACCTTGTGGACAGCCTTCCCAGAAGAGTTGAAGCTGTTATAGCTGCTATACGGACCAAGACTGGGATGCCATTAACATGGCGGAAGGGTACCCAGCTTCGTCGCACCGGCGTGACGTCGGCACGTCATGTCGCACGCGCAAAACGCGCGTGCGCAGTGAAGCGCCGCGTCCAAATACAAGTTTCCCTATATTTATACACTATTCTGGTGGGACCTGTGCTCTCCATTTATAGACTAGATAGTACCCAATTAGTGTACCTTATATACACTTACACATATAAATCTTTTTATTACCTTTATATTTTGTCCTACTGCAGGGTGTCGCCTCTGATCCTTGGCTGTCCACGTCCTATACTCCCCTCCAACCTATACACAGGAGGTGGAATTAGGGATGTGATCCCTCGCAAGCCATCCCGTTTGTTGGATTCCGTTTCCCTGCCCTCCTTTGATGGTAGGACAAGCGACCTATACCAGCTAGATGAGCTGTGGCACATCAATGAGTGATTGATATGGGGGATGTGTCTGAGCATATTCCTGTCTTTTAAAGAGGATCTCCACTGTGGATTATACAGGTATTCACCTGTGATATATAGTAACCGATATTTGTACAATATTACTATATCAGACATTCACTCTGTCTATAGTAGGCTACCTTCAATATATCATAATGTATGGATATATATTTATGTTTGTCCTCTCTTTTACAATAGATAAAGCTTCTGAAGAAGACCCCCGAGTGGGTCGAAACGCGTAAAGGATTACTTTTATCTATGTTTTACTGTGCATACAGATGTAATAGGGTTCATATGATGTAATTTCCCTGTCTATACATGTACCATTATTCACCAAGTGGAGTTCAATTTCCTGACCACCGTGTCACCCATTTAATTCTTTTATCAATAAATAATTGTATTACAAACTATCCGCGTCATTTCAGTAGTTATTTCTACTGTGTATATATATCAGCCCTCACAGGTAATATATGCTGTTAAAAACCCCACCCAGGGGATATCTTTTTTTTTTTTTTATTGTACATTACATATTCCTGACCACTGCACTCTATGCTATATTGTACATTACATACTCCTGATCACTGCACTCTATGCTATATTGTACATTACATACTCCTGACCACTGCACTCTATGCTATATTGTACCTTACATACTGCTGACCACTGCACTCTATGCTATATTGTACATTACATACTCCTGACCACTGCACTCTATGCTATATTGTACATTACATACTCCTGACCACTGCATTCTAGTCTATATTGTACATTGCATATTCCTGACCACTGCACTCTATTCTATATTGTACATTACATACTCCTGACCACTACACTCTATGCTATATTGTTCATTAGACACTCCTAACTCCTGACCACTGCACTCTCTACGCTATGTTGTATGTTACATACAGTGCCTTAAAAAAGTATTCATACCCGCATGAAAATTTCCACATTTTGTCATGTTACACCCAGAAACATAAATGTATATTATTGGGATTGTATGTGATAGACCAACACATAGTGGCACATAATTGTGAAGTGGAGGGAAAATGATAAATGGTTTTTCATTTTTTTTTTTTTTACGAATAAATATGTAAACAGTGTGGGGGGTACATTTGTATTCAGTCCCCTTTACTCTGATACCCCTAACTAAAATCTAGTGGAACCAATTGCCTTCAGAAGTCACCTAATTAGTAAATAGACATGACAAAATGTGGAAATGTCAAAGGGGTATGAATACTTTTTCAAGGCACTGTAGCCCTGATCAATACACTCTATACACTTTGCTGTACTCAATCCTGACCTTTGCACTTTATATACAGTACTGTGTTGTTCATTACATAATCCTGACCCCCCCGCACACTGTATGCTGTGCTGTACATTACAATGTCCTGACCCCTGCACACTGTATGCTGTGCTGTACATTACAATGTCCTGACCCCTGCACACTGTATGCTGTGCTGTACATTACAATGTCCTGACCCCCGCACACTGTATGCTGTGCTGTACATTACAATGTCCTGACCCCTGCACACTGTATGCTGTGCTGTATATTACATAGACACACTCCTAAACCTTGTGGACAGCCTTCCCAGAAGAGTTGAAGCTGTTATAGCTGCTATACGGACCAAGACTGGGATGCCATTAACCACTTGCCGACAGCTGCACACCGATATACATCGGCACAATGGCAGAAGTGGGCAAATGGCAGGGTCAGCAGGTGCATGCGCCGGCGGCGGGGTGTGCTCCCCCATCGCATACATCATGACTGTACTCGATGTCCACCGGTCTCCTGGCGATCGTGTCACGGAGCAGAACGGGGAGATGTAAACAAGGCATTTCCCCGTTCTGCCTAGTGACATGACAGAGATCATTGCTTCCTGTTATCTGGAGAGGTGATCGCTGTCATGTGAGTGGAAGCCCCTCCCCCCCACAGTTAGAATGACTTCCTAGGACGCACTTAACCCCTTCATCGCCCCCCAGTAGTTAACCCCTTCTCTGTCAGTGTCATTTACACGGTAATCAGTGCATTTTTATAGCACTGATCGCTGTATAAATGACAATGGCCCCGAAAATAGTGTAAAAAGTGTCCGATGTGTCCGCCATAATGTCGCAGTCCTGATAAAAATCGCTGATCGCCATTACTAATAACAAAAAAATAATAATAATAAAAATGCCATAAAACTATCCCCTATTTTGTAGACACTATAACTTTTGCGCAAACCAATCAATAAACGCTTATTGCGATTTTTTTTTTTTTCTACCAAAAATATGTAGAAGAATACATATCGGCCAAAACTGAGGAAAAATAATAATTTTATATATTTTTGGGGATATTTATTACAGCAAAAAGTAAAGAATATTGTTTTTTTTTCAAAATTGTCGCTTTGTTTTTTTTGTTTATAGCGCAAAAAATAAAAACCGCAGTGATGATCAAATACCACCAAAAGAAAGCTCTATTTGTGGGGGAAAAAAGGACGTCAATTTTGTTTGGGTGCTACGTTGCACGACCGCGCAATTGTCGGTTAAAGCGACGCAGTGCCAAATGGCAAAAAGTACTCTAGTCTGGAAGGGGTAAAATCTTCCGGGGCTGAAGCGGTTAAAGTTCATGTGCGTGTAAAGGCAGGCGTCTCAATACTTTTGGTAATATATAAACTAGTATATGTCTTGTATTACAGATCGCAGGATGTGTTTTACTGCTTCAATGGAAAAGTTGTAATGCTGCTGCCATCTGGTGGCTGAAACGTTTATTGCTATATAACTGCAAACCCTAAAGCCCACGTAGTCAGAGAAATGGATATGCAGACAGATTATACCTCTATTTTCAGTACAGTATAGGACAACTGTAGAAAGGTAGGTGATGATGGTGGTGTTCATTTTTCATGGTATTCCTCAATAAATAATTTCATCAGTTTTACTAGTCTGTTGTTTTATTTTTTATTAAAGTGATCTTTCCCAGGTGTCTCCCCTCGCCCTCCACTCCACTCAATCAAGCAAAGGATTGTGCCCTATGTGCCCCATGTGCTCCATCAGCCAGATGAATCCAGAACTGCTGGTGTATATTGCCAATGTAAACTAATATTATAGAGTCATTTAAAGTGTTACTAAACCCCCGGACCCTGTAGTCACTACATCTGGTCTCCCACAGGACACAGAACACGAAAATGCAATTATATTAGTAAATATAAACTGCTAAATACATTTTCTCATCAGCAGTATATAACAGTCTTGTGCCTTCTATCAGTGTCTAGTTAAAGCTTTAAGGAGTTTTCATACTGCACTGGCTGACCTATCACAATGCAAGACCCCTGACCCTCTGTCTGGACAATGCTGATTGGTCCTATGCTGATCACATGCACCCTCCCAAGAAAAAAAAAAACTCTCTAGCAATACACACCAAACTGAGCATGTGCAGCCTGACACCATATACTCTGTCTTATCCGAACATGTTTTGGAGACAATGCAAGAAGGGGAGCATCAAACAACCGTTTTACACAATGAAGAGGATTAACCCCTTAGGTTCCACAGTGAATGACTTGTATAGCGCTACCTATACAAACTGAATCGCCTCAGTGAGTATAACAAGCGTGCTTTACCGCATATACAGACTGATTTTACGGTTGTGGGTTTAGTAACACTTTAACCACTTAAGGACCGCCCACCACATATTTTCTGCAGCTGGGCGGGACTATTACGCGAAACAACGCACCTATACATCCTTTCATGCAATAGATAGTGTACATGCGCACGTGCGTGCGTGCCCGCTGCACTGAGGAGGAGCCGATGCGCGTGTCCAGCGGACCCGATGTCCTCCGGCAACCTGCGATCGCTTCACAGAGAAACAAGACAGATCCCCGTTCTGACAAGGGAGAACATGGAGATCGTCTGTTCCCAGTAACCAGGAACAGCGATCTCTGTGTTCTTCCTGTCAGTACTTCCCCCCACACAGAAACACACGGAGCCGTCACATTTAACCCTTTGATCACCAATGTAGTTAACCCCTTCCCTGTCAGTGTCATTTATACAGTGACAGTACATTTTTTTTAGCACTGATCACTGCATTGGTGTAACTGGTCCCCAAAAAGAGTCAGTTAGTGTCAGATTTGTCCGTGGCAATGTCACGTCTCATTAATGTCTATATGTCTCAATAAAAAATGCTGATTGCCGCTGTTACCAGTAAAAACAATAAAAAAAAATATTAAACGTCCATAAATCAATCCCCGTAGTTTGTAGACACTATAAAATTCAATCAATATATGCTTATTGTCTTTTTTTTTTTACCAAAAACATGTAGCAGAATACATAAAAAAAAAAAAAAAATATATATATATATATATATATATATATATACATATATTGACCTGAATTGATAAAGACTTTTTTTTTTTACTTTTTTTTGTATATGTATTATAGCAGAGAGTAAAAAGTATTTATATATATATATATATATATATATATATATATATATATATATATATATATATATATATATAATATTTTTTACTTTCAGCTATAATACATATACAAAAAAAAAGTAAAAAAAAAAGTCTTTATCAATTCAGGTCAATATATTATATATATCTATTTGTGGGGAAAAAAGGACATAAATGTACAGTGTCACACAACCGCACAATTGTCCGTTAAAATAACGTAGTGCCGTATTGCAAACAATGGCCTGGTCAGAAAGGGGGTAAATCCTTCCGGGGCTGAAGGGGTTAAGTGTCCTGCAGCAGAGTTTGAAACTTATATTATTTTTTTGCTTTCTTTTTTCCTGCTCAGTTTGTTCTGTATTTGCTGCCCCATCTTTCCTGCTGCCAGGTGTCACCTTGCTCTAGCAAAGGTCCTGTGGTGACACCCATTGCGTGCGATCTACCATTGTGCAGAGTCAGGCAGGGCAAGGCGCAAATGTGCAATGGTTCCATTCACAGGCAGCCAGGGCAGACTGGCATGCACGGTGGTATCATAGGACATGTAGTCCCAAAAGAAGGGACATTCAGAGAATCTTTCAAGATGTGCTGAGTGCGCTCTCCCAGACAGAAGTTTATTGTCCATTGCTCTGCACCAGGGCCGGTGCTACCACAAGGCAAACTAGGCAGCCACCTATGGCCCGCTGCTACCTAGGGCTCCCCGGCCATTGGTGTTCCTACTCTCTTCTCTCTGCAGCTAGCAACTAAGTCTCAGCATCAGCAGGCAGCCCGCTGCTCCGTTCGCACATAGTGTCAGAGGTGCAGTGGCGGCAGAGGACTGTGCCTGTGTCCCAACTCCAAAATGAATGGAAGCAAGCAAACATTCATTGATCGGGACTGGTGAGGCTGCATTTGATGGGCACTGGTGAGGCTGCATTTACCACTTAAGGACCAGCCTTGATTTGAGATTTTGGTGTTTACATGCTTAAAACAGTTTTTTCTTTGCTAGAAAATTACTTAGAACCCCCAAACATTATACATTTTTTTCTAACACCCTAGAGAATAAAATGGCGTTCTTTGCAATACTTTTTTTCACACCGTATTTGCGCAGTGGTCTTACAAGCGCACTTTTTTTGGAAAAAAATTCACCTTTTTAAATAAAAAATAAGACAGCAGTAAAATTAGACCAATTTTCTTTTATATTGTGAAAGATAATGTTACGAAGAGTAAATTGATACCCAACGTGTCACTCTTCAAAATTGCGCCCGCTCATGGAATGGCGACAAACTTTTACCCTTAAAAATCTCCATTTAAAAATCTCCCTTTAAAAAATTCTACAGGTTGCATCCTTTGCGTTAGAGGAGGTCTATGGCTAGAATTATTGCTCTCGCTCTACCGATTGCGGCGATACCTCACATGTGTGGCTTGAACACCGTTTTCATATGTGGGCACTACTCACGTATGCGTTTGCTTTTGCTTGCGAGCTCGGCGGGACAGGGTGCATTTAAACATTTTTTTTTTACTATTATTATTATTTATTTTACCTTTTATTTACCTTTCATTTTTACACTGTTTAAAAAAAAATTTCACTTTTTTTCCCTATTACAAGGAATGTAAACATCCCTTGTAATAGAAAAAAAACAGGACCTCTTAAATATGAGATCTGGGGGTCAAAAAGTCCTCAGATCTCATATTTACACTATTACACTAAAATGCAATTAAAAAAAAATTGTAATTTAAAAAAATTGTATAAAAAAAAATTGGGCCTTTAAGAGGCGTAAGTGACGTTTTGACGTTGCTTCCGACCAGCAATTGTATGGAGACGGGTGGGGGCCATCTTCCCCTCACTCATCTCCATACCTGACAGGAGACAAGTCGCGAACGTCTCCGCCGCTGCTGACGGCTCTGGTAAGAGGGCACTGCATAGCGGTGGGAGGGGGGGGGCCCTCTCCTGCCACCGATAAAAGTGATCTCGCAGAGGATCCACCGCAGAGACCACTTTTATCTTGTAACGGACCACCCGCTGAAGAAGGAGTTACCGGGGTTATAGCAGCTATAACGATCTCCTCCTTCAAACAGGTGCCGTTTTACGGCGGGCGGTCCGTAAGTGGTTAATGGGTACCGATGGGCTTCATTTTATGGGAGCTTCATTAAAAAGGTGAGGTATACATGGGCAGGACAAAGGAGGTGGAGTCAGGGGTGGAGCCAATAGGGAGGCATCAAAATGAGGTTTCGCCTAGTGTATCAAAAATCCTTGCACCAGACCTGCCCTGCACCGGTGTATTTTGGTAAAAAAAAAAAATATTTAGCTTAAATCACTACTATAAGACTAAAAACTTTAGAATTAACTGTATTAATCCAAATATGGCCTCTCTAGACTGAAATCTGATTAGCAGCTGTAGTGTAGTGCACCCTTCCATGTAGGGCTTTGTGTCACAGTTTTTCTGTAAAGCCTCGTACACACGATTGGGCTTTCCGACGGGAAATGTGTGATGACAGGCTGTTGTTGGTAAATCTGACCGTATATACGCTCCATTAGACAATTGTTGTTGGACTTTCCACCAACAAATGTTGGATGGCAGGTTTTTACATCTTCCGTAGACAGCGTTCTGTTGTCGGATTTTCTGCATGTCTGTACACAAGTCCGTCCGACAAAAGTCCAAAGTACAAACACGCATGCTCGGAAGCAGAAGCGGTCGGTCTTGTAAACGAGTGTAATGGAGAATTAACATTTGTGACGCAGCAAATTATGAAATCTAGAAATGCAGCGCACAATTCTCTTCTTCTTTAAAGTGGTAGTATAGTCATTTTTTTTACTTTTACCTACAGGTAAGCCTATAATAAGGCCTATAATAAGGCTTACCTGTAGGTAAAAGAATATCTCCTAAACCTGTGCGGTTTAGGAGATATTCCCCTCGCATGTGCCGCTGACTGCAGTGGCACATGCACTCCGGGAATTCTTGGCTGAAAGCCTGGCAGACGCCGGACCCTGCTGGAAAGAAGTCTCCCACGCGCATGCATGGCAGTGACAACATCGCAGCTCCGGCCACTCACAGCACCAGAGCCGCGATACCCAGAATACACGCCGATGGAAAATGTCAGCTCCCTCGGCGTGGATTGGGTGAGATACCAGCACCTCGTTCTAAGGTAAGTATTTCATAATGAACTAGTATGCGGTGCATACTAGCTCATTATGCCTTTACCCTTACAGGTGTAGGAAAAAAAAAAAGTCATAAGCTTTACTACCGCTTTAATGGGATAATAATGAAGCTGCTTTGCTGGTGATACTGGTGGAGTTATTGCAAATGCATTTTCAAAGGCTTTTTTTTTTTCTAGTGATATCAAGAATATTATTATTATTATGTGTTTTTTTTTGGGCAAGTTACCACAACACCATTATCCTGTAGTTTTTAAGATGAAGGATACAACTATGTTTGTGTCCCTCATCAATTTTACATTGTATTTTTTAAACTGTAACTGCCTACTCCCAAACTGTCATTTGAAGTAAAACACATAGCCAAGTATTATTCTACACAATTGTTTTTATTGTCCATTAAAAAAATAAATAAAAATTAGACATGATATCTGCCAATAAAACTTAACCAAAAAGTGCATTCTATGCATCAAAAAATGTAGAAAATGGACTCATTCAAATCATTATTATTCAAAAAAATTATGTCAAAGCAATAACTCCAAGGCCAATAATAATAACACGTTATCTCCTCCGATTCCACAACATGTCTTGTTGACGAACGGCTGATCAGAAACAGACTGAAATGTACAAATTGAAAAGGGCGAATCAACATTCATCAAACTTCTATAACACAAAATTAGCAAAAGGAGCCCAAAGGGTGGCGCTAAAGAGCTGAAAAACCACGTAGTACGTCACTACGTTCGTAATTGTTGGCCAACAATTTTGTGGCCGTGTGTATGCAAGAAAAGTTTGGGCCAATGCCCTTCAGACAAAATGCCACGGTTTTGTTGGCCAACAACCCGATCGTGTGTACGAGGCTTTAGTACTGCTATAAGACTAAAAACTTTAGCATTGACTGCATTAATCCAAAACATGGCCTCTCTAAAATGAAATCTGATTAGCAGTTGTAGTTTAGTGCACCCTTCTATGTAAGTTCTTTGTGTTAAAGGTTTTCTGTAAAATTTAAAAAAGACAGAGCAAAGATACAAATTGCATACAATGCATTACACATAACAAACATTCCTGGATATGTTCTGCAAGAAATACAATGTTACCAATGCTGACATCTTGTGGCCAAAATACAGAATTACCAGTGTTTCTTTGAGTATGCACACCCTGCGGTTCTTATGGGATAGATGTATCAAAGACACCAAGAAAGAAATCAAAAGAAACAGCTGCACCAACCATGATATGTAGATCATTAATTAATGAACTTTATCTTTTCCAAAATAAAATGACTATTAATAAAAATGTAAGAAAACATGCTTATAGTGTTAAAAAAAAAAATGAATCTAAGAGACACATTGCATATTATTATTATTACTACATGTACTTATATAGGACTGTTCATTTACACAGCACTTGCAGTGAAGAAGGGAGGGGGTGTCTCTATGCCAAGATAATACATTTTATTTATTTATTCATATATTTATTTAATGTTTATTTATTTATTGTGCCCAGAGTTGGGCTTTGAAGCATATGTAAACCCCATCCCTAAACATGTAAATGGAATTTTAATTGTTATATACTGTATATATATATATATATATATATATATATATATACACTCTATGTGTGTGTGTGTGTATATATATATATATATATATATATATATATATATATATATACATACATATATATATATATATATATATATATATATATATATATATATATATATATATATATATATATATATACATATATTGTACATTTACATGCGTCCCTGCCCTTTCAGAAGCTTACAATCGAAGGCCCCTAAATCACATTCATACATACACACACAAAGTCGAAAATATTGTTTTTTCCAAAATTTTCAGTCTCTTTTTTTTATATAGAATAAAAAACCCAGCTCAAAAGAAAGCTCTATTTGTGTGAAAAAAATAATAAATAAATTATAAATATATTCAATTATATTATTATATTCTATATATTAAAATAAATGATAGGTTTAATTCGGGTAGAGCATTGCATGACTGAGCACTTACCAGTTAAAGTAGCACAGTGCTGAATAGTAAAAAAAATAAAAAATGGCCTGGTCATGGAGGGGGTAAATCCTTCCGTAGGTCGAGTGGTTAAAGGAAAAATCTGTAAGGTGAACTTACACAGGACGCCCCCCCACTGACCTAGAGCATGGCGATCTTCCATTCTGAGCCCAGGGGCCCGGGGGCTTAAAAATCCCAGCAGCTGAATCTCCAAAACGTACCCCATCAGGAGAGATTTTTCTGAGCATTCTAATTGGTCCACGCTGACAAATGGGCAGCTCTGGCCAATCAGAACCTGCGTAGCCCATCCTGTCAGCAGGGAAGAAGATGCGTGAATGCCATGGGGATTTCTAAGCTCCAGACCCCTGACGCGGCTATAACGGGGCTCAGAATGGGTGATGGACACTGATAGGCATCACTGATGATGATACAATGATGGGCACTGATGGGAACGTGGGATGGGAATGGTTAAACCTGTGCGGTTTAGGAGATATTCCCCTTGCAATGAGCCACTGACTTCAGTGGCACATGCACTCCGGGAATTCTCGGCTGAAAGCCTGGCAGACGCCGGACCCTGCTGGAAAGAAGCCTCCCACGCGCATGCATGGCAGTGACAACATCGCAGCTCCGGCCACTCACAGCACCAGAGCCGCGATACCCAGAATACACGCCGATGGAAAATGTCAGCTCCCTCGGCGTGGATCGGGTGAGATACCGGCACCTCGTTCTAAGGTAAGTATTTCATAATGAGCTAGTATGTGGTGCATTCTAGCTCATTATGCCTTTACCCTTACAGGTGTAGGAAAAAAAAAGTCATAAGCTTTACTACCGCTTTAATAGGATAATAATGAAGCTGCTTTGCTGGTGATACTGATGGAGTTATTGCAAACGGATTTTCAAAGGCTTTTTTTTTCTAGTGATATCAAGAATATTATTATTATTATCATGTTTGTTTTTTTTTGGCAAGTTACCACAACACCATTATCCCGTAGTTTTTAAGATGAAGGATACAACTATGTCGGTGTCCCTTGTCTATTTTACATTGTATTTTTTAAAATGTAACTGCCTACTCCCAAACTGTCATTTGAAGTAAAACACATTAGCAGTTGTAGTTTAGTGCCCTTCTATGTAAGTTCTTTGTGTTAAAGGTTTTCTGTAAAATTAAAAAAAGACAGAGCAAAGATACAAATTGCATACAATGCATTACACATAACAAACATTCCTGGATATGTTCTGCAAGAAATACAATGTTACCAATGCTGACATCTTGTGGCCAAAATACAGAATTACCAGTGTTTCTTTGAATATGCACACCCTGCGGTTCTTATGGGATAGATGTATCAAATACACCAAGAAAGAAATCAAAAGAAACAGCTGCACCAACCATGATATGTAGATGATTAATTAATGAACTTTATCTTTTCCACAATAAAATTACTATTAATAAAAATGTAAGAAAACATGTTTATAGTGTTCAAAAAAAATTAATCCAAGAGACATATTGCAATTATTATTATTACATGTACTTATATAGGACTGTTCATTTACACAGCACTTGCAGTGAAGAAGGGAGGGGGTGTCTCCATGCCAAGGTAATATATTTTATTTATTTATTCATATGTTTATTTAATGTTTATTTATTTATTTATTGTGCCCAGAGTTGGGCTTTGAAGCATATGTAAACCCCATCCCTAAACATGTAAATGGAATTTTAATTGTTATATACTGTATATATATATATATATATATATATATATATATATATATATATATATATATATATATATATATATATATATATATACACACTGTATGTGTGTGTGTGTATATATATATATATATATATATATATATATATATATACATATATTGTACATTTACATGCGTCCCTGCCCTTTCAGAAGCTTACAATCGAAGGCCCCTAAATCACATTCATAGATACACACAGAAAGTTGAAAATATAGTTTTTTCCAAAATTTTCAATCTCTTTTTTTTATATAGAATAAAAAACCCAGCTCAAAAGAAAGCTCTATTTGTGTGAAAAAAAATAAAAAATAAATTATAAATATATTCAATTATATTATTATATTCTATATATTAAAATAAATGATAAGTTTAATTCGGGTAGAGCATTGCATGACTGAGCATTTACCAGTTAAAGTAGCGCAGTGCTGAAAAGTAAAAAAAAATGGCCTGGTCATGGAGGGGGTAAATCCTTCCGGAGGTGGAGTGGTGAAAGGAAAAATCTGTAAGGTGAACTTACACAGGACAACCCCCCCCCCCCCCCCAGCTGACTTAGAGCATCTTCCATTCTGAGCCCAGGGGCCCGGGGGCTTAGAATTCCCAACAGCTGAATCTCCAAAACGTACCCCATCAGGAGGGATGTTTCTGAGCATTCTAATTGGTCCACGCTGACAAATGGGCAGCACTGGCCAATCAGAACCTGCGTAGCCCATCCTGTCAGCAGGGAAGAAGATGCATGAATGCCATGGGGATTTCTAAGCCCCAGACCCCTGACGCGGCTATAACAGGGCTCAGAATGGGTGATGGACACTGATAGGCATCACTGATGATGATACAATGATGGGCTCTGATGGGAACTGTCAGGTGTCACTGATGGGCACTTATTGGCAGCACTGATCGGCACTGATAGGTGGCATCGGTGGACATTGATAGGTGGCACTGATGGGCACTTGTAGGTGGCACTAGTGGGCACTGGCAGGTGGCATTGTTGGGCACAGATGAGACGGCAATAGCTCTCTGTGTCCTTCTGATGGATGCCAGTGTTCTGTTTTTTTTTTTCTTCTCTTGCTGTCGGTGTGAAGGAAAAAAAAAAGCTCTGTTTACATCATGTGATCAGCTGTCATTGGCTGACAGTTGTTCACATTGTAAGGGGTCGGGTTTGGCCCCTTACTCTGATCCATGATCAGCCGAGTCTTGTAGACTCGCTGGTCACAGAGTGTGCCACACACACCCCACAGGGAGGGGGCACGCAGGCAGCTCATGCACGGGAGGACGTACATGAATGCTATGGTTGCCACCTCATCCCTTTAAACCCGAACACATATTAATTACACAGGTTCTGAGGCTGATTAAGGAGGTAATTAAACTCACTTGGTGCCTTATCTGCATTTAATTAGCCTCAGAACCTGTGTAATTAATATGGGTTTAAATGGATGAGGTGGCAACTCTAATGGATGCCCTCCCAGCAATTAAGGCCCGTGCTGTAGCCTTCTTTTGGCTATAGTGTGGGCGTGAAGGAGTTAAAGTTCATGTGCGTGTAAAGGCGGTGTCCCAATACTTTTGGTAATATAGTGTATACTGCATGTTGTAGCAATGTCTCAGAGGGAGCTGGGGAATATTCAATTCGGGGTTTACACGTCTCTCAGGCTCCTCTAATACACTTTTTGTGACTGCTGATCTTTAGTCCAGTTTAGGTTTTGCACGTCTCCCTTTTGGCAATTTAAACTCACCTGGGACAGTCAGAGCTCAAGTCAGGTTGTGTCTGCAGGCTAAAGGTTGGTGAAAAGCAAACAGACTGTTCATAGTGCCAGTTAGGATTTTTTTTTTTTGTAGTTAGTGCTGAGACATGGCTAGTACCTGTAAATGGCACCAATAACCACAGCACTGTGTGTACCTACCTCACTGAACTGGTATCTGTGCCTGAGAGTGTGCTCACCCCCAGGGAGCTTTGTACATGCTACCTACCCCCAGATCACACCTTTTAGGTTTGTGAGTCTCTTGCTCCTAACATAAAGGCATGTTATATGGGTATGAGGATTGTGTACACAGTATACTATATGTAGGCTTAGATTCTATTTATCCATGCCACCTTTAAGGTGCGCATCCACATCTGTGTTTTTTGCCATGGTGTGCCATGCATGCTATGTGGTTTTCGCTCCATTGAGAATGCCTCTCTTTTGATAAGCTCAGGTGTTGGGAGGTATGTGATAGAAACACCAGAAAGTTAACCTTTTTACGATGGAGGGTAAAACAAACCTTAATGCCTTGTACGCACAGTCGGACATTCCGACCACAAAATCAGTCGGATTTTTTCCGACAGATTTTGTCCGAAACTGGTGTTGCATACACACGGTTGGACAAAGTTGTTGGAAAATCTGATCGTTCGGAATGTGGTGACGTTCGTTGCGTACGACGGGACTACCTAGAGGCTAGTAGCCAATAACTTTGGTCTCGTAATTTGATCTGAGCATGCGTGGCAATTTATCCAATCAGATTTTTTATTTTTTTTGGAAAATTTTAGATCCTGCTCTCAAACTTTTTCTGATGGAAAAAGTCCTATAGAGCCCACACATTATTGGATTTTCCGACAATATAATTAGATTGGACCATTTCTGACTGTGTGTACAGGGCATAAAGCTACATTCACACCTGAGCAGAGTGATTTTTTTTTTTTTTTTTTTTTTTTTATTTGAGCGCTTTTAGATGTGTAATAGACGTGTTTTCCAGCATTGGGTGTTTTTGTTTAACCAATAGAAAGCACTAGGCGGAGAGGTGCTGTTTAAGTAGAAAACAAAACGCTTGTAAAATGCTCATGTTTTGTATCTTCAGGCATTCCCGCTGAAGTCTATGGGGCCCAATCTGCCAAAAAGAAGGCTGTGTACTTTTTATAAATGTATTTATTTTTTTGCGGCAGAACTCTGATGTAGTGTGGAATTCGCAGAGAATTGTGTGGTATCCGCATCCAAATCGCACCCTGTACATGCAAACTGCTGCAGGTGTGTTTGTTACACTCTGAAATTGGTTTGCAAAACATATTGTGATTTGTAGAATCAGATCACATTGGTGTGAGCACCTATGTGATCTGATTCTGGGGTGGCGCAAAAAAAAAAAAAGTCCTGTGCGATTTGAGCCATACAGAATGAATTGCGCAAATCGCACTGCAGCAGAGTTGCATGTGATTTGACCAGGAATGCGGGGCAATTCCTGCATCAGTGTGAACAAAGGCTGTTGAAATGAATGGGATTTGGCAATAGCACTTTCCTCCCTCCCTACCCCCCCCCCCCTTTTTTTTTTTTTTTTTCTAAAACGCATTGGGGTTAATTTTAAAAAAGCTGGAGAGTGCAAAATCTGGTGCAGCTCTGCATCGAAACCAATCTGCGTCTAGATTTTATTGTCAAAGCTTAATTGAACAAGCTAGAAGCCGATTGGCTCCCATGCAGAGCTGCACCAGATTTTGCGCACTCCAATTTTAGTAAATCAACTTCACTGAGGCTAAGAAGAATAAAATGTGTTGTGCTTGGAATAAATTGAACCGCCCACCGTGGATATTTGTCGGTAATTTGATGTTAAATACCGTTATGACAGCAGATTGCTGCCACAACCCGTGACAATTTTCTCCACAGCGGGAGGTCTGCTTTATGATAAAAGTGGTCTCCGCAGTGGATTTGCTGCAAGATCACTCTTATGGGCGGTAGGAGAGGTGCCCCCACCTCTCACTGCGTCCCGGGCATCTCTGTCGCTTACTGGAGATGTTCCAGTCTAGTGAGGGCATGATGGGTCCCCACTCGACTCCCTGCCCTTGGAGGACTGGAGCGACGCCAAATGTCACCTGCACCCAACCGCCTTAAAAGGGCCAAATTTATTTATTTATTTTTATTTATTTTTTAGATTTTTTAGAGATAAAGAAGGCTTTTATTTTTTTTTATTTCTTTGTTTTCTGTGCTGATGAGGGAAACATGCAAATTTCTTTCCGACAACATGTTTTTGCAGGAAAGAAATTCACACATTCCCAATCTTCGTCCAGGTCCCCCATGTCCGCCACCCGTCCTTCTTCCTTTTTTTTTTTTTTTTTTTTTTTTCAACTGTAAGGCTAAGACAGCTGCTGCTGATTAGAGAAGGCAATTATAATAAAAGGTAGACGTTAACTTTTTAGGGTCCATACCCAAAAACGTATCTAATGGGTAGCGGGAGGCTAGGCTTGGGACAAAGTCTCCAAAATGAGTGCAGAGCTGGAGGTAACAGAAGAACATAGAATTGTGTAGTTCAAATGCCAGTTTAAGATCTTGAAATGACTGCATACCATGGCTAGTGTATAATTGGGAGAGGAAGATGACCCCCTTGTGCAACCCACAGCTCAAAATCGGGCAGCCCTGCTTGCTTTTAAACAGCCACAACCACCTGTGATAGTGTGAACCAGGCCTTGCTGGAAGTCCTTGCATTCATCTGCTGACCACTGCTGTCCTTGTTGCTGAAACCATATATAAACACAATTTCAGCACCATGGATAGAAATTGCTGACAGAATGTGTAATTATTTGTATGTGGTGTGGTGGTATTATTATTATACCAGCCCGGGATACCATGTACCAGGCATGCAGGTTGGTATCCCCATAGCAAGGTGAGCTGGGCACTTGCAGCTCCATATCTGCTTACCAGCTAGGATGCACTTCAGCCCTGGGTGGGAGCTTTGAGAGGGGTTCCAAAAAATGGGGGAAGGGGGGACCCTTATCAATGCACCCATGCTTGCCACTCCAGGTTGGCAAGGAGGGGTTTATGTACTGCCCAACTCCATGAGGGCAGGTTGGTAGTTTCCCCCTCCCTAGTGTAATGTTTTTTTTTTTTGGGGGGGGGGGGGGTCACTCAGACATCTAACCAGTTTATGAGGGTGTGCTGGTAAGAAATGTAAATGGGGGTGGAAACCACCATGCAGAGGGCTGTGCTAGGGGTTGATGCGTCTCAAGGTGGACATTTTTTCTGCCATTCCCATTGGCTGGATCTGATCAAGCATTGTTGGTAGAAGAGAGTGCAAACTACTTCTTCTTTGCTGAAACTCAAGGGTAAAATTTTGCCACGCTTGGCATGGTTTCATGTACCCTCACAACTCAAGGGATGGAGTTTCCTATGACAACATTGCCCATATTTAGACTTGCTGACACTGCCTCTCAGGCAAGGGTGTGCCAAAGAGCATGGTGTATAGGTGCTTTGGGAGGGAGACCTACATTTTTAGGGGAGCTCCACACACCCCTACTGGTGGTTGGTTTATTTTTTTACCTCTCTTCTCCTTTTTGTTTTTATTAGATTACATTAACTAAGTGAAAATATGGATTCATCTGCTACTAAACAACTTGGAAAGGAGGTAATAGAAGCCTTAAGAAAAGGAAATCCAGCTGAAGCCTTCGAAAAAGTCAAGAAATATTTGAGTGACGTGGAAAATACCCCCCTGAATGTCGCAATTACTGGAGAATCGGGGTCAGGAAAGTCCACATTTATCAACGCCATCCGTGGTCTTGGCGATGAAGAACCGGAATCTGCTCAGACCGATGTGGTGGAGACCACTATGGAGCCAACTCCTTATCCACATCCAAAGAATAAGAGCGTAACCTATTGGGATCTTCCTGGAATAGGAACTCCTAATTTTAAAGCCAGTGAATATCTGGATAAAGTTCAGTTTCAGCGCTATGACTTTTTTATTATAATTGCATCTGAAAGATTCAAAGAGAATCACAGTATGCTGGCTGAGGAGATCCAAAAAATGAACAAGAAGTTCTACTTTGTGAGGTCAAAAATTGACCGGGACTTGCGTGAAAGCCAAGAACGTAGAGCTAAAACTTTCAATGAAAAAGAGTTATTAGAGAAGATCAGGCAGGATTGTGTTAATTCTCTCAAAAAGGATATAAAGGATATTACAGATGATTCCGTTTTCCTCGTATCCTCTTTCAAGCCTGCGCTATTTGATTTCTCTCGTTTGCTGAAAACGTTTGAGGAAGAGCTTCCGAGCCACAAGCGTTATGTTTATTTACGAGCCCTGCCCAACATTTCCTCTGAGGCGATACAAATGAAATTGCAGGCTCTAATGAGTATAGTTCCTTTGGTTGCTTTGCAAGCCATTGCAGCATCCATTGTCCCTGGGTTATCCGATGTCAATGAGATGTTGTCCTTAACTTACCGTATTAGTCAATATGTAGAAAGTTTTGGTCTTGATGAGAAATCTTTGAATGATTTGATGGAAAGGTCCGGTAGAAATGATGTAAAAAGTTTAATGAAATCTCCATTTGTCAAATACGAGATCACTTATGATCTTGTCTCAAGAGAGTTGGAGAAAAGGAGGGGTAGAGTTTACATGGGCGTTAAAACGTTTTTCAGCTGGGTTCCAGTCCTAAGTGCCACTGTGTCTGGTCCCATGTCTGCTTCTGCATGCATTGACCTTCTGTACTCTGTCCTGAATGAGATTGCAGATGATGCAAAAGTAGCTTTTGAAGCTGCTTTTGGCTGTTCAGAAAAAAATAATAATAATGTAATGAATGTGTAAGCACGTGATAAAAGGGAATATTTCGTTAAATAATTTGATTGTGAAAATAGTGTAAACAAGTAAACTGTCTTTGCTTATTTGGCAGTGTGTATTGTTTTTGTGATTATTTTTATTGATTATTTTCCTTCCTTCACTACATATTATAATAAAGTGTATGATGGGAAATGTAAACCCTTATCTCTAAAATCTAATATCAGTTGTACATGCTAAAGTGGTCATAAACCCTCCTAATGAAGTGACTGACTGGCCTCGGGCAGGGCCGTCTTTAATATTGATTGGACCCTGGGCAAAACTTTAGGGGGAGGGGGGGGGGGCATTCAGTTTTGCTCTCCACCTGCTCTGAGACATGCGACAAATAGTAGCTAGACTCAAAATCAGTTTACTGAATCGGATCAAGCAGCTATTGCGATTGGTTGCCAGAGGTTAAAGAGTATCATTACCACTCACTGACTGGTTGCTAGAGGTTACAGCACAAATTACGGCTCACTCATTAGATGCTAGAGGTTACAGCACATGATTTCTGCTTGTTGATTGATTGGTTGCTAGAGATTACTGTGGATATGACCGCATGGGGGCATGCTGTACATATTAATGCCACTGGCTGCCACTATTTACATATGAATGTCGGTAATTTACTTGTAAACACAGGGTCTGCAGGTGAGTCATCTGTACAAAACAATAGGGCAGTGCTGGGCAGCCTTAGTAGCAGCACTTCACACTGAGATATCGGGACACAGCACATGACTAAAACCTTGATGGAATTTAAACCAGGATAGTTGGCAAGTATGGGGCAGCTGTTTTGGGCCACATAACAATGACAGGGCCCAGGGCAGCTGCCCCTTTTGCCCTGCCTTTAAAAAATCCCTGCTCCTGCACAGTATACACCTCAAGATAACCCTTATTTCTGGTGTTCTGTTTCTGTAATATAGGCATCTGCAGCATTTACAGTGGGTGTTGTCTACCTCCTGCACAGTATACACCTGAAGCTACTTATTGCTGGTGTTGTTCTGTTTCTGTGACACCGGCAGACAGCTGCAGTAATTACCGTCGGTGTATTGTGTCATCTGCTCAGTGTGCACCTAAAGCTACCCCAATTGCTGTTTTTCCCATCTCCTTGCAGACCATTACTATGTCTGGAAGTCCAACAAGGAGAGGCAGACAGGCGCAAGCCAATAAAAGAGGGCAAGCAGGCTCTGTGTCTAGAGACAACAGTGCTGGTCGGGGATGCGGTGCATCGTCATCAGCACGTGGCAATGGGACACGCTTGTCCTTATTGGCAGCTGGACGTGTTGAGCCACATCATGCCGAAGACTTGGTAGAGTGGATGACCAAGCCCTCTTCATCCTCTCTCACCCAAACTCAGGGTACTAGTAAAGCAGCTGCCAATGCGTCCTCTTCCCTCGTCTCAATGTCATCAGTCACTCCTTCCCTAGACCCACCATGTCCCCCGAACTGTTTCAGCACAGTGTTGGGTACATGCTCCAGGAGGCTGCCCAGCCTTTTGAAGGCTCTGATGATGATACCCAGCTAGAAAAAAGCAGTAGCATGATCGCAGAGAGAGAGGGGATGCTCAAGAAGGACAGTAATCTGGCAGCCATGTTCCACCAGCTGCAGCATACTACCAGGTTTGCTCCAGTGATGAAGAGGGAGGGGATGATAAGGACGCTGACTCCACATGGGTGCCTGATAGGAGAGAGGAGGAGGCACATCTCCGAGGCAAGATGCCCTCCGGGGGCCAGCTTAAGGGCAGCACACTGACTGAATCATACCGCAGAGCTCCGCCTGTGCAGGGCGCTACCTCTGCGTGTTATTCCATAAGTTCTTTGGTGTGGGCCATTTTTGAGACGAGTGCATCAGATTGCACCGCTGCTATTTGCAACATGTATCTCGAGGGGCCAAAATATCAGCTGTTTGGGCACCACATGCTTGACCAGACATATGTTGACCTGCCATGCAGCTCATTGGCAAGCGTACCTTAAAGACCCATGCCAAAGAACAATGCGGACCTCTCCTTACTCATCAGCTGGGATCTCCAACCCCACTATACCTTCAGTCCTCTCTGAAACCTGCACTGAGAGGAATGAAGGTGTAGAATTAGGTGTGCCACAGCCAAGTACTTGCAGGCACTCTGCTAGCAGTACACTGATGTCCAATTGTAGCAGGCAAATTTCCCTGCCCCAGCTGCTGGACAGTTAAAAGAAGTTCACTCCCAGCCATCCACATATTCAGCGGTTGAATGCTAGCTTGGCTAAATTGCTAGCACTTCAACTGCTGCCTTTTCAGTTGGTAGACTCGGCCCCCTTCCATGAGTTTATGCAATGTGCGGTTCCTCAGTGGCAGGTTCCCAAACGCCACTTTTTCTCACAGAAGGCGATTCTGGCTCTCTACCGGGATGTGGAAGGCAATGTCCTTGCCTCGCTGGACAGGGTGGTCAGCAGTAAGTTGCATATTACCGCTGACTTATGGTCCTGCAGGCATGGACAGGGATGTTACCTATCTTTCACTGCCCATTGGGTCACTCTTCTGTCAGCTGGGAAGGATGCAGGACAAGGTGCAGTAGTGTTGGAGGTTGTTCCGCCACCACGCCTCCAAAATGCTACTACTGGTTGTAACGCACCTCTCTCCTCCACCCCCTCCTCTTCTTCTTCCTCCATGGCCTCTTCCTGTGCTTTGTCCTTGGAACCAGCGGTGCTCCGTAGGCATTCAAGGGGCTACGCAAGTACGCAGGCAAAAAGATGCTATGCTTTGCTTGCGCTGATTTGTTTAGGGCACAGGAGCCACACTGGGGCAGATATTTTGTCAGCTGTGCAGGGGCAGGACGAGAGGTGGTTGACGCCACGTCCGCTTAAGCCAGGAATGGTGGTTTGCGACAATGGCACCAACCTCCTCTCCGCCCTCCAACAGGGACAACTGACCCATGTGCCCTGTGTGGCTCACATACTTAACCTGGTGGTGCAGCGGTTCTTGGGCAGGTACCCGGGCTTACAGGATGTCCTGAGGCAGGCCAGGAAAGTCTGTGTGCATTTCCGCCAATCATATAATGCCAGTGCTCGGCTGGCTGAGCTCCAAAAGGAGTTGAACCTGCCCAAGAAACCGCCTTATATGTGACATGCCCACCAGGTGGAACTCAACGTTGACCATGCTGCAGCAGCTGCACAAGAAGCAGAGGGCCATCAATGAGTACCTGTGTGACTATGGCACCAGGACAGGGTCAGGGGAGCTCGTTTTTTTTTTTTTCACCACGCCCATGATCAGGCACTGTCCTGTCACCATTTGAGGAGGCCACGAGGATGGTGAGCAGTAACAGTGCATGCATCAGTGACACTGTACCTCTCATCAACCTGTTGGAGCATACGCTGTGTGGAATAACGGACAGGGCACTTGAGGCAGAACAGAGGCAGGAAGAGGAGGACTTCCTTGCCTCTCAAGGCCCCCTTTATCCAGACAGTGTTCTTGCTGTCCCACCCATCACACAGGAAGAGGAGGAGGAGGAGGAGGAGGAGGAGGAGGAGGAGGAGGAGGAGGATGATGATTGTGTCAGCATGGTGGTGGAGCCTGGCACTCAGCAGCAGCAGTCTTGTAGGGATGATTTACAGTCCCAAGAAACCTGTAGACTTGTACGTGACTGGGAGGAGGTAGCTGCGGATCATGTTGTCCTTAGTGACCCAGAGGACCCCGGACCGAATGCCTCAGCTAACCTACGCTGCATGGCCTCCCTGATCCTGCAAAGCCTGCAGAAGGATCCTCCTATTCTTCGGATCAAGGAGAGGGACCATTACTGGCTGGCCACTCTCCTTGATCCACGGTACAAGGTTAAGGTTGCAGACCTTATCTTGCTATCGCAGAGGGAGCAGAGGATGAGACATCTCCGGGAGGCCTTGCAGAAAGGTCTGTGCAAAGCGTTCCCAGAGACTGGGAGGTTACAAACTCCTGGTCCTGGACAACGTGTTTCTGAGGCTTCGGTCAGTCACAGGAGCAGCGTTCAGACAATTTTTTTTAGTCCACAGCCCCAAGGTATGATCGGTTCAGCCAACCATCGCCAGTGTCTGATTTACATGGTGCAGGAATACCTAGGGGCAAGGTCAGACTTGGACACCTTTTCCACCGAAAATCCTCTGCCTTACTGGGTCTTGAGGATGGATCACTGGCCAAAGCTTGCACAGTATACAATTGAGCTACTGGTCTGTCCTGCATACAGCGTTTTTTCGGAACACACCTTCAGTACTGCTGGAGGCTTTGTAACCGATCACAGGGTGCGCCTGTCCACCGACTCGGTTGATCGACTGACCTTCATAAAGATGAATCAGTCTTGGATCACCACCAGCTACCAAGCACCTGAAGCTGATGTAACCGAATCATTTTTTTTATATGTCACATCCCTTCAAGACTGCCTATGCTGAATGACTGTCCTGTTATGTTGACTGACTATCCTTTTCCTCCTTAATGATCCTACTGATAGCTTGGAAGAACATTTTTGATTCTGGGTAATGCCACCAGTGGCTAAGGCCCAATTTTTCAGCCCCTGTTTAACAGGGGGGTGTAATTACAATTTTTGATGCAATGCTTTGCAGCAGGGCTCATTCCTGCACTCCAACTAGAGTATTTGGGAGAGGTTGCAGTGTTGTGGCACCAGCACCAGTGCCTAAGGCACAATTTTTCAGCACCTGCTTAACCGGTGCATGTAATCACAATTCTTGATATAATATTTCACAGCAGGGCCCGTTCCTGTGCCCACCGAGAGTAACTGTGAGGACTTAGTGTTGTGGCACCACCACAACCACCAAAGGCCCAATTTTTCTACCACTGTTCAACAATGGCATGTAATTACAATTCTTGATATAATCATTCACAGCAGGGCGCTCCAGCGCCCATCAAGAGTCACTGTGAGGGCTTACAGTGTCACCTGCCTGTCGGAGTACCAGAGTACCTGTCACCAGCCCGTCAGAGTACCCGAGTACCTATTTGCAGACCATGCTTCATAGAATACACATTGGGGTGTTTGCTTTCCAAAATTGGGTCATTTTGTGGGTAATTCTATTGTCCTGGTGCTCCAGGATCTTCAAAAGTGTGATAGGTAGGAATGAAATGAGATGTGTAATTTATGCTCCTAGAACGCCTGAAGGTACCACTTCCATGTTGGTCCTCTGTATATGGTCAGGCTGTGTAAAAGTCTCACACATGTGGTATCGCCGTACTCAGGAGGAGTAGCCGAATGTGTTTTGGGGTGCAATTTTTGCTATATACATGCTATGTGTTAGAAATATCTTATAAATGGACAACTTTGTGTAAAAAAAAAAAAAAAAAAAAAAAAAAAAGTTTAATTTTCTTTCCACGTTTTTTGAAGACTTGTGTAAAAAAAATTAACTGCTCAAAAGACTCATAATGCTTCATAGAATATACTTTGGGGTGTTTTGCTTTCCAAAATGTTTTTTTGGGTAATTCCATTGTCCTAGTGCTCCAGGGCCTTCACAAATGTAATAGGTCGTTAGGAAATTAGAGGTGTCATTTATGCTCCTAGAACCCCTTACGGTGCTCCCAGCATTTTGGACTTCTCTGTGTGGCCAGCCTGGGTAAAAGTCCCACACGTGGTATCGCCATACTCGGGAAGAGTTGCAGAATGTATTTTGGGGTGTAATTGGAAGTATGCATATGCTGTGTATGAGAAATAACTTGTTATTATGACAATTTTGTATTTGTCTTTTTCCCAAGAATTGTGGGAAAAAATTACAACTTACAACTTCAAAAAACTCATCATGCCTCTTACTAAACACCTTGGACTGTCTACTTTTCAAAAAGGGGCATTTGGGGGGTATTTGTACTTTTCTGACATTTCAGAGCCTCAAGAAATGAGATAGGCCGTCAGTGCATCAGGTGTGATCAGATGTGATAAATTTTCAATGATTTGCACCATAGCTTGTAGACTCTATAACTTTCAAAGAGACTAAATAATATCCACTAATTTGGTTTATTTTTACCAAAGAGATGTAGCTGTATAAATTTTGGCCCAAATTTATGAACAAAAATGACTTATTTGCAAAATTTTATCATAGAAACTAAAAAAAAAAGTGTTGTTTTTGTTTTTTTTTTCAAAATTTTCGCTCTTTCACTTATGCCGCAAAAAATAAAAAACCTAGTGGTGATTAAATACCACCAAAAGAAAGCTCTATTTGTATGAAAAAAATTATAAATAATAATAATGTATAAATGCCCTGTATTGAAGTGGTTAATATCTGTACAAGACCCAAAGGGGCCGGTAATGGGCAGGGGGTGCTACCCATGCAATTTTTCTCAATGATTTTCATCCATATTGCCGGAACTAGCCATTACATTAAAACTGCAAGCAGTTTTAAATGACTTTTTTTCCGTTAAATGTAATTTTGTGCAGGGACTGTTCTAAACACGGGAAACGTGTGCCACCTTACAGGCATACTATAGATACCCCCCCAGGCATGATATTTAAAGGAATATTTCACTTTTTTTTGTTCACTTCAATCGTCATTAAAATCAGTGCTCCTGAAAAAATGGCAGTTTTGAAAAAAAAATTTGGCATTGATCCATGTCCCCTAGGGCAGGAGCCGGGTCTCCAAACATTTTTTAGGACAATATCTTGCATTTTAGCTTTTAAAATTAGCACTTTTGATTTTGAACGATAAAGTCCCATAGACTTTAATGGGGTTCTAAAGTTCGTACAAATTTTCGGTCCGGTCGAAGGTTCTGGTGCGAATCGAACCAGGGGGTTGAAAATAGGGATTGGAGAGAGGGATATCAGCAAACACTAAGTGGCCATAGTGGATACCCTAAACTGATTAGAAATAAAAAGGGGTGCTAACGTCCAACATCGTTAAATGCAAAATAAATTTTTTTTGGGGGACTTAATGGACTTTATAGGCACTGAGAGAAAGTCAAATATTTCATTAATGTTTTTATTACAAACAAACAATACAAAATTATGTTAAAAACACATAGAAGAAAGTACTTCAAAGCACCATAAACAACATATCAAGTCTGTAAATGTTAGCATAAGATGCAAATCCTTGACTAGTTGACCATAGTCATATTATAAGTTGGAATATGGTATGTATCCAAGTCGATAAGATGCTGTTATGGATCCTGTGTCCGACATGTTTTGCGTCAGATGTACACTTCTTCAGGGGCTTAATGAAATAGATTCTTAAGAAAAAATAATATACATAATTATACAAAACATATACAACAATTATAGATGGTATATAAAAAAGACACATCAGCCTGGAAATTGAGACCAAGGGGGAGTTAAGTGAAAGGTACACCATAGGGATGGTCCTATGAGACACTGTGGGGACACATAGCAATATAGTAAGAAAAAAGAAGAAGAAACATTCATAATGTATGAAAAGTAATAATAATAAAATTACACTTTCTGTGTGGAGCGTGCGAGCAAAATAAATGAATGTAGAGAAAGCTCAAACAATGTATATAAATTGTATAGTATCTGTACATAACTGCAAAGAAGAAAATAAAAAATATTCAGAATGCTGTGTGTGTGTGTGTGTGTGTGTGTGTATGTATATATATATATATATATATATATATATATATATATATATTATACTGTATATATATTAAAAAAAAGGGGGGGGGGGGAATTATATCAAGAACAAAAATATTATCAAAAATAAACTACATGGTCAAAACATCACATAATATTACATATGTTGAAAATAAATGCAGAAAAGCATAATTAAATATATAAATTTACAATAATTTACAAGAGAAAAAAAAAATATTGTAAATTTATATACTTAATTATATATGTTTTTCTGCATTTATTTTCGTCATATGTAATATTATGTGATGTTTCGACCATGTAGTTTATTTTTGATAATATTGTTGTTCTTGATATAATTCCCCCCCCCCTTTTTTTTTGTGTTCACTGTGCATGAATATTGTATTTAACTTTAAAAATAGAATTGTTCATATGTTATGTTTTATGTACTATCTCCTCTTTTCCCTCAACTATGGACTCTGTATACACTCAGCCTGGTCTTTGTTACTGTGGGAGTTTTCTGTGGCTGTGCACCTCGGATGACCTGGACACTGTGCGTCCGCCCAGCGTCACAGGCCTATCTGCCATGTTGACGCATTGGGCTCCCTTTGTGGCCGGTGTTGTGCCATATAGTGTCCGGCCATCATATAGCGTCCGCCCCGTACTGCGCATGCACGAAGCTTCGGAAAATCTCTGAAGTTGAACAGCGCTGTGAGTGGAGGTGGTGGCCCCACCATCCAAGCGGACATAGGGTTGTGAATATTAGAGGGCCCCTCGTGGGCAAGCTTTGCTCGCCACGCTTCGGGCTCGGCCTCGCTGCGCTTGGCTCTTTTATATTCCTACTCTATGTCCACTTGGATAGTGGGGATGGGACCTGGACTCGCGGCGCAGGCGCCGTTCATCCTCGGCAATTTTCGGAACCTGTGTAGCTGTGTACTGCGCATGCGCAGTACACAGCAGACACTATCGGATGGGGGACCTTATATGACAAGACACCAGCGAGTTCCTTCTGGCCAGGTCCGCTGGGACCCTCCCTGACGGCGTCGCAACGTTCTCCTTGCCCTTCTTATGTGCCTGTCGGCTCAGCGCATGTGCGGCTTTGGGGTGGGCGTACATGCTTGCCTTCTTTTGGCGCCGTGTTGTTCTCCTCCGCCTCTGGCATTTACTTGCCAGTCGGACGCATGCGCAGTGCGGGAGATGCAGCTGACGCACGCCGGGGACTTTCGGCCAGCCAGTTCTGACGTCACGGCGGCCTTACGGCTCGCCGAGTGTCATCGGGCGGTGTAGTGTCATATTTTTCTGCCTACCACAGAATGCTATGAAAGTGACGTTGCCGCCAGAAATTGCGTACTGCGCATGCGCAAAGCGTTCCAAACACTCGCGCCGTGCGTTCCAACATAGTTTCGGCAATACAGTTCAGCGAAACCATCACATAATGTTACGGAAGTGACGTTACAGACAACACAAACACTGGCCCGTGCGTTACAACACTAATAATTCCCTTGTTACCTAGTATCATTTTTTACCAACCATGCTGAGCTACGTGCGGTGTTATGTTCTGCATTGCTGGGACTTGTAGTGCCTATCCTGAGCTACGTGCGGTCTTGGGTTCTGCATTGCTGGGACTTGTAGTGCCTATCCTGAGCTACATGCTTCAATGTTCAGTGTCCTCATCCTTATCCCTGTGCTTCAATGTTCAGTCTCCTCATCCCTATCCACGAGCTTCAATGTTCAGTGTCCTCATCCTTATCCCTGTGCTTCAATGTTCAGTGTCCTCATCCCTATACACCATCCCCCATATATATTCACATCCCTCCCCCCAATATACACCCTCGACATATACATAACCCACCAATATATATATATATATATATATATATATATATATTCACATATCAGAGGTAATCCACACAATGGTTACCTAAAGTTCAACGTCACTTCCGTAACATTATGTGATGGTTTCGCTGAACTGTATTGCTGAAAATATGTTGGATTGATAAGAATGACTGGGAAAAAAGGGTGAAAATATCTGTGTGGTGAAAAGTGATAATATGAGTTTGAAACAAAATGTGAATGTACAAAAATGTGTGGGTGAAAGTGACAGTGTATGAAGTAAAAGAAAATATATATGTAAATGTATGTATATAAATACATTAATACAAATATAATTCAATATAATAGTAGTTGTGCGTTTGTGCAAAATAAACTATGAATGCATAAACAAGAAAAGGGTGAATGAATATTATACAATTTAAAATAAAAAAAACAGTGTTAAGTATTTATATATTTATATATAGATTCAAATGTTTAGAGGAAACTGTGGTCTAAGAGTGACAGGAATAAACATTAACTGAACAAAACCGCATCGATTTAATGGCAATATTTGTGTGGACTGTCAATAAATAAATGTAAAAAACCAGTGTGGAGCCATACAATTGATAGCATTATTCAGATGACAAGTAGTTCGCATGCGTGGGAAAACCCAGGACTCAGAACAAACTATAGCCGCCAAACATTTATAAGATTGTACATACACCAACCGATCTCATGCTTTTGTCGGTGTATAGATAAATATTGATATTTAAATGATACATCGATCAATACATAATCATAAAAATATGTTCACAACTACCATCATATTTTCAAAAAGTAAAAAAACAAAAAAAAACACATGTAGCATATACAATTGTAGATATAAAATAAAACAAAACAAAAAAACAAAAAAAGAAAACAAAAAGCTTTGAGAACCCTCACGGACAATGAAGTGAGTCTTGAAGCCTCAATCAAATGCATAAAGCAATAAATGCACCTAAATGAGGCATGTACTCTTGGTGGCCGACCAAAACTTAAGTTCACACACACTGCAATTATATATCACTATCTCATATGGAATGGACGGTGTCCATACACTTGTCACAGTTATTGCATTACAGATGCCTTTACATTGTTCATGCAGGTCATCGGTCTTTAAACTTGGAGAAAAAGAGATATCTTATAGCATTGCAGTGTGATACCTTCTGTGTAATATATACAATTTATAAACAATGTTCGAGTGAGTTCACACACACTGCAATTATATATCACTATCTTATGTGGAATGGACAGCGTCTATACACCTGTCACAGTTATTGCATTACAGATGCCTCTGCATTGTCCATGCAGGTCATCAGTCTTTATATGGGCGATCTGCGTGGATAGTGCGGGGTCATCCTAGTTTAGGGGGAGTTATCCGCCCTTTCTATTTTCCCCTTTATTTTTAACTCATTAATCATAATGTTAATGGAACACTTAAGTTATGGTCGGCCACCAAGAGTACATGCCTCATTTAGGTGCATTTATTGCTTTATGCTTTTTTGATTGAGGCTTCAAGACTCACTTCATTGTCTGTGAGGGTTGTTTTCTTTTTTTGTTTTGTTTTTATTTTATATCAACAATTTTATATGCTACATGTGTTGTGTTTTTTTTTTTTTTTTTTAAATATGATGGTAGTTGTGAACATATTTTTATGATTATGTATTGATCGATGTATAATTTAAATATCAATATTTATCTATACACCGACAAAAGCATGAGATCGGTTGGTGTATGTACAATCTTATAAATGTTTGGCGGCTATGGTTTGTTCTGAGTCCTGGGTTTTCCACGCATGCGAACTACTTGTCATCTGAATAATGCTATCAATTGTATGGCTCCACACTGTTTTTTCTACATTTATTTATTAACAGTCCACACAAATATTGCCATTAAATCGATGCGGTTTTGTTCAGTGCATGTTTATTCCTGTCACTCTTAGGCCGCGTACACACGGGCGGACTGTTCGCCCAACTTTGTTCGTCAAACAGTTTGACAAACAGTCCGCTCAAAATTAGCATGAACGGACTTGACCACACACGACGAACGAACAGTCCGCTGAAACCGTGTGCGATGACGTGAACGGCACGTACGACGGGACTAGAAAAACGACGTCCTATACACTGCAATGCAACCTTCGGCGTGTAAATCCTTTCTAAGTATGCGCGGAACTTAGTTTGACGAACAAGCCTACACACGAGCGGACTGTCCGCTCAAACCAAGTTTCAGCGGACTGTCTAACGGGAATTCCGAAAAACTTTGTTCGTCAGACTGTCCGCTGAAACTGTCCGCTGAAGCCCACACACGAGCGGACTGTCCGCTGAAACACTGTTCAGCGGACAAAGTTGGGCGAACAGTCCGCCCGTGTGTACGCGGCCTTAGACCACAGTTTCCTCTAAACATTTCAATCTTATATATATATATATATATATATATACTTAACACTGTTTTTTTTTATTTTAGATTGTATAATATTATTCATTCCCACTTTTCTTGTTTATGCATTCATAGTTTATTTTGCACAAACGCACAACTACTATTATATTGAATTATATTTGTATTAATGTATTTATATACATACATTTACGTATATATTTTCTTTTACTTCATACACTGTCACTTTCACCCACACATTTTTGTACATTTACATTTTGTTTCAAACTCATATCACTTTTCACCACACATATTTTCACCCTTTTTTCTCAGTCATTTTTATCAATTAACAACTGGGTGTGGAATGCATGTGTGGAGAATCTACGATGATAGCTAACCAGCTGTCATGGTTTTACCTCTGATTTCACTATTGTGTGTCTACACTTGAATGGTATATATTTGTTTTTTATTCAGAACAAAAGTCAGCTATGAGTAAGCGCTGTTTGTAGCGTGAAACGCGTCAGAACCTTGTTCTATTTTTTTGTTTCCCTTTGCTGTGATGTGTTGTTCAATGGAGTTTTGCACTTGCATTTGAAGAAATAAAGGCACTTTATTTTTTACTCAATCCGGAGTGCGGCTATCCAGAGTTTTGTTGAGATTCTGTACACTTAGCCCTCTGTGACGGTGGTAACATTTCCGCCATTTTGTACCGGGGGTCTAAGTACATTCCCACCCAGTACTGGTCCTTGACCCATATGCTTTTTAAACGGGGGACCCTATTAAAACACTGGAGCATGAAGGCCCCCATTGGCACTAAACTGGAAGTGGTGTGATGGCCTGGCTCCTGCTCATCATCCAGGATAATGTCGTCATCCTCGTTCTCCTCTCCCCAGCCACGCACAACAACAGGGATCCCAGAAAGGTTTAAAGCATGCTCTTCTTGCTCCTCCTCATCCGTCCCGGCACCATCCTCCTCTGACTCCTCTTCAGACTCCTGTTGTTGACTTGTCTCAGAGTAGCCCCCCCCTGGGAATTCATCCAGCATTGCGACTTCCTCATCTTCCTGCTCCTCCACGGCTTGATCAATGACACAACGCAATGCACGCTCCATAAAGAAGGCATAAGGTATCATGTCACTGATGGCGCCATGGCTGCGACTGACCAGTTTGGTGATCTCATCAAACGGCCGCAGAAGTCTGCATGCGTTGCACATGAGCAGCCACTGGCGCGGTGAAAAAAAAACAAGCTCCCAGAACCTGTTCTGCCACAGAGTTTGTACAAGTAGTCGTTAACTGCACGTTTCTGCTGGAGCAGCCTATCAAGCATATAGAAGGTTGAGTTCCATTGCGTCCGGCAATCGCAAATATGACGTCTGACCGGCAGATTGTGTCGCCGCTGAATGTCAGCAAGGCGAGCCATGGCTGCGTAAGATCTTCTGAAATGGGCCGAGATTTTCCTTGCCTGCCGCAAAATGTCCTGGACCCCAGGGTATTGGACAACGAATCGCTGCACGACCAAGTTTAAGACGTGTGCCATTCATGGCACGTGTGTAATTTTGCCCTGTTTCAATGCGCTAAGCAGATTGGCACCGTTGTCACACACCACTTTACCAACTGTCAAATTGAGCGGTGTTACCCACTAATCTGCCTGTGAACGCAAAGCTGAAAGGAGTGCCGGGCCAGTGTGGCTCTTAGCTTACAGGCACAACAGACGCAGAACAGCATGGCAACGTCTCACCTGGTATGTCGAATAGGTTCTGGGGAGCTTGGGCGGCGCAGCGGAAGAGACGCTAGCAGCGGAAATGTAGGAGTCAGCCGAGGAGGAGAGGGAGGAGAAGAAGAGGCAGACCTGCATTGCAATCCGTGGCGGTAAAACCAAATCTACAGGTTTGCCATGGGTTACATGCTTGACGGCCGTCAGAAGGTTCACCCAGTGGGCAGTAAAAGTGATATACCTTCCCTGCCTGTGTTTGCTAGACCACGTGTCTGTGGTCAGATGTATCTTGGCACCGACACTGTGTGCCAGAGATACATTCACTTGCCGCTGAACATGGCCATATAGCTCTGGGATTCCCTTCTGTGAGAATGTCACGTATCTGGTGTGGCCAGAGCTGTGTGGACAGCAACAGAGGAACAAATGCAGATAAGATGAAAATATATAATTTATTAAGATAAGTGAATAAACACAACCGCCTCCAATATACTATAATGTGCAACCAAACAATCACCAACAGAAACCCACAAATAGTAACAGACAAATATATACAAGTAAAGGGGAATACCGGAATCATAAACAGGGTCAACAACGGGGGGTCAGCAGCTGGGGATGGAAGAGAAACAGGACAAGGAGAGGATGGATGGGTCACAGGAGGGACGGATCAGGTACAAGGCTCAGAGTCCAGGTAGGGTTGCCACCTTTTCTTCAAGCCAAACCCGAACACTTTAGCGGTGCATGGCAAATTTTTTTGTGCTATACTCTATAGGACTTTAAAGACCAGGAGAAGAGCAATAATGCGTCACACTTAGCACTCCGCGGCAAACAGTTTGTGTGGCCAATTTTAACAGGTGGCAATGTATTGGTGTCCGACTATCTTGGTAACTTGCGAAGCCACAGTTCCATCTGAATAATGTGACTGGGTCTTAGGCAGGAATTCAGACACGATTGAAAACCTGAGCTATTCAAGTGGACCCCACACAGGTGGCAATCCTAGGCGACATAATTCAGGGGTCAGTATCAACCCCCCCCCTTTTCAATACAGGGGTCAGTGTTAACCCCCAGAACACAGGGTCAGTGTCACACACTTAATATAGGGGTCAGTATTACACCCTCCATAATAGAGGGACCCCCATAGAGGAACCCATTAGATCAGAATCCCTTTATATCAGTCCTCCCCTAGATAGATCAGGGATCCCCACATCAATGTCCCCTGCCCTGAAAGACCCCCATTAGACTGCCTTACCGAGAGCTGCTTCGAGACAGGAAGTGCGGGAGCTGGAGCATTCACTCACAGGCTGCTGTTAAATGATTAGGGCACCCATCACCTGAGGAGGGAAAGAGGTGGGGGGAGGGAGGTAAAAAAGGGGCAGGAGAGAGATAGAGATACAGGAGAGAGGGGGGTCTGGCAGAGAGGAGAGAGAGACAGGAGAGGGTAAGGGGGGTCTGGCAGAGAGGAGAGGGAGGTCTGGCAGAGAAGAGAGGGGGGTCTGGCAGAGAAGAGAGGGGGGTCTGGCAGAGAAGAGAGGGGGGTCTGGCAGAGAAGAGAGGGGGGTCTGGCAGAGAGGAGAGGGGGGTCTGGCAGAGAGAGAGAGACAGGAGAAGGGGGTCTGGCAGAGAGGGGAGGGGGGACTGGCAGAGAGGAGAGGGGGGACAGGAGAGGGGGAAGGGGGGTCTGGCAGAGAGGAGAGGGGGGTCTGGCAGAGAGAGAGAGACAGGAGAAGGGGGTCTGGCAGAGAGGGGAGGGGGGACTGGCAGAGAGGAGAGGGGGGACTGGCAGAGAGGAGAGGGGGGACAGGAGAGGGGGAAGGGGGGTCTGGCAGAGAGGAGAGGGGGGTCTGGCAGAGAGAGAAACAGAAGAGGGGGGTCTGGCAGAGAGAGAGACAGGAGAGGGGGTCTGGCAGAGAGAGAGAGGGGGGGTCTGGCAGAGAGAGAGAGGGGGGGTCTGGCAGAGAGAGAGAGGGGGGGGGTCTGGCAGAGAGGAGAGGCGGGACTGGCAGAGAGAGAGACAGGAGAGGGGGGTCTGGCAAAGAGAGAGAGGGGGGGTATGGCAGAGAGGAGAGGGGGGGCCTGGCAGAGAGGAGGGGGGGCCTGGCAGAGAGAGAGAGACAGGAGAGGGGGGTCTGGCAGAGAGGGGAGGAGGGTCTGGCAGAGAGGGGAGGGGGGTCTGGCAGAGAGGGGAGGGGGGTCTGGCAGAGAGGGGGACAGGAGAGGGGGGTCTGGCAGAGAGGGGGGTCTGGCAGAGAGGAGAGGGGGGTCTGGCAGAGAGGAGAGGGGGGTCTGGCAGAGAGGAGAGGGGGTCTGGCAGAGAGGAGAGGGGGGTCTGGCAGAGAGGGGAGGGGGTCTGGCAGAGAGGGGGACAGGAGAGGGGGGTCTGGCAGAGAGGAGAGGGGGGTCTGGCAGAGAGGGGAGGGGGTCTGGCAGAGAGGGGGACAGGAGAGGGGGGTCTGGCAGAGAGGAGAGGCGGGACTGGCAGAGAGAGAGAGACAGGAGAAGGGGGTCTGGCAGAGAGGGGAGGGGGGACTGGCAGAGAGGAGAGAGAGACAGGAGAGGGGAAGGGGGGTCTGGCAGAGAGGAGAGGGGGGTCTGGCAGAGAGAGAAAAAGAAGAGGGGGGTCTGGCAGAGAGGAGAGGGGGTCTGGCAGAGAGAGAGAGGGGGGGTCTGGCAGAGAGGAGAGGGGGGGGTCTGGCAGAGAGGAGAGGCGGGACTGGCAGAGATTGAGACAGGAGAGGGGGGCCTGGCAGAGAGGAGGGGGGGGGCTGGCAGAGAGAGAGACAGGAGAGGGGGCTCTGGCAGAGAGGGGAGGAGGGTCTGGCAGAGAGGGGAGGGGGGTCTGGCAGAGAGGGGAGGGGGTCTGGCAGAGAGGGGGACAGGAGAGGGGGGTCTGGCAGAGAGGAGAGGGGGGTCTGGCAGAGAGGAGAGGGGGACTGGCAGAGAGGAGAGGGGGGTCTGGCAGAGAGGAGAGGGGGGTCTGGCAGAGAGGAGAGGGGGGTCTGGCAGAGAGAGAGACAGGAGAGGGGGGTCTGGCAGAGAGAGAGAGACAGGAGAGGGTTGTCTGGCAGTGAGGAGAGGGGGTCTGGCAGAGAGGAGAGGGGGAGTCTGGCAGAGAGGAGAGGGGGTGTCTGGCAGAGAGGAGAGGGGGGGTCTGGCAGAGAGGAGAGGGGGGGTCTGGCAGAGAGGAGAGGGGGGGTCTGGGAGAGAGAAGAGGGGGGACTGGCAGAGAGGAGAAGCGGGACTGGCAGAGAGAGAGAGAGAGAGAGAGAGACAGGAGAGGGGGGACTGGCAGAGAGAGAGAGACAGGAGAGGGGGGGCCTGGCAGAGAGGAGAGAGGAGAGGGGGGTCTGGCAGAGAGGGGAGGGGGGGTCTGGCAGAGAAGAGAGGGGGGTCTGGCAGAGAGGGGAAGGGGCGTCTGGCAGAGAGGGGAGGGGGTGTCTGGCAGAGAGGGGAGGGGGTGTCTGGCAGAGAGGGGAGGGGGGGTGTCTGGCAGAGAGGGGAGGGGGGGTGTCTGGCAGAGAGGAGAGGGGGGGTGTCTGGCAGAGAGGAGAGGGAGGGGGGTGTCTGGCAGAGAGGAGAGGGGGTGTCTGGCAGAGAGGAGGGGGGGTCTGGCAGAGAGGAGAGGGGGGGGTCTGGCAGAGAGGAGAGGGGGGGGGTCTGGCAGAGAGGAGAGGGGGGGGGTCTGGCAGAGAGGAGAGGGGGGTCTGTCAGAGAGGAGAGGGGGGGTCTGGCAGAGAGGGGGGTCTGGCAAAGATGAGAGGGGGGTCTGGCAAAGATGAGAGGGGGGGTCTGGCAGAGATGAGAGGGGGGGTCTGGCAGAGAGGAGAGGGGGGGCGGCTGGCAGAGAGGAGAGGGGGGGCGGCTGGCAGAGAGGAGAGGGGGGGCGGCTGGCAGAGATGAGAGGGGGGTCTGGCAGAGAGGAGAGGGGGGGTCTGGCAGAGAGGAGAGGGGGGTCTGGCAAAGATGAGAGGGGGGTTTGGCAGAGAGGAGAGGGGGGGTCTGTCAGAGAGGAGGGGGTCTGGCAGAGAGGAGAGGGGGGGTCTGGCAGAGAGGAGAGGGGGGGGTCTGGCAGAGAGGAGAGGGGGGGGTCTGGCAGAGAGGAGAGGGGGGGTCTGGCAGAGAGGAGAGGGGGGGGTCTGGCAGAGAGGAGAGGGGGGGTCTGGCAGAGATGAGAGGGGGGGTCTGGCAGAGATGAGAGGGGGGCGGCTGGCAGAGAGGAGGTCTGGCAGTGAGGAGAGGGGGGGGTCTGGCAGATAGAGAGCCAGGAGGGGGGGGCGGCTGACAGAGCGGATGAGAGAGACGGACAGGAGACAGACACACAGCGTGGGTTAGGACTCCGGAGCATGCAGGGCTGTCTGTCACGATGATCCAGAAACAGTGCAGCCCTGCATCCACATGTGACCAGCAGCTACGGCTTGAGACAAATTCTTCGGGGACCTTCATGTTCCCCATCCGGTCCGTCCCACACATGACCTGCAGCCTGCTCGGCCAATCACAGAACACACCCGCTGCTGCCCTTTGCTGAGCTGGACTCAGACTCGGAGCGCACCGATGTTCAGGCAGTGTGAACTGAACATTGATAGCATTGATGTTTGTTGCGGCCGCGCCGGCCAGAGCCAGAGATCCGGCTGCCACAGGACGGTTGATGTGTGCCCGGGTTTCCGACGGGTGGAAACCCGGGCACATGTGTCAAAACCCGGACTGTCCGGGTCAAAACCGGACAGGTGGCAACCCTAAGTCCAGGGTTCAGGAAACTAACAGGTTCACAGGTTCAGAGCGCAAGGAAGATACCAAGGCAAGGCATCAGTGTGTCTGCCGGGTACTTATACACACCTCCTGCAATTACTCAGGTGACACCTAATTGCAGGAGATGATGTCGGCCCCACACTGCCAGGAACCACCCACCAGTACTGCGGCCCAAGGCTCATATGATACTATCGACAGGGGGAGGCTCCCCAGGTAGTTCCAGACTGCCAGGAGACACCTGCTGGTGGACCACAGGACTGCACGCCAAGTGTCGGACAGTATCATCAGCGGGTGGAACCTTTCCTGACAGAGAAATACTTCCTTCCTGGGACCTTCCATTGTGGTGTTCCAATGGCCACAAATTTTCAAAAAGGCCTCTGAGTCCACCAGTTTATATGGCAGTAGTTGGCGGGCTATCAGTTCTGACAAGCCAGCCGTCAACCGTTGGGCAAGAGGGTAATCCGGCATCATCATTTTTTTTTACGCTCAAACATTTTTTGCAGAAAAACGTGAGGATGGCATGATGGAAGGTGGAGTGGAGGACAATTGTGAGGAGAAGGAGAAGTAGAAGACGAGGCTGGACGGTGAGAGCCTGGAGTGTGGCTTTGTGGGTTCTGTTGCTCCCACTGGGCTCGGTGATGGCAACTCATGTGCCTTCTTAAGGCAGTCGTCCCTAGTGTTGGGCTTACCGCGACTTATGCGTTGACTGCAAAGATTGCAGATGGCAACACTATTGTCGTTAGCGGACACGTTAAAAAAAGCCCACACTGCGGAGCCATGTGCTGGCGTCCTGGGAGCGCCAGATGTGACCGTACATGGTTGATGCCTCGCTCCTGATACATTAGCAATTTGCTTTGTCCCTCCTGTGCAATTTAATTTTTGCCTGCTTCTCCTCCCTATCAGCTGGTCCATATCTCCCTCTGAACTCCCTCCACTTCCTCTCTTGTGAGCACCCATGTGACATCACTAGACACGTCATCATTGACGTCACCTTCCCCACCGCTATAATTAGAGATCTCGGAGTAGGCAGCAACAGCGGGGACCAACCTCCTCCTTGGGCTGATCTGGGTACTGTCGTCAGACTGCTGAGTAGCGGTTGTTGCTACCTCCTCTTCCTGATCCAATGCCAAGAATGGGTGCGCATCGGAAATGTCTTGTGATGGATCGGAAAATAATTCCTGTGACTCAAGCGGAAGGTATATGGTGGTGGTGGAGTTGGTGGTAGTGTCTTTGGGGGTGCACACAGCAGAGAGTGAAGAGGGTGCAGATCGAGAGGATGAGGAGGGTGCAGAAGAGTAAGGCTGAGTGAGCCACTCAACCAAGTCTGGTGCATCCTTTGACGTAATCGCACGCACCTTCTGCAATTTGCCACTTTGGCTCAAGTTGCTCCTGCCCTACCCCTACCACCCCTGCGGAAGGGCCTGCCTCTTCCTCTGCCTGTCGTTTTTTAAATGACCCTCTGACAAAAGTCTCTAGAGAAGTGTAGTATGTATGTGGAAGAAGGTATATAACACCCTGCTTCAATCTGTCGTTTTTGGGGGCCACTGGTCTATCACACCAGTTATAATACTTTTTTTTTATTGCGTTTGTCACTCTTTGTAGTATCGCTGCAGAACCGCTCAGCAGTCACAATGCTGCACAGTGGAAATGCACTATGCAATGCTTTCTATATGTGCAAGTATTTTATACATGTATTACACCCCTATATACTGCACACCAAATACTACACCTATACCAGTCCTTAAAAGGACCTTTGTGGACCTAGTAGCTAGTGATTTGCAGACTGTCCCTCAGTCCCTACATAAAAGACAGCTGCAGAATCGGTCAGCAGTCAAGTATAATAGGCTTTCTATATTTGAAAGAAAGTATATTATACGTGTACAACCCTATATACTGTACACCTATACCAGTCCTTAAAATGACCTTTGTGGACCTAATAGTAATAGCTAGTGATTAAACTGACTGTCCCTTCTCCACACAGCGTCCTGTCACTACACTGACAAAAGACAGCTGCAGAATCGGTCAGCAGTGCACTCAGCAATCAGCAGCACAGCAGTCAGCAGCAGTGCACCAGAACCCTATATACTGTACACCTATACTAGTCTTTAAAAGGACTTTTGTGGACCTAATAGCTAGTGATTTGTGTCACTACAGTCTGTCCCTGCTCCACAAGTCAACTTCTCCCTACACTGACAAAAGACAGAATGTAAAATGGCCGCCAGATCAGGTCTATTTATAAGGTATAAAAAAGGAAAAAAATTGCGCTACAGTAAATGCAATAATTTCTACGAACCATTAACTAATAATTAAAAAATCAAAAATGAATTCACATGAGGGCTGCAGCTCTATTCTGTACCAACATTACAAACAAGATAAAAATTAAAATTAACCGCGCTCCTCCCAGGAGTGTCAAAACAAATGACACATATACTCTAACAAAACCCCTCCTTTTCAGACCTATAATATCCAAAAAGGGGGGGGGGGGGGGGAGAGGGGTTATAACCTCTGGTCACAATTTATATTGAATGGAGCCAATATATTGAAAATGTTATCCATTAACCATTAACCCTTATAGCAAATCAAATGTCAGTGACTTGCTAAAATTAACATGCTCTATCATTCTTACTAAAATTATAAATAAAGTGACTCAAAATTGGAGACACAACATTTTTTGATGAACTTGTGAAAAATCAATATAATAAAATAAATAATTCATATATACAGTGGTGTGAAAAAGTGTTTGCCCCCTTCCTCATTTCCTGTTCCTTTGCATGTTTGTCACACTTAAGTGTTTCGGAACATCAAACCAATTTAAACAATAGTCAAGGACAACACAAGAAACACAAAATGCAATTTGTAAATGAAGGTGTTTATTATTAAAGGTGAAAAAAAATCCAAACCATCATGGCCCTGTGTGAAAAAGTGATTGCCCCCTAAACCTAATAACTGGTTGGGCCACCCTTAGCAGCAACAACTGCAACCAAGCGTTTGCGATAACGTGCAATGAGGCTTTTACAGCGTCCTGGAGGAATTTTGGCCCACTCATCTTTGCAGAATTGTCCTAATTCAGTTACATTAGATGGTTTTCGAGCATGAACGGCCTTTTTAAGGTCATACCACAACATCTCAATAGGATTCAGGTCAGGACTTTGGCTAGGCCACTCCAAAGTCTTCATTTTGTTTTTCTTCAGCCATTCGGTGGTGGACTTGCTGGTGTGTTTAGGATCATTGTCCTGCTGCAGAACCCAAGTTCGTTTCAGCTTGAGTACACGAACAGATGGTCGGACATTCTCCTTCAGGATCTCTTGGTAGACAGCAGAATTCATAGTTCCTTTTATCACGGCAAGTCTTCCAGGTCCTGAAGCAGAAAAACAGCCCCAGACCATCACACTACCACCACCATATTTTACTGTTGGTATAATGTTCTTTTTATGAAATGCAGTGTTCCTTCTACGCCAGATATACTTGGACACACACCTTCCAAAGAGTTCCACTTTTGTCTCATCGGTCCACAGAATGTCGTCCTAAAAGTCTTGGGTATCATCAAGATGTGTTGTGGAGAAATTGAGACAAGCTTTGATGTTCTTTTTGCTCAGCAGTGGTTTTCTCCTTGGAACTCTGCCATGCAGGCCATTTTTGCCCAGTCTTTTCCTGATGGTGGAGGCATGAACGCTGACCTTAACTGAGGCAAGTGAGGCCTGCAGTTCCTTGGACGTTGTTGTGGGGTCTTTTGTGACCTCTTGGTTGAGTCGTCGCTGCGCTCTTGGGGTAATTTTGGGCGGCCGGCCACTCCTGGGAAGGTTCACCACTGTTCCATGTCTTCGCCATTTGTGGATAATGGCTCTCACTGTGGTTCGCTGGATTCCCAAAGCTTTGGAAATGGCTTTATAACCCTTTCCAGACTGATAGATCTCAATTACTTTCTTTCTCAATTGTTCCTGAATTTCTTTGGGTCTCGGCATGATGTGTAGCTTTTAAGGATCTTCTGGTGGACCTTACTGTGTCAAGCAGCTCCTATTTAAGTGATGCCTTGATTGTGAACAGGTGTGGCAATAATCAGGCCTGGGTGTGGCTAGAGAAATTGAACTCAGGTGTGGACAACCACAGTTATAGTATGTTTTAACAAGGGGGGCAATCACTTTTTCACACAGGGCCATGATGGTTTGGATTTTTTTCACCTTTAATAATAAACACCTTCATTTACAAATTGCATTTTGTGTTTACTTGTGTTGTCCTTGACTATTGTTTAAATTGGTTTGATGTTCCGAAACACTTAAGTGTGACAAACATGCAAAGGAACAGGAAATGAGGAAGGGGGCAAACACTTTTTCACACCACTGTAATAGTCTTCAAAATAGTCCAACTGTGAAAAATCCAAGATTCCACCACGTGACAAGGAAGTGACTAACGATGAAAAAGTCTTTCACTCCATATTCCTATTCACATTGTGATCTGTGTGAAACTTCACCACCGCCTGGATAAAATTTTGGCTCCTTACCAGATACTTTAGATCAATAGCGTATATAAGCAATAGAAGCTGTTCAGACTTCCCAATCTTCCAATGCTATTGGTTGTTTCTTAATTATCGATCCACTGTGACCCAGTAACACAGTATTCCCCAATCCCGATATATTGATCAGTATTCCACAATAAAAGAGAAAAATGCTCCAATAGTGTAAAATCTCTCTTTTAATTAAAAATAAAAACTGCACTTACAGACATGCGAAAAGATCAGACATTATAGGTGGGTAGCACCGGCCATGCGCATACCCCCACTGGTTTATCTTCCCCAACCGTATGGACAAAAAATCAAGGTGATAACAGCGTGACACACCGCCCTACGCGTTTTTACATTTCCACACTATATATGTGTGCATCTCCTCTGCTACCACTTCCAGCAATGTATCCTCTCTACTTCCTCCCGACTCACCTCTCACTATTTTATAAGTTAGGGGGAATGTCCAATTGTCCATGTGCTGAAATGTTTCACTTGACTGTCCTGTACCCCATGATGGATGTGTCATCATAGGTCAAAGTTCTTTCACAATGTAAACGCATATGTCCGCTGTGCGAACAGCACCAGAAGTCTGCCGGTTTTGAAAATCGCGAACATGCAAAATTTGCCACGAACCGACCGCCGGGCGAACCGCAAGGCCATCCCTATATATAAATGCTGTGCATTGACGTGGTTAAATTTCGTACGGGGGGGGGGGGGGGGGGGGTGTCTATAGTATGCCTGTACAGTGGCACATTTTTCCTGTGTTTGGAACAGTCCCTGCACCAAATGACGATCGTCTCACGGAGCGGCCGAATGAAGAAATGCCATTGTAAACAGCATTTCTCCATTCTGCCTAGCAACTAGTGACACTGATCTCTGCTCCATGTGATTGGAGCAGAGATCAGTGTTCACTCTAAATTAAAGCCCAACCCTCAACAGTTAGTAACACACCCCTAGGAACACTTAACCCCTACACTGCCACCCACTGGTTAACCCCTTCACTGCCAGTGTCATTTACACAGGAATCACTGCATTTATAGAGCAGTGATTGCGTTAAAAATGACAATGGTCCCAAAAAGGTGTAAAAAATGTCCGATATGTCCGCCATAATGTCGCAGTCACAATAAAAATCGCTGCCATTACTAGTAAAAAAAAAAAAAAATTAATAAAAATGCCATAAAACTATCCCCTATTTTGTAAACGCTATGACTTTTGCGCAAACCAATCAATAATCGCTTATTGCGATTTTTTATTTTTTTTTACCAAAAATATGTAGAGGAATACGTATTGGCCTAAACTGAGGGAAAATAATGTTTTTTTATATATTTTTGGGGGATATTTATTATAACATAAAGTAAAAAATAATGTGTTTTTTTCCAAATTGTCGCTCTATTTTTGTTTATAGTGCAAAAAATAAAAACCGCAGAGGTGATCAAATACCACCAAAAGAAAGCTCTATTTGTGGGAAAAAAAGGACGTCAAATTTGTTTGGGAGCCACGTCGCACGACCGCGCAATTGTCAGTTAAAGCGACGCAGTGCCGAATCGCAAAAAGTGGTCTGGTCTTTGACCAGCAAAATGGTCCGGTCTGTAAGTGGTTAAACACATTTTTTCCAATTGATACATGTCCCCTGGGGCAGGACCCAGGTCCCCATATACTTTTATGGCAAAGAACTTGCATATACGCCTTCAGTAAGAACTTTGGATTTTGCAGGTTTGAGCCCCATTGACTTCCACTATTCCCGCATATGTGATCTGGTAATAGCGCTGCTTTCCATTTGAATTAGCGCTCAGTTTCTGAAAGTTGAAGTCTTAATTGGCCTTAATTGGGCGATATTTTCTGGGACTGCGGGATCACTTTGACGCTAGTAAATGACCCCTGACATCACGCTATTGCAGACTTGGAAATGGATCATCCACATTGATTGGAGGAGATACTAACAGGCTGAGAAATTGGAGTCCATGGAGTAGGAATAATCCAAATATTTTATTCTGTGCAATTGCTGGTCTATAATTTTACCAGCCACATCTGTTGGTGGTGAGTCACTTTAGAACTTTTTCTGAAGAAAGGAGCCTATTGGCCATCTGAATCTAAAAAGTGTTAGATCAGGCTGTTTCAGCCTTTTGATTAAGAAATGTGATTTGAGTTTTTTGGATTTCTTTGAACTGGATGCACTTTGGAGGATATCAAGCAGTTGTTTTTTGGTTTTATTTTAAGAAAATATTTTTTTTTAATTAATCATAATTTTTTTTTGAGTTTTATACACTTATTTTTTATATAGTTTTTGGTTTGTCACATGGCAATTAATAATTTTTTGCAGGAGTTAAATTTTATTACACGCACCATTGTTTATGGATTTGAAAATGTTGTTTTCAACACATTGAATGTTGAGATATCTCAGGTATGTATTCGGTGAATAAGCACTTGCACTTTATTTAGATAATCTTATAGAGAATTTGCAGTTTTACTTGATTTCACATTATTTATTATATTATTTAAGTAATTCCACACATAAGAGGATGGGTAGATTGTTTCAGTAAAGGGCTGAGATATTTTTGAACCATACAAAAGTCCATCTTTTTTAGAATGAATACATATTTGGTACAAATTGTCAACACGTTTGAGGACACTCCAGAGTTTTCTACTGCAAACTTATTTATTTCACTATCTACTAGTATTTTACTAGGATTGAGTAGCAGCATTCTCAATTGGGATCTACAATTGTCCAGGTAGTTCTGTGGGGTTGATTAATTTTTCTGTTGTGTAAAAGTAATGCATGCATTACTTTTTTTGCAATCCATTGTGATTTGCAGCCCATTCAAAAGAACGAGCTGTCAAAATGCACCACACGGGGAAAACATGGGAAATGCACAGGAGTGTGTGCCACAGTACCATGTGATCCCGGAGTTAATTGACCCCATGTTTTCTTTAAATGTCCTTACTTTTTATTGCCTTGCTAGGTTAGCTCCTAAAAATAGTGTGTTGTACTAGAAGCTTATTATTATCTTTCACATTATACAAAAAAAATGGGTTAACTTCACTGTTTATTTTTTTTTTATTCATTGAAGTGTATTTTTTCCCAAAAAATGTCATTTGACAAACCATTGCACAAATGCAGTGTGATATAAAATATTGCAACAATCGCCATTTTATTCCCTAGGGTCTCTTCTAAAAAAAAAAAAAAAAAAAAAAAAAAAAAAAAAAAAAATATATATATATATATATATATATATATATATATATATATATATATATATATATATATACCGTATATACTCGAGTATAAGCCGAGATTTTCAGCCCTTTTTTTAGGCGGAATGTGCCCCCCTCGGCTTATACTCGAGTCACCGCCGTCTGCCTACCTGATAAGGCATGTCATGTAGACAGACGGTGGCCAGTGTGTCATAAAAACATACAGCGGCCATTCCAGTATTTAAAAGCCGCGCCTCCTCCTCGTCTGATAGGCAGAACACTCCATTTCCCAGCAGTCAGTTTTCAGCCTATCACGGACATCCGCTCATCCTCATACCTCAGACGAGGATGAGCGGATGTCCGTGATAGGCTGAAAACGGACTGCTGGGAAATTGAGTGTTCTGCCTATCACAGACGAAGAGGAGGTGTGGCTTTTGAATACTGGAATGGCCGCCGTATGTTTTTATGACACGCTGATAGGTGGCTGCAGATGTGCACACGGAGGCATGCACAGGTAGGCTGCAATGGACACAGGGAGGTATACACAGGACACAGTGAGGTAGGCAGATCTGCACAGGACACAGGGAGGCATACACAGGACACAGTGAGGTAGGCAGATCTGCACAGGACACAGGGAGGCATACACAGGACACAGTGAGGTAGGCAGATCTGCACAGGACACAGGGAGGCATGCAATAGACACAGTGAGACATGCAGCTGCAGATGGGCATTGTTGACCCTCTTTGCCACTTACAGTAGCTGCTGCATTTCCCACCCCCGGCTTATACTCGAGTCAATAAGTTTTCCCAGTTTTTTGTGGTAAATTAGGGGCCTCGGCTTATATTCGGATCGACCTATACTCGAGTATATACGGTATATATATATATATATATATATATATATATATATATATATATATATATATATATATATATATATATATAAATGCTAGTTTGCCCCTCTATAAGGCCACCTACTCGAGCAGGGGTTGCCCACAAAAATTTGACAAGGTGTGGACCTGCTGGTTGGATGATACCACTACGGCAACTGATGTAGTGATTAACCCATAGTCCTTCATTGAGGTCATAGTGGGCTGTTAGGTCGCCCAAATGCTCCTATGCTATTTTATCCTGTTCGTATAACACTTTAGCACAAAACCTCCTGTAATAACCTCTCCCCACATTGGGGTTTAGCTAGTTAAGGTTGTATTGTTTTGACCTGTCCTGATGCGGCCGTTGCTGCATAAGTGACAGATTATAGGTTAAGAGAATATGTCCATATGTGGCCTGTTGCCGCATTTGAAGGTTTGCCCCTGCGTGGGTAATGTTTGGCCCCTGCGTGGGTAATGTTTAGCCCCTGCGTGGGCAATTGATGTGCTACTGAAAACTCAATAAAAACGATTTTATAGATATATATATATATAGAATGTTTGGGGTTCTAAGTAATTTTTTAGCAAAAAATACAGATTTTTAACTTTGTAAGAAACAAATGTCAGAGAAAGATTTAGTCTTTAAGTCGTTAAACTTCCCTCATTTACACACCAAAGTTCATTCCTTTGATCTAAGAACGAAAAGTTACCATGTTTATAGTTCTCTACCAGTGTGGACAATGTTGTGAAAAACTTGGCAGGTTGCCCGTTTTTTTCTTTTGACAGCTGAGCGAGCAGAGAACTCTCTACACTTGTTACATGAATGAATCAGGAAATTCTGCATAGAGATCGTGAGGGGGGTTGAATCGAGATCGCAATTTTTTAATGGTTAATCTTGCAGCTCTAAGTGTTTGATTTCTCCCATGTTGTTCAGGTAGATCTCCTCCACTCTAAGTTTGCCTACCCCTGAAGAAACAGCTGCACCAACCACAATATATAGATTGTTAATTTCCGTAATTTATTCCATAATAAAATGATTACTGACAAGTCAAATGCAAGCAAACATGTTTACAGTGTTCACATAATCAAACCAAGATTAAAGTATTATAACATTATTATGTTTAAAGAAGGACAAGGGCTAAAGTATTCTTCCTATGCCCAGCCACCACCTACATCACAATAAAATGACATTTTCACAAACTAAAACCATGATCAACATCATGTATCATCATGTACATTCTATGTATATCAACAAAGAAAATATTAGCTCTTAGGTACCCTCTCAGGTATACATTTCAAAGACAATGGTGTTATTTTATCTTCTTTAACCCACTGCCTTTGGGCCTCAATCACACTGGTGTGTTTTTTCTACTCCCCGAATGCTTAGCTAATGCAGCCCACAATGTATAAATGGACAATGGGCTGAGCTGTTCGCATTTTTAAAATATGTAGCACTCACATCGCTTTGTGTCGTTCAGAAAAAAAACACTACATGTAGAGAGTGGGAGGTGTGAAAGCTTGTCAACTCTTTCCATTTCAGTGTATGGTAATGTGCTGTGAATGTGCCCGTAGCGTTTAAGGAGTGTTTACAGCGCATTTGGCAAGCGTTCATAAAATCTCAGTGAGGTTGAAAAAACACAGCTGAAGGAATATACAGTAATAGCCTAGAATACACTGACAAATAATAGAGGAGATCATAGTTTGTCCAACAGTCACTTTATTATTTATGTATCATTTATTAATATTATTATTATTATTATGTATTTACTATTATTACTATATAATTACTACATACTTGTTATACTTATACAGCTATATAAACTGTATAATTCATTTCAATTAATGACTATATAATTACAATTATTTAAAGTATATGATTACATTATTGTAAAATTTGCTATTGTAAAAGTCCTTTTGTTTAAAGTTATTTCCTCTGTGTCACTTACTGCTTTATATCAAAAGACATGTCTGGGGTGCATTGTTTAATGCTATAGGGGCATTGATTCGCATTACTGTCAATGTTAAGTTAACTGCACTGCTTGTAAGTTGTCATGAACTTTTGTCTATCGAGCAATTAGCTGTAGATATTGAATAGGTGGCCATTCACTTCAACTTCAAATCAATAACAGCATTTAGAGCAACACATTACATAACTATATATAACAATTGTACTTGTAATGGTAGTTTCACTGTTCAATACATATAGGAAAATAACATCCTTAAAGTTATTTTGGGCTAGTGCTGGATAGACTTGGGAAGGAATACCTATCTGTGGCTCTGTTAGAGAGATTTACCCTAATTTCCTGTGATGCTAAAGCAAATTCATCAGACAGATAGTGAGGGAAAAACTGGAACAGGGAAACAGGCAGAAATAAAACTGTCAGGGGTTCTAGACTTTCCCTTTTCCCTACATTGTAAGAAAATACATTTTATTTCTGTCTGTGGAGAGTTCCCCTTACTTCCTGTGTAGTGAAATATTGTTAGCAGGCAAGGAAGTAAGGGGAAATATCTCTAATTCAGCCTTGGATAGTATTAAAAACTTGTCAGGGGTTCTAACCCTTCTCCATTTTATGAAAATAAAAATGTTTTTTGTTAAGCATACACTTTAACCTCTATAGTCCTGCAGCCTTTAGCTCCCTTTTTACCCCAACACTTCCTTGTGTCCCATCTCAGATGTCTTAATTCTGTATGTTAGCTCTTTTACCATTTAATATATATATATATATATATATATATATATATATATATAATATATATATGTGTGTGTGTGTGTACGCTTAAATAGAGCTTTAACTTTGTAGAAAAGATGGACACAAGCAATTGTATTGCCCATACTTTCATTAGGAAAAATTATTGAAAAAGATTTACTGTAATTTCTTTCATTGCATCTTTTTATGTAACTTAGACATTCTGAGGACTTACACTGAAATATATCTGAGAAAGTCATCCTAATAAAAGGATGTTACATAATTGTGACTTACATGCATGGTAGTGTGACTGATGCAGGAAAAAAAATATGTTCACAAAAATTGTTTGTCTAAGTGGTTAGCACTAGCAGTACTAGGGGCGTTGGTTCAAATCCCAACCATGGCACTACCTGCTTGGAGTTTGCATGTTCTCCCTGTGCCTGAGTTGGGTTTCCTCCCACACTCCAAAGACAAGCTGGTAAAGTAATCGGCTCCTGTCTAAATTGGCCCTTGTATGTGCATGCATGAATGCGAGTTAAGGACTTTAGATTGTAAGCTACTTGAGGACAGGTACTGATGTGAATGTTCAATTTATGTGTAAAGCTTTGTGTAAATTGAAAATGTTATATAAGTACCTATAAAAAGTAAATAAATTGTTAGATTAAAATTAAGATGCAAAACGGGTTTGCATGATCACAGACATGGGCGTCCGCAGAACTTTTTCCAAGGGGGGGGCATCATTTTAAGGCCACTCATGCTCCGCCCCTTTTCGACAATCTCATGAAAATCTTTCCACTGGAAATACATATATAAGTTTTATAGAGATAATTCATCTTCACTTTATATTGGAAGTTACTCTGGCGGCTGTGTTCCATGCCCATGTAGCCTAGAGAATGGACATCTTTTTACATTGCAATACATCTGTTGTGGTCATATTTTGATCTCATACTGTCACTGTATTGGCTGTTTTCATCAAGATAAAAATATGGCAACAACAGATGTATTGCAATGTAAAAAGATGTACATTCTCTAGGCTATATGGGCATGGTATGCAGCCACCTGAGTAACCTTGCGGACACCCATGCTTTCAATCCAATACAAAGTGATAAGTGAAGAGGAATTATCTCTTAAGCTGTATACACACACATATCTTTCCAGCAAATTGCAATTATAGCTCAGCTCAGCTGTCCCATTTTCCAATATTTCAATAACGCAATATATTGCTGTTACCTGTGGTTCTTCACTGTGTATGCCACAGTATTTTCTGTCTGTTATGATGATCCCCTAAGCCCAGGGCAGCACACTGGCAGACGGCAGTGTATCACTGACTCGGCCACTTGAGTGGGCGGGGCCAGTGCTGTGCTGGCTAGATATACACAACGCAAGCATGCTGGCAGCCAATGACTGGAGCGGAGCAGCGAAGGCGAGCATCGCATTGGATGATAGGGCCGGGGTGAGGAGGATGTCAGATGATAGATGCCAGAGTCTCAGGAGGGCCAGACTGGGAATAAAAAACAGCCCTGGAAAAAAGTTCATACTATACATATATATATATATATATATATATATATATATTCAAATTCCAGTTAAAAGTGGTAAGTGATCAATCATCAAGGGGGACCCCAGGAACTCAGAACGTGGGGGGGGGGGGGGTGGACCACCTTCTGCAGAAAGAATACACTAAGGTAAGGGGGGGTGGGTTACTAATATAAGGAGTAAACCCTTTATATCAGTGCCCCCTTACATTATCATATTCACTCCCGCCTTACATCAGTGACCCCCCCCCTCCCGACTGGCCTGGCGGTGCTGTCACTGACCTCCTCTCAGGTGGACTTTGCAGGACTCAGTCAGTCGGCTCCAGCTTGGTGGCTCTGGTTTTATCCTATAGTCTCCTGTCCACAGTCCACACAAGTCTGACTTCTCCCATGGTGCTCCCACTCTCCAGACTCCCTCAGAGACTGCAGACATTCTACAGGAGATGGTCAGAGACTGCAGACTTGATGCAAGAGCTCAATGCAGCCTCATCAGTGCCCAGCAAATGCAGCCTCACTATGCCCACCAATGCAGCCTCACTGTGCCCACCAATGCAGCCTCACTGTGTCCATCAAATGCAACTCACTGTGTCCATCAAATGCAGTCTCACTGTGCCCATCATTGCACCCCCTCCTGTGCCCCATGTCCCAGTCTGCAGTCCCTGTCTGTGGGAAGGTGTGTTGTTGATCCATGACGGCCAGCAGCAGGCACGGTCTGTTCTCGTTTTGGATGGGGACGGTGCTCCTTCCAGAGGATCTGTTTTCTGTGAGATGGAGTGGTCCCTGACCACCTGCACCTTTAGCTGTTCCTCATTTTCCGTCCCCAGTCAGCCTGTCCTCTGGTCCTGGGGAAGTGGAGAGCACTGGGTGGGAGTTGGAGAGAAGGGGGAGCAGAGAGTACTGGCGGGGTTGGAAAACACATGGGTGGGGGCAAAGAGCAGGGGGGAGTGGAGATCACAGGGATGGGGAGTGGAGAGTGCTGGGGGGGAACTTGAGAGCACTGGGGGCCAATAAGAACAGGGGTAGAAAGCACGGTAGGCTGAGAGCACTGGGGGGCTAAGAGTGTGGGGTGGTAAAGAGCACTGGGGGGCAGAAAAACAGGGGTGGAGAGCACAGGGGCTGGAGAGTACTGGGGGGTACAACTCTTTGGGAGGGGAGAGCAATAGGGGGGAGCTTGAGAGCACCAGTGGGGGCCAGAAAGAATAGGGGTGGAAAGCACGGGGGATTGGAGAGCACTATGGGGGGTGGAGAGCATTGCTAGGGTTGGAGAGCACATGGGTGGGTGCAAAATTCAGGGGGGAGTGGAGAGTACAGGGGTGGGGAGTGGAGAGTGCTGGGGGGAGCCAAAAAGTACAGGGGTGGAGAGCATGGGGGTAGAGAGCACTGGGGGGGCTGGAGAGCACCAGGGGGGCAGAAAGAACAGGGGTGGGGAGAATGGGGGGCTGGAGAGCACTGTGGTACGGGCTGGAGAGTGATGGGGAGAGCTGAAGAGCACTGGGGGGAGAAAGAACAGGGGGGAGAGCACTGGGGGGATTGGAGAGCACAGGGGGGAGAGCACTGGGGGGGAAAACAGGGGGGAGAGCACTGGGGGAGCACTGGAGGGAGTGGAGAGCACTGGGGGGGAAGAACATGGGGGAGAGCTAAGGGGGGGGGAACAGGGGGGAGAGCACTGGGGGGAGAACAGGGGGGAGTGCAGGGGGGAGAGCACTGGGGGGGGACAGCAGGGAAGAGCACTGGGGGGGTGAACGGGGGGAGTGAAGAGCACGGGGATGGTAGCTTAAGATGGATGGGGAGAGCTGGAGAGCAGGGGGGCAGCAAGAACAGGGGAGGAGAGAACTGTGCCCCCCCCCCCACAGGAGAGTGTGGTGGTGAAGGAGAGCACTGGGGGGGCAGGGAGCACAAGGTGAACTGGGGACAGTAAAATAAGTTGGATAGGAGAATCGGCAGGGGGGCCCCCTGCAGCCCCCCCGTCAATCCTCCTATCCAGGCCCTGTGGCACACAGGGCGGGCTGTACGGGCGGCGTCTCCTCCTATGGATCACAGCGCTGGCTGGCTCTGTGTTTGGCGGCCGCTCTATAACACAGTCCCACCCCCCAGATCAGCTTGTGTGATAGGCGGAACGTTGATTCTCTCTACTATCACACGAGCAGGTCTGGGGGGGCGGGACTGTGGTACAGCGCGGCTGCCAAACACAGCCAGCCAGCGCTGTGATCCACCATAGGCGAGGTCGGAGGATGCAGCCGGCCCTGAGTCTCAGAGACATAGAGAGCCGCCAGCGGACTCAGTAAAAAAAAATGTGATTCCAGGGGGGTACTTGACCTCCCTTGCCCCCTGCTGCGGACGCCCATGATAGATTAGTAAAATTGCTTAACAGATTTCAGGTCCAAAAATTATGGATGACATTACTCCCACCTACTTGAATGTTTGATGCTCATCATGCAGTTAAACCAAAATGTAAATCAGAACCTTTAATATAATTGTTGGGAATAACTGTTATTGTCTTTGATATATACAGGATATACAGTATCTGACAAAAGTGAGTACACCCCTCACATTTTTGTAAATATTTTACTATACCTTTTCATGTCACAACACTGAAGAAATGGCACTTGTCTACAATGTAAAGTAGTGAGTGTACAGCTTGTATAACAGTGTACATTTGCTGTCCCCTCAAAATAACTCAACATACAGCCATTATTGTCTAAACCACTGGCAACAAAAGTGAGTACACCCGTAAGTGAAAATCTCCTAATTGGGCCCAATTAGCCATTTTTCCTCATGTGACTTGTTAGTGTTACAAGGTCTCAGTTGTGAATGGAGAGCAGGTGTGTTAAATTTGGTGTTATCACTCTCACTCTCTCATACTGGTCACTGGAAGTTCAACAGGGCACCTCATGGCAAAGAACTCTCTGAGGATCTGAAAAAAGGAATTGTTTCTCTAAATAAAGATGGCCTAGGCTATAAGAAGATTGCCAAGACCCTGAAACTGAGCTGCAGCACGGGGGTCAAGACCATACAGCGGTTTAACAGGACAGATTTCACTCAGAACAGGCCTCGCCATGGTCGACTAAAGAAGTTGATTGCACGTGCTCAACGTCATATCCAGAGGTTGTCTTTGGGAAATAGATGTATGAGTGCTGCCAGCATTGCTGCAGAGGTTGAAGGGGTGGGGGTCAGCCATACGCTACACACTGCATCAAATTTGTCTGCATGGCTGTCGTCCCAGAGGGAAACCTCTTCTTAAGATAATGCACAAGAAAGCCTGCAAACAGCTGAAAATAAGCATACTAAGGACGTGGATTACTGGAACCATGTTATGTGGTCTGGTGAGACCAAGATAAACTTATTTTATTGCTACCACAATGATTGTGTCAAGCGTGTGTGGCAGCAACCAGGTGAGGAGTACAAAGACAAGTGTGTCTTGCCTACAGTCAAGCATGGTGGTGGGAATGTCATGGTCTGGGGCTGCATGAGTGCTGCTGGCACTGGGAAACTACAGTTCATTGAGGGAACCATGAATACCACATGTACTGTGACATACTGAAGCAGATCATAATCCCCTTCCTTTTGGAGACTGGGCCACAGGGCAGTATTCGAATATTATAATGGCCCAAACACACCTCCAAACCGACCACTGCCTTGCTAAAGAAGCTGAGGGTAAATGTCATGGACTGGCCAAGCATGTCTCCAAACCTAATCCCTATTGAGCATCTGTGGGGCATCCTCAAAGGTGGAGGAGTGCAAGGTCTCCAACATCCACCAGCTCTGTGATGTCATCATGGAGGAGTGGAAGAGGACTCCAGTGGCAACCTGTGAAGCTCTGGTGAACTCCATGCCCAAGAGGGTTAAGGCAGTGCTGGAAAATAATGGTGGCCACACAAAATATTGACACTTTGGGCCAAATTTGGACATTTTCACTTAGGGGTGTACTCCGTTTTGTTAGCAGCGGTTTAGACATTAATGGCTGTGCGTTAAGTTATTTTGAGGGGACAGCAAATTCACACTGTTATACAAGCTGTACACTCACTACTTTACATTGTAGCAAAGTGTAATTTCTTCAGTGTTGTCACATGAAAAGGTATAATAAAATATTTAAAAAAATGTAAGGGGTGTACTCACTTTTGTGAGATACTGTATATACACACACACACTGTATATGTATTTCTAATCACCAGGTCAGTGAAGAGCTAATGCACCTCCATGCAATTCTGCAGCAATGGACGTAATTGTGATCTAATGCTAGCTGTGATACAAATCCAGCTCCTTAGCATTGTTTGTAGAGCCCTAAAGCACTAATGGGGTATAGAAGTGTGAATGGAAAGTACACACACCCCAGGCTTTCAGCTAATGAATGCATCCTGTTACTTTGCCCTGAAAAGGTTCCCTTTTAGTTTTCCAAAGTAGTTATTAGTACTATTAGTTATAGTTATTGTTATAGTTATAGTTAGTTATTAGTACTATTCAATTAGGGGATCATTTCTAAACAATTACAGAAACAATCTTTCAGGGAAAATCTGATTGCTTCCTGTGCGATTATGAAGGTATTCCCCCACCCCTGGAGCAAATTGGATCATGATTTATAGGGTGTTTTTTTTTTTTTTGCCTTCCTCTGGCTCAACTGTGGGCATAGGGTTCTGTAGAAGGAGATTTTGTATTTGTTCTTTGCTTTTTTTTGCCTTTGTTTTTTTTTTTCTATTGGTTAAACTAGATAAATTTCTGTCTTTTTTTTAACCTGACTAACTACATAACTAATGACAATGCATTGTTGCACTTCGTTATGCTTTGAATTACCAGTGACACTTTATTTCTAAACAGAAACTTCAACAGCCTTATGGAGAACCCTCACTGCATCCTCTGCAATCTCCTTCAGAAAGTCACAGAGCATCTTATAAGTGGTAGCAAATGAAAGGCCACCAGCAGCTAGAGAGCCAAGTATTGGGATTGCACTTAAAGCATATTCAACCAACATAACCGCCCCTACTACACTTCTAGCTAAGAGGGACTTAACAAGCTCTGCATTGATTTCCCGAAAAACCAAAGGCGATTTTATTACAGACTTTAATTCTTTCACATCTTTGCCAAATTTCTTTGCTAATTTCTCAATAGACCTTTGAGTCAGACCAAAAGCATCGAGGTATTGCTTCATAGCTGCAACCAAGATGGCGATATCACAAGCAACAGACAGTCCAGGAATTGGGATTGTAGCAACTCCACATGACAATGTGGCCAACTTCCAAATATTCTTTTTCAGAGCCTTTCTCTTCTTCTCAAGTATTGGCATAGAGATGTTGGGTAGAGAGAGCAGGAAGACATGTCTCTTGTTACTTGGAAGCTCCTGCTCTAGAATTTCTTGCATAAGACCAAAGTCATATTTGTCCAATTCCAGGCAGGACAGGAGAAACACACGTGGTTCCTTGATTTCTGCTTTTATAAGACACTGCATGCAGTTTTCCCGTATTTCCTGCAATATTTTATCTTCATTGAATGTATTCTTCTTACGTTTTTGCATGCCAGCCAAGTCAGAATCAATCTTTGTCCTCACAAAGTAGAATTTCTTATCCATCTTTTGAATCTCTTTGGCCAGTTCAGAATTGTTTAATCGGAAACGCTCAGATGCCATGATGATGAAGAAATCATACTTTCTGAAATCTACAGCTTCTAGATATATTTGTGGTGTGAAATTAGGAGTACCTACTCCTGGCAGGTCCCAAAATATAACATTTTTATAAACAGGGTGATTATATGGTGTGGGATTTAATGTGGTCTCCACCACTCCAGTCAATGCAGCCCCTTCTTCATCATCATCTTCCATGCCTCGGATGGCATTGATGAAAGTAGACTTCCCAGCTCCAGATTCTCCTGTCACTGCAATATTCAATGGGGTACCATCTATCTTCTCCAGTGATTTACCAATTGCTTCTACTGCTTTGGCCAGATCTCCTTCTTCTAAACCAGCTTTAATTTCCTCTACTTCTGAAACAGGGATTATTTCATCATTCTTAAAAGAATCCATTTTATGAACTTCCATTATTCTGTTGAAGGAAAAGAGAAATGTTCAGCTGGTAAACTATAATTTGTAAACATTACAGTAAAACATATCATTTATACAATTATTTATTTATTTATTTATTTATACAACTGATTGATCTGTATCATTAAAATTTTCCGTGTGTGATTTTAATATATAAGGTATAGGGAATGTATTAGTCTGTTTGCTAAATTATGGGTTAGCTACAGGTGACCATACACTAGATAATCTAAACTGCTATGGATGTACCATCACCAATATAGTACAAGAGCCTGCCCGATTTGAGTACAAAAATTCACACCCACAGGAGTTCCATTGTATATTTAGTATTGCATAGGTATATAATATACCCTTTACAGGCTCTCTGCCCATAAATATCTTCTGCACTAGATCTTATAGAATTGTCTTGCCGCACAATATATGCACCTTAATGCATCAATAAGAAATAGTAATGTTTACAGTTCAAGTGTTTGTAAAGCTTCTTAAAAAAAAAAAAGAAGAATAAACATAATAAACATATTATACTTACTAGACATGCGCAGAACAGAAAAATGTATTTTTGGATAGCTTTTTTTTATGTTACTAATTTAGTTCTGATTCAGAATTTAGAATTTGTTTTGTTTAGTTTTTATTAAATTTCATTCAGTTTATAAATTTTCTATCAAATTCAAAATTTTCAGAAAGATTAGAATTCGGATTGGCTGAACAATAACCCTTCAGGTCTGCTGTGGATTTTAAGGGAAACCCAACCTCAAAATAAAACAAAAAAACGGCATGGGGTACCCCCCAAAAAAGACCCTTATCTGAGCATGCAGCCTGGCAGGTCAGGATACCAGGCAACATGCCTTCCACATTGGGGGGTGCTTGTTGATGGGGTCAAGGGCCTCTTCCCAACAACCCTGGGCTGTGGTTATCAGGGTGTACGGAGGGGGCTTATCTGAATCTGGAAGCCCCCTTTAATAAGGGGTTCCCCAAATCCCACTCCTCCAATGTGAATGAGTATAGGGTACATAGTATCCCTACCCATTCACCAAAATAGTGTAAAAATAAATAAAAGAGTAGGCAACTTTTGGCAATTTTTATAAAAAATAAAAAAATGTCCCCCGATGTAGATCCAACCCAAAAAAAAAATTTCGCTCCACCGTCAACTAATGCAGAGCCCCTCGTGTCCAAGCACCCCCCAATTCATAGGGCATGTGGACTGGTATGGTTCAGGGGGCGCTCGCTCCCCCTTTGCTGACCCGCGGGGCTGGGCTGCATGTTTAGATGAGAGTCTAGTATAGATTTTGGGGGCGACCCCATATCGTTTTATTTTTTGCGTAGGGTTTCCCTTAAAATCCATACCAGACCCGAAAGGCTTGGTATGGATAGGGGGGGCCCCTATGCCATTTTTTTAAAACATTTGCTGGCATTGTTATGTTTACATTTCAGCTGTCAGTGGGGAAGCCCGCTGACAACTGATGAGTCATCAGTTGTTAAGGACTTGGCGGCCGGCTTCCCGACCCGCTGCTTAACAATCAGCTATTCTTCACACAGAATTCGGATCGGTCGATGAATTTTCGACCGATCTGTATTCTAATTGTTCTGAAAGTTTGGAATTAGTTAGAAAACAAATAAACAAAATAGATTTTAATGATTTTCAACTAATCTATTTACTATTCATTACTATTTCACTCGGAGGTTCAGATAGATCTGAATATCCCAATAAACAAAAGTTCATCCGAATTTGTATTCAGACCAAAACAAATTGCACATGTCTAATGCCCCGTACACGCGATCGGATTTTCCGACATCAAATGTTGGATGTGAGCTTGTTGGCGGAAAGTCCGACCATGTGTATGCTCCACCAAACATTTGTTGTCGGACTTTCCACCAACTAATGTTGGCTAGCAGGTTCTCAAATTTTCCACCAACAAATTTTTGTTGTTGGATTTTTAGATTGTGTGTACACAAATCTGTTGCACAAAAGTCCATGCATGCTCAGAAGCAGAAGCGGCTCTGCTTGTAAACTAGCATTCGTAATGGAGAATTAACAATGTTGAAGTGGCAAATTAGGAAATCTCCAAATGCAGCACACATTCTCTTCTTCTTTAATGGGATAATAACGAAGCTGCTTTGCTAGTGATACTTGTGGAGTTATTGCAAGAATAATAATAATAATAGCGCTAAATGAAAAACGCAAAAAGAAAAGCATGAATCAACACTTGCCAAACTTTTACTAAGATGAAATTAGCAGAAGGAGCCCAAATGGTGGCGCTAAAGAGCTGAAAAAACACGTAGTACGTCTAGTACGTCACTACATTCGTAATTGTTGGCCAACATTTGTGTGACCGTGTGTATGCAAGACAAGTTGGAGCCAACAACCTTCAAACAAAATTCCACAGTTTTGGAAAGTCCAATCGTGTGTACATGTTATGCCTGCTTCGTGCAATGGTTTTGCACAGAGCAGCCCAAACCTTCTCTTCTGGGGTCCCCCACTGTTGCTCCTCCTCTTCACATAGCAGGCACACAATCCCAAGCTGGGCTGTGTTCATCCATAGACACACACAGCGTGGCTTTGCTCCCCACAGGATTTATCTGACAGCAACAGGATTAGACATGTACAAAAGGAAAAAATGTTTCATTTTGTTTCATTTTAATTCATTAATTCATTAATTTTGTTTAGTTATATTCATCAAATTCGTTTTTCAAATTTAGTTTAGCTTTCTACCGGATTCGAAAAAATCCGTCACATTCGAAAATACTTCAACCAAATTCGAAAATATTTCTACCGGATTCGAAATTATTTCAACATGATTCGAAATTATTTCAACATGATTCGAAATTATTTCAACCGCATTCAAAAATATTTTGCAACCCGAATTTGGGGCAACGTATCTTGGGGTCACTTGGTGCTAGAAACCCCAAATTTGGAGATGTTGTAGTGCTAGCTCTAGTGTGTTTGCATACCAAATTTGGGGTTTCTAGCCATAAGTGGCCCCGTGGCCTCAAATTTGGATCGCAAAATGTCATTCTCTGCTGCAGAAAAGTACTTGGCATATTGCCCTTATCTCTGGGTCACTTGGTGCTAGGAACCCCACAACTAGTGGCAAGTGGACAATCCACAACTTGGTCATGTGGCACTCATGGCAGGTCACGTGGCACCCGTGGTCGGTCACGTGGCCCCTGTGGTCAGTCATGTGGCAAGTGGACAATACACAACTTGTGGCAGGTTACATGGCATGTGGACAATACACAACTTTGTTACGTGGCACTTTCGTTAAATCAGTTTTCGAATTTCCTTTCGTTTTCTACCGAATTCGAAAAATCGGTCGCATTCGAACATATTTCAACTGAATTTGAAAATATTTCTACCGGATTCTAAATTATTTCAACTGCATTCGAAATGATTTCAACCGCATTCGAAACTATTTCAACCGTATTCTAAAATATTTTGCAACCCGAATTTTGGGCCACGTAACTCGGGGTCACTTGGTGCTAGAAACCCCAAATTTGGAGATGTTGTAGTGCTAGTTCTATTGTGTTTGCATACCAAATTTGGGTTTTTTAGCTATAAGCGGCCCCGAGATATGTGGCCCAAAGTCCGGTCGCAAAATGTCATTCTCTGCTGCAGAAAAGTGATTGACATTTTGTGACCCGAATTTAGGGCCACGTATCTCGGGGTCACTTGTAGCTATAAATACCAAATTTGGTATGCAAACACAGTAGAACTAGCACTACAACATCACCAATTTTTGGGGTTTCTAGCACCAAGTGACCTCGAGGTACGGGGCCCCAAAAATCAGGTCTCTCTGGGTCACTTGGTGTTAGAAACCCCAAATAGTCTGCAGATCTGATGAGAAAATTAAATAGATACTAATAGTCTGCAGGAGATCGGCAAAAAAAATATAAATGTTAATGGTCTGCAGGAGATCTGCTGAACTAAAGGAAATGGCTGCTCTAATGCAAAAAAAGAAAGAAAAGAAAAATGAAATAAATGCTAATAGTTTGCAGGATATCTGCAAAATAATGAAATAGATGTTAATATACTGCAGGAGATCTGATGGAAATAAATAGTAATCTGAAAAAAAAAATTAAATTGATCCTAACAGTCTGCAGGAGATCTGCAAAAAAAGAAGTGAAATGGCTGTAAATAGTCTACAGGAGATCTGCTAAAAGATATATAGATGCTAATAGTCTGCAGGAGATCTGGTGAGAAAACAAAATGGATACTAACAGTCTGCAGGAGATCTGCAAAAAATTTTTAATAGATGCTAATAGTCTGCAGAAGATCTGGTGAGAAAACAAAATAGATACTAATAGTCTGTAGGAGATCTGCCAAAAAAAAGAAATAGATGCTAATAGTCTGCAGGAGATATGGGGAGAAAACAAAATAGATACTAATAGTCTGCAGGAGATCTGCAAAAAAATGAAATAGATGCTAATAGTCTGCAGGAAATCTTATGGAAACAAATGGTAATCTGCAAAAAAATTAAAAATGAAATAGATAGTATCTATAGTCTGTCTATTCTGTTCTATTGTTTTTCTAGTCTATTCTCTATTTCTATTCTAATCTTTTCTGTTCAAATTTGAATGTTGTAAAGATATATATATATATATATATATATATATATATATATATATATATATATATATATATATATATATATATATATATATATATATATTGTTTTTCTAGTCTAATTTCTATTTTATTATAATCTTTTCTATCCAAATATAAAATTAATGAATTAAAAATTTTGAATTCATACTATTCGAAATTCAAATTTATTCTATTCGAAATTTGAATTTCAGAAGATGGTTGTATACTATTTCTATTTTATTCTATTAAATTATAGTTTTTTTCTATTCTGTTCTAATCTTTTCTATTTGAATTAGAAATTTTGGAAGATGGTTAGTTACTTATACTTATATACATCTGTCACATCAACTTCTCATACTTGCAGTGTACCAGTGCAAAAAAACACACACATCTTATTTCATTTATATTTATTGCATCAATGAAGTTGTCAGCAAGCCTGATTGAAGAAGTCACGGATGTCGATCGCAAGGCGAGTACATATGCTGTATGTCATTGTCCACTTGCCACATTACCTGCCACAAGTTGTGTATTGTCCACTTGCCACATCACCTGCCACAAGTTGTGTATTGTCCACTTGCCACGACACCTGCCACAACTACCACTTGACCGGCCACAAGTGCCACGTGACCGGCCATGAGTGCCACGTGACCAAGTTGTGTATTGTCCACTTGCCACGTCACCTGCCACAAGTTGTGGGGTTCCTAGCACCAAGTGACCCGAGATATGGGCAATATGTCAAGTACTTTTCTGCAGCAGAGAATGACATTTTGTGACCCGATTTGTGGCCATGTATCTCGGGGCCACTTATAGCTAGAAACACCAAATTGGTATGCAAACACAGTAGAACTAGCACTACAACATCACCAAATTTGGGGTTTCTAGCACTAAGTGACCCCAAGATACGTGGCCCCAAATTCGGGTCGCAAAATGTCATTCTCTGCTGCAGAAAAGTGCTTAACATTTTGCGACCCGAATTTGGGGCCCCGTACCTCTGGGCCACTTGGAGCTAGAATCCCCAAATTTGGAGATGCTGTAGTGCTAGCTCGACATTTTGTGACCCGATTTGTGGCCATGTATCTCGGGGCCACTTATAGCTAGAAACACCAAATTGGTAAGCAAAACAGTAGAACTAGCACTACAACATCACCAAATTTGGGGTTTCTAGCTATAAGTGGCCCCGAGATACGTGACCCCAAATTTGGGTCACAAAATGTCATTCTCTGCTGCAGAAAAGTACTTGGCATATTGCCCATATCTCTGGGTCACTTGGTGCTAGGAACCCCACAACTTGTGGCAAGTGGACAATCCACAACGTAGTCACGTGGCACTCATGACAGGTCACGTGGCACCCGTGGTCAGTCACCTGGCATCCGTGGCCGGTCACGTGGCAGGTGTCATGGCAAGTGGACAATACACAACTTGTGGCAGGTGATGTGGCAAGTGGACAATACACAACTTGTGGCAGGTGACGTGGCAAGTGGACAATCCACAACTTGGTCACATGGCAGGTTACGTGGCACTTGTAGCCGGTCATGTGGCACTTGTGGCCGGTCACGTGGCAGGTGTTGTGGCACTTGTGGCAGGTGTCGTGGCAAGTGGACAATACACAACTTGTGGCAGGTGATGTAGCAAGTGGACAATACACAACTTGTGGCAGGTGACGTGGCAAGTGGATAGTCCACAACTTGGGGTTTGAGTTAGGCTTAGGGTTGGGGCTAGGGTTTCACCTTGAAAAATAAGGCTTGGACTCAGTGATTGGAATAGAATAAAATAATCAAATCTTTTCTATTCAAATCTTCTATTTTAATTCATTCTATAGGAAATTCAAATATCAGAAGATGGTTTTATATATATCTATATCTATCTATCTATCTATCTATCTATATATATATATATATATATATATATATAGATATATATAAAACCATATTCTGAAATTCTAATTTAGTATAAAAATTTGGATCAAATTCGAATAGAAAATATTACAATAGAAAATAATAGAAAAGAATAGACTATAATAAAATATAATATATATTATTTTAGTTTCCATTGTTTTGAGTTATTTTCAGATCTATTCTCGAATTCAAATTTATACTAATCTAAATTGTAATTTCAGAAAAAGGTCATATTCTTCTATTGCATTTTATTACGTTCTATTAAATTCTATTCTGTTATTTACTATTCTTTTATTTTCATTCTATTGTGTTATTATTTTATATTCTATTTTACTGTATTCTTTTTTAGAAATCGATTTATATATTTTTTTTCAATTATTTATTTGAATTTGTTTTCAAATTCGATTAGACTAGAATTGTTTTCGAATTCGATTTGAATTTCGTCCGAATTAGCATTGTAATTCGGTAATTCGGATGCATCCAAATGTCCGAATAATGAAAATTTGTCAGAATTTCGATTTGTAACAAAACTAAATGCACATGTCTAAACAGGATCCAATGGGTCCCGCTGCTGCTGAGTCTCCTATGAGAAGAGATAGGGGAGTAGAGCTTCTGCAGGTGGGACAGCACTGGACTGAGATCGGGTTCAGGTAAGTGTTTAAGGGGAGGCTGGGGGGGGGCAGAGTTTGAGATTTTTTTTTTACCTTTATACCCCTTTAATCTAAAGGGAATTAAACCATTGTGTTGGGGTGAGCATTTGCATGCAAAATTGTAAGGTAAGCATGCAATAATTTACAAGTGTGTTGTCTATACTTGCACAGTATTGCACGCTTATCTTACAATTTTGCACTTCTCCTGTCTCCAATCCCCTGTCTTTTCTCTCTCCTCTTTTAGAAACCCTTTCTCTGCCTGTTGACTTTCTTTTGTACACAAAATGTTTTCCTGCTTCCCTTCAGCCTCCTTCACATCTTGGTCTCACTGCCTCTTCTCTAAGGCTGCTTTCACACCGGGGCGGTATTCAGGCGTTACAGCGCTAAAAAATAGCGCCTGTGTAGTGCCTGAAAAAAAACGGCCCCTTTCCCTCCAGTGTGAAAGCCGGAGGGCTTTCACACTGGAGCGATGCGCTGGCAGGACAGTGAAAAAAGTCCTGCTAGCCGCATCTTTGGAGCGGTGAAGGAGCGGTGTATTCACCGCTCCTATACCGCTCCTACCCATTGAAATCAATGGGACACCGCGGCAATACCGCCGGCAAAGCGCCGCTGCAGCGGCTCTTTGCGGGCGGGTTTAACCCTTTTTCGGCCGCTAGCGGGGGTTAAAACCACCCGCTATCGCCCGCAGACCGCCGCTAAAACGACGGTAAAGCGCCGCTAAAAATAGCGGCACTTTACCGCCGACGCCGCTCCCGCCCCAGTGTGAAAGCAGCCTAAGACAAGTTGTTCTCTAAGACAAGTTGCTTTACAATGTATTGGGGGCTATTTACTAAAGCTGGAGAGTGCAAAATTTGGTGCAAATGGTGCATAGAAACAAATCAGCTTTCAGGTTTTATTGCCAAAGCTTAATTGAGCAAGCTGAACTTAAAACCTGATTGGCTACCATGTACAGATGCATCAGATTCTGAGTGCACCAGCTTTAGTAAATCTCCCTCATTGCTCCACTTTTATTATCTTCGGTATTGTGTTAAATAGTTGTAAAAGGTAGGCATTACGACCACCGTCCACCAATAAGGGGTACATATTCAAATGACACACTTATTTTTTAACATACAATTAACCAATCAGAGTCATTAACTCTTTATCTAAGCAAACCCATCCTGTCAGATTACTATTATGTCAGATTTAAATGCAGACATCTCATGAAGCATACGTTACTTACTATGTATGGTTTCTATTTCAACACCAGCCCCATTTTACACAACAGCACAACCTCTCTATTGTCACTAGGGATAAACTCGATGTTCGGGTCAAACATAAGTTTGACTCGAACATCAAGTGTTCACTAGGAATGAGTCGAACATCCCCCAGTTCGGTTCGCAGGAGAACATGCGAACAGGCAAAAAATTTGTTCCAACACCATTAACCTCCCTGGCGGTAATCCCGAGTCTGGCTCGGGTTGGGAATTTACTAGCAGGAGCGGTAACCCTGAGCCAGACTCGGGATCGCACCACTGGATGCAGGGGAGGACACAGGGAGACTTACTTACCTTGTCCCCTGGATCCAGCGATGTCCTCCGCGCTGTGTGATCGAGCCGTCCTCCGCTCGATTCACAGTGCCGAATGCCGCCGAGCTCCGTTCCCTGCGACGTTTCGGCGCATGAGAGCGGAGAACGGCGGCAAATTCAAAAAAGGAAAAAAGTCACAAAACACACACAGTACTGTAATCTTACAGATTACAGCACTGTTTTCAAAAATTACACATCCCCTTTGTCCCTAGTGGTCTGTGCAGTGCCCTGCATGCACTTTTATATTATAAATACAGTTTTTTCTGCCTGAAATTTGGAGATTGTCCATAGCAACCAAAAAGTGTCCCTTTTTCAGTGTTTTAGGATTTGATTACATTATTGAATAATTTTTATTATTCGTTATTATATTATAAACTTTATCATACCTGGGATGTCTGCTAGACTCTGGTTTGAAGAGATTTAAGAGAGTTACTCCTAAGAATTACAGGACTACAAAATAAAACGCCAGATTCCATGCAAAATAATTGTACCGCTTTCAGCACCTAATTCCAGACTGAATCATACCGCCAGGGAGGTTAAAGTCTATGGGACACGACGTGAAAAAATCAAAAGTGATAATTTTAAGGGTTAATATGCAAGTTATTTTCATAAAATGTGTTTGGGGACCCGCGTCCTTCCCCAGCGGACATGTATCAATGCAAAAAAAAGTTTTAAAAACTGAAGTTTTTTCAGGAGCAGTGATTTTAATAATGCGTGAGTGAAACAATAAAAGTGAAAAGTGAAATATTCCTTTAAATTTCCTACCGGGGGGGGGGGAGGCGGGGGGGTGTCTACAGTATGCCTGTAAAGTGGTGCCTTTTCCTGTGTTTAGAACAGCCCCTGCACAAAATGACATTTCTAAAGGAAAAAAAGTAATTTAAAACTACTTGCTGCTATAATGAATTATCTATGGGAGAAATCAAAAGTGCTAATTTTAAAGGCTTATATGCATGGTATTGTCATAAAAAGTGTTTGAGGACCTGGGTCCTGCTCCAGGGAACATGTATCAATGCAACAAAAGTTTTAAAAACAACCGCGGCTATAATGAATTGTCGGGTCTCGGTAATACAGATAAAAGTCATTGAAAAAAATGGCATGGGGTCCCCCAAAAATCCATACAAGGCCCTTCAGATCTGATATGGATATTAAGGGGAACCCTGCGACGATTTTTTAAAAATATTGAATCAGGGTTTCCCTTAATGGTTTGGGGTTCCCCTTGCTTCGGGGGGTAGCCCCCAAAGCACCTTGTCTCCATGTTGATGGGGACAAGGGCCTCATCCCCACAATCCTTGCCCGGTGGTTGTGGGGGTTGGCGGGTGGGGGGCTTATTGAAATCTGGAAGCCCCCTTTAACAAGGGGACCCCCAGATCCTGCCCCCCTGTTTGAAATGGTAACGGGTAAATTGTACCCCTACCATTTCACAAAAAAAGTGTCAAAATGTTTAAAAAAAACACAAGACACATCTTGGGACAAGTCCTTTATGGTGGCCTTCCTGACATGATGTATATTTTGTTTTGCAACACCACACTACATTGTATTGTGTACACCACCAGAAGTGTAGTAGGAACTGCACTACGGCTGCACTGTATTGTCTACTGTGTACACCACCAGAAAAGTAGTAGCAACTGCACTATGGCTGCACTGTATTGTAATTACAGGGCCTGTTCTTTCGCCCACCAAGAGTAACTGTGAGGGCTTACAGTGTTGTGGCACCACCACCACCACCACCCAAAGGCCAAATCTTTCTTCCCCTGTTTAACAGGGGCATGCAATTACAATTTTTGTTCTAATATTTAACAGCAGGGCCTGTTCCTGCGCCCAACAAGAGTATCTCTAAGGGGCTACAGTGTTGTGGCACCACCACCCAAGGCCCAATTTTTCTGATCCTGTTTAACAGGGACATGTAATTACAATTCTTGATCTAATATTTCACAGCAGAGTCCGATTCTGCGCCCACCAAGAGTAACTGTGAGGGCTTACAGTGTTGTGGCACCACCACCACCCAAGGCCCAATTTTTCTGCCCATGTTTAACAGGGGCATGTAATTACAATTTTTGATCTAATTTTTCACAACAGGGCATGTTCCTGCACCCACCAAGAGTAACTGTGAGGGCTTACAGTGTTGTGGCACTGTATGTAGAGCAGGCTATGAGTATGTAGAGCAGGCTGTATAGTATATATACTTCTGTTCAGAGTATATAGTGCCTGGGGACCACCCCATGCAATTTTTTTAAAATATGGGTGCGAGGTTTCCTTTAAGATCCATACCAGACCCAAGGAGCCTGGTAATGGGCTGGGGGGGGAACCCATGCCGTTTTTATCAATGATTTTCATCTATATTGCCAGGACCCGACAATACATTACAGCCACAAGCAGTGTTAAATGACTTTTTGCCTTTAGAAATGCCATTCTGCTGTGGTATTGTTATAAACACAGGAAAACTGCGCCACTTTACAGGTATACTATAGACACATCCCAGGCACTTATTTATAAGATATTTAAAGGAATATTTCATTTTTATTGTTTCACTTTAAGCATTTTTTAAATCTTAAAATCACTGTTCCTGAAAAAACTGACCTTTTTTAAAAAAAAAATTGATTTCATTCACTGACTGACACAGCTCCATTAATCTTGACCATAGGGTTGTTACGCCACCTTCAGGAGAGGACTAGGCAGAACATGTTATACATGTGAAAAAACAGAACTTTATAGTTCAGTCCAGGGGGTGGTCCCTCCAGTAACATCCCCTCAGCCTGCTTGCTGCAGCTTCAGTTTTTTCTGCCTAGTGAAGGAGATGGACCTAGGAACCCTGCGGGCCCATCAGTTCGGGGATTTTTTTGCAGAAGTTTGTCTTTTGTGCAAGATTAAGATCCTGTGATCTGCTATCAACAGCCGGCTGGGTGACAGGCTGGATACCCTTATCCTTGTAGTCTCCCCAGCCTGGCCAGTGAGTGTTTGTGTGCAGACCATAGCTACGCGCTTGGTCGGCTACAACATGCCCCTCGGGCTCCAGGGACAGCCAGTGAGCGCAATGCTCCGGGGCACACATATGACCAGGCTACTGATGTCTGAGTCACAGTGTGCTGTGGCCAGCAGCCACCCCGTACTGATCAGAGAGTGGGTCTGTGATGGAATGTCCCCAGCTCGTCCGGATGATAAGTGCAGCTCTCCCTGCCTCAGTGAGGCTGGGCAGCTGGGCATTCCCTTGGAGGTCAATTCGGGGGTCCCTCTCCTCCCTCTCTTCTCTCCCTGTCCCTATCTCCCCTCCCCCTGTGGGAGATGCTGCATGGGCTGCTGAGCGGTGTGTGTACCATATAGATAGGGGTCTCCTGGGGGGCTCTCACCTTGGGTGGGGGGCTGCACTGGGTGGCTGTGCCCCTGAGTGTCTGTTGTCTCCCCGCTGGGTGTCTGGAGGTCTGCACATGCTGATCGCCATAGCGCTGTTCTGCCACCATTTTCCCTGTCTTTTTTCACTGTCCCTCTCTGCGTACATGTGTTTGTTGGCCATGTTTGGTGTGACTCAGGGAGAAGCATGGTCAGGAACCATTTTACTGTAGTTAAGCAGCCATTTTCGCTGTGATTATGTCCTTTATACAGGACGCTCGGTGGCCATTTTGTTGTAGCCTCGTGAGGTTTTTATGCCCTGTGCTGGTCCCTGAGGCTCAGAACGGTGCGGTTTCTTCACTCAGACACCTGAGAGATGACACAGGACACAGGGACTACTAGCTGAACGGCGCAGAACTCGGTCAGGGTGGTGAGTCCTGCGGTGGGGGCCCCTCAGCCTGCAGCAACTAGGAGGGTGGGACTATACACCTGTCCTAAGTCTCCAACAGGTGGCAGACAGGGTGGGTCAGCATGGCTTCAGAAACTGATGTTTCTTCCCCCAACTCCCTACAATGCAACCGGCTCACCTGCAAACAGTCTAGTGCCTTTGGATGCCTTGTCAGTGGTCCTGAAAACGTTTGTTGCCAGGGTGGAGGCAGGGGCAAAGGTGGTAGAAAGCGGCCCCTGCCCCCATCTTCCGGGGAGAGCTCTGATGCAGACTAACTGGTGGCCCCTGTTCTGTTGTTTCAGATGACGCTGACCAGGACCATTCAGACAGTGAGGATGAGTCCCCATCCGGGTCCGGGCAAGAAAATCGCTAGTTGGAACATTTATCACAGTTGTGCGTGATACCCTGAAGATCAGGATACAGAAGGTCCTTCTGCTGCAGTAGCGTTCCCTTTTGGGTCCCGTAAGCCAGCCCATAAACCTAAGGTGTTTCCATATCTGACTTATTTCGATAAGTTAATTTACAGGAATGGGGGCGACCGCAACGGACCTTTTCCGGTCCCAAAACGCATGGCGGTGTGTTACCCCCTTTAGGAGAGCCTACCTAAATAATAGTCGGCTCCTCCAGTCATGTCCAGGTTAAATAAAAGTAACCACGATACCGGTAGAAGGGGCTCCTGTGTTTAAGGACCCCACGGGCAGGACCGAGGCAGTGGCCCTTTCCTTATTAACGGTTGGGGGTCAGCAATACGACCAGTACTGACCACAGCACTTGTTGAATGGGCAAAACTTTTGCACAACGAATTGGAGAAGCAGCAGGCTACTCCCATCTGCGTGGAACTAGCAGACCAGTTAGTGCACGGTCTTTAGTACGTTTGCAATGTGGCTCTGAATACGCTTCCTCTGCTATCCAGGGTTTCAGTGTCAGCAGTGGTGCTGAGGCGCCTGATTTGGCTGAAATGATGGTCGGCGGACCAGGCATTTCAAAAAGCATTGACGAATCAACCCTTCCTTGGTGAGCGGCTCTTTGGAGCCTCGTTGGATGACATTATTAAGAATGTCACAGGTGGGAAGAGTACCTTGCTCCCACAGGCCAGGAAGACTAAGGAGCTATGCTGCAGGCAAAGGCCCTCATTTTCCACTCAAAAGAGTTTTTTTTTGTCCGTCTGGGACTTTGGCTAAACGCTCCTAGTCCAACAGGAGGTCCCTTGGGGGTGAAAGCATCCTTGGAACTACAAGCCTAACAAGCATGCGAGAAAAAGTGCTACCACATGAAGGTTTGCCCCGCCCCTAATACGGATGGGGGGGTTGCCTTCAGGAGTTTGCACCCCGGTGGGTCTCTCGGCTATCTGACCAATGGGTCTGCGAACTGATTTCCTTGGCTACAAGATAGAGTTCCTCTCTTGGCCACCACACAGATTCTTCCCTTCCAGCATACCCTTATTCCCGGCTCCTTGGGAGGCCCCATGGGGGCAGTGTGGGACCTGCTAAGCCACAGGGTGATAGTGCCTGTTCCAGTGTCGGAAAGGTTCCAGGGGTTCTACTCCAATCTGTTTGTAGTCCTCAAAGAAGGAAGGAGTATGTCTAATCTTGGACCTAAAAGCCTTAATTGCTTTGTTTAAGTACAGAGGCTCAGTATGGAATCAGCTCGCTCAGTAGTCGCTGCACTCCATCAAGGGGACTCCCTGGCATCTTTGGACATCCAGGATGTGTACCTGCACATACTCATATGCCTCAAGCATCAGAGCGTTCTGCGAAATACAGTCGGGGTAGCCCACTATCAGTTTGTGGCTCTCCCTTTTTGACTTGGCTTTAGCACCCAGAGTCCTTACCAAAGTTATTGACTCCAATTTTGGCTTTGTTGAGACAATGCAGGATCGCAATCGTAAGTTACTGGGACGACCTCCTTCTGAGAGCAGCTTCCGCCTCAGAATTAAAGGAGGACGTGGCGATCACCATGCAAACCCTGCAGGTATTTGGGTGGCTGTTGAACCTAAAAAAGTCAGTGCTCATACCGATTCAGCACTGGAGTGCCTAGGCTTACCACTGGACTCCATGGAAGTGAGAGTTTTTCTTCCTTCAGACAAACTGCAGACTCTCAGTCCCCGTAAAACTATCGCTGAACCATAGGTGGTCTTGCTGCGTTTTCTGCATGAGAGTTCTGGGCCTCATGGTGACCTCCTTTGAGGCGGTGCCGTACGCCCACTTTCGCGCCAGAGTCTTACAGAAGGAGTTATTGACAAAATGGGACATATCTCCGTTATCCCTGGATCAGCAGATTCAGGTGAGCCTGTCAGTCAGGGACTCCCTGCTTTGGCGGCTGAGGTCCCCGGCACTTCAGTCCAGGAAGTCGTTCCTACCTCTGCATTGGACTGTGATCACAGCAGACGCCAGCCTGACCGGCTGGGGTGGAGTATTGGGAGTACAATAGACCCAGGGTCTCTGGTCGGGTGAGGAACCCAAGTTGCCGATCAATGTGCTCGAACTCCGAGCGTTCAGGCTTTGCCTCTCCACATGGTTGATGGGACTACGAAAGTATCCGATTAGGATCCAGTCAGACAACGCCATGGTGGTGGCATATGTGAACCATCAAGGAGCAACAAGAAGTTCGGCTGCAGCACAGGAGGTCACTCACATTGTTCAGTAGACAGAGCGATAGGTACTGGCCTTGTCGGCCATTTACATCCCGGGAGTAGAAAACTGACAGGCAACTACCTAAGTCACCAGATGCTTGGCCCAGGAGAATGAGCATTGCATCCAGACATGTTCAGGCTACTGTGCCTGCAGTGGGGCACACCAGACATGGATCTTCTGGCCTCCTCATTGTTCTCATTGACTCAAACATAAGTAAAGCATGCAGAAATCAAAATGTTTCTCAGCAACAGTTCCACCCAAAAATGGAACTTCCACTTTAAGGGAAGGTGACCCCCCTGACATGCCAATTCAGGGCATGCCCATTTGGCATGTCATTTTTTGGGGGGCGGCGAAAACCACTTCCTCTCGGGGCACCGCGGCACCGGAAGTAAGTACACCCTCCTCTCAGCAATCATCTGGGACACCTCACAGGTCCCAGATGATTGCTCGACCAGTCACAGTGCGGCTCGAGCATGTGCAGTGCATGCCCGGCTGTGAAACCACAGCTGGGCGCCCACAGTGCCAATGTCGGTGCCACCGAGCGGAGGGGGCGACGAAAGGGGCTTCGTTCTCCCACATCGCTGGACCCTGGGACAGGTAAGTGTCCGATTATTAAGAAAAGGGAAATTATCCATTTTAATTTTAACCTCAAAATTTTAGGTAAATCTTTTGTAGATACACATATAGATTATCAAGAACGTTGGCCTAATAATCTCTACTCCCAAAACAAAAAAATTTACTTTATTAACCACATTCCTTCCCAGGCCAATTTTCAGCTTTCAGCACTCTCACATTTTCAATGACAATTGCGTGGTCATGCTATGCTGTACCCAAATGAAATTCTTATAATATTGTTTGCACAAATAGAGCTTTCTTTTGGTGGTATTTATTCGCAACTTCGTTTTTTATTTTTTGCGATATAATCGAAAAAAGAGCAGAAATTTGGGAAAAAAAACAATATTTTCTTTATTCTATTTTAAAAGAAATCCAATAAAATTGAATTTTGTCATAAATGTAAGCCAAAATGTATTCTGCTACATGTCTTTGGTAAAAAAAAAAAATCCTGTTAAGGGTATAATAATTGGTTTGTGTGATCACTGACAGATGTACGAAAATGATCATGTAAGCAGGTGATCATGTGCGCAGGTTATCACGGTCACATGTGTGCAGATAATCATTGGGACATGTGATTTTAATGAGGCATATGTTGGGGACAGGTGTTTTTGGGGACGTGTTTTACACTGTGTTACTATGCTGGTGATCAGTGTGTAAAAAGCTGTAAAAACAGCTCATTCACACTGATCACCAGCCGGCTGCAGCGATCCACTCTCCTCTCCTCACCGACAACTAATGTGTGAGGAGAGCATCCGACTCTCTGTTTACATCACATGATGGCTGTGATTGGACACGGCTCTCATGTGATCAGGAGGGCCAATCACAGAGCCATCCTGCTTATCTGTAACGGAAACCTGCGTTACATCAGAGGGGGGTGCGGGTCACCCACACGTCAGGGGGGCGGGGTCAGGTGATGGGTGGCCCCGCCCTCCTCATATAAGAAATGTCAGGCTGCTGGGATCCCTGCAGTGTATCTGCCAGTGGAGACAGAGGATGGATGGACTGCGTTGCGCTGGACTGGAGGGAGAAATCACTTGTCGCTGGATCAGATTAGCCATCTCTGGACCCCGGAGAGAGATGATCATCTGTCACTGGATAGCAAGAGTGGATTACCACCGCTGGAATCTTTTTTAATTTTCTTCATTTTTAATAAAGGACTTTTTAAAAAGTGTGTTTGTCTTTTTTAACATTCTTTTACACTTTATTTGTGAAATGGTAGGGGTACTTTTGTACCCCCTTACCATTTCAAACAGTGGGGGCTGGGATCTGGGGGTCCCCTTGTTAAAGAACCGGCCAGGGTTGTGGGGATGAGGCCCTTGTCCTCATCGACATGAGGACAAGGTGCTTTGAGGGGTCACAGACCCCCAAAGCATCCTCCCAATGTTTAGGGCATGTGGCCTGGTACGGTTCAGGAGGGGGGCGCTCTCTCTTGTTTCCCCCCTCTTTTCCTGCGGCCTGCCAGGTTGCGTGCTCAGATAAAGGGTCTGGTATGGGTTTTTAGGGGGAACTCCACACCATTTTTTTTTAATTTGCCGTGGAGTTCCCCTTAAAATCCATACCAGGCCAATTAAAAGGGAAGTATAGGTACGCCCATTTGCCCACCGCTGCCATTGTGCCGATGTATATCGGCATGCAGTGGTCGGCAAGTGGTTAATTATAATATCCTTAAACTTGTATTAACCAAAAAGGATAAAAATAAAACATTTTAAAATCCCCAATCGTTGTTAGACAGCTTAAACACAATTAAACCATTTGCATAAAAAAAACATTACCTTGTTTTGTAACAGGCAATGTCCTTATACAATGCAAAGTTCCCATTTTTTTATTTCAATATCAACAAATGAGCCCAACTACCGCTCAAACATACAAACTATTTTTTTTATAACAACATATTTTTTTTCCTACATAAAACACCACTCTAGGTTCTTCTATAACACTATAATGCCATTTATTGAAAAGGGAAATTATATCAATCTGAAATATAGCACTTTTAACTTCAATAATGTAAGAATAGGCAGTTACACAATTAAAACAGTTCTTAAAGTCAGACTCTAACTGAAATAATAAAATACCCCATGTATAAATTGATGTTACTCTTAAAAATTTGTACCGTATATACTCGAGTATAAGCCGAGATTTTCAGCCCCTTTTTTTAGGCTGAAAGTGCCCCTCTCGGGTTATACTCGAGTCACGGAGATCAGGTAGACAGACGGCGGCCATTCCACTATTCAAAAGCCGCGCCTCCCTGTCTGTGATAGGCGGAACACTCAATTTCCCAGCAGTCAGTGTTCCGCCTATCACAGACATCCTCTCATTCTCATACTACGGATGAGGATGAGAGGATGTCTGTGATAGGCGGAACACTGACTGCTGGGAAATTGAGTGTTCCGCCTATCACAGACAGAGAGGCGCGGCTTTTGAACAGTGGAATGGCCGCCGTCTGTCAGACGAGGAGGAGAGGCTGCAGATTGGCACAGGTAGGCAGGGATGGACACAGGGATGGACGGGACACAGTGATGGACACAGGGATGGACGGGACACAGCGATGGACGGGACACAGCGATGGACGGGACACAGCGATGGACACAGGGATGGACGGGACACAGGGATGGATGGGACACAGGGATGGACAGGACACAGGGATGGACACAGAGATGGACGGGACACAGGGATGGACACAGGGATGGACGGGACACAGGGATGTCTCACCCTCGGCTTATACACGAGTCAATACGTTTTCCCAGTTTTTTTGTGGTAAATTAGGGGCCTCGGCTTATATTCGGATCGACCTATACTCGAGTATATATGGTATCTTGCAATTATTTTAAACTTGTTTTTAACCTAAGTATCTGATCAGATTCCTCAAAAAAACAAAACAAAAAAAAAAAACATCTGGTACCAGCGCATACATGTAATTTAATAGTGACCTGTCACATTCCCCTTTTAATGTTTCCAATTAACTATGCATTGGGCATGGGCTTAACCCCCCTGGCGGTATTCCCGAGTCTGGCTCAGGGTGGAATTTTCATACCAAAAGCGGTATCCTCGAGCCAGACTCGGGACTGCATCGCTCGATCCAGGAGAAGATTTACTTACCTTCTCCCTCGGATCCAGCGTTGTCTCCCCGCTGTACGAGCGAGCCGTGTCTCGCTCGATGCATCACATCGCCGATCTCCGTGCCCTGCGAGCGTTGCGACGCACGGGGACGGAGATCGGCGCCAAATTCAAAAAGTGAAACAAACAGTAAACATACAGTATAATGTAATCTTACAGATTACATTGCTGTATGTAAATATTTCACATCCCCTTTGTCCCTAGTGGTCTGTCCAGTGTCCTGCATGCAGTTTTATGTAATAAAAACTGTTCTTTATGCCTGGAAACTGGAGATTGTCCATAGCAACCAAAACTGTCCCTTTACATCAAAAATGGTTTTAGACCAGCTAGAAAACAGCGATAATAAATTGGAATCACTCTCAGAATTGAGCGATAGCGATTTGTGGGGAGATCTGTCATCAAATACTGAAAAGTAATGACAGTGACAATTCTGCAACTGAGCAAATTTCAGTGTTTTTGATTTGATTACATTATTGAACAATTTTTATTATTGTTATATTATTATTTAGTACAATTATTTATAATTATTTATTATATTATAATTTATGATTTCATTTTTCAAACTTTATTATACCCGGGATGTCTGCTAGACTCTGGTTTGGACAGATTTAAGTGAGTTATTCCTATGAATTGCAGGACTACAATATAAAACGCCAAATTTTCATGCAAAATAATGGTACCGCTTTTAGCACCTAAAATCCGAAATAATCGTACCGCCAGGGAGGTTAATATGTGACCAACACATTTCATGAATAGACTGACAATAGTTGTAACATTTTAACAACAAACATGTAATAACATATTTTAAATATATATAGATAACTTTTCCAAATTAAATCCCTTAACATTCACTCTCCATTTCAGCATGGACTTGCTAAATATGGAATGCAAATGTAGCAATATGCATGCATTCTTGAGTTACACATGATAATGAAGTGCAACCATAAAATACATTTTTTAAGAATCTATTTTATCATATCATCACCTACTTTAATTATTATTATTATCAATTATTTAAAACAATATCACATGTTGTATGGCAAGTTCCCCTTTCCTTAGTTTCAATACTAATATATATGCTTACACCTATCTCAAAATGTCTCAATCTCTACTGCTAGATTAAAACTGTCAGTAAAAATGTAACTTCCTCATTTCAAACAGAAACTTTTTTAAATCAGTTTAGCCTTAACTGCTTAAAACCTTGGATCTTGACTGTACTTGATGATCATTCCTGATCATCCCTTAGATAAAATATACATCATAATCAATAAATACGTGAAAATGAATATTCCCGCATTGCTACAGCAAACATGGACACTGGTATGCATCGCCATTGATGTGGTCCAACGCCACCTTTAAATCTCAAACAGCTCCAAAATGTCACTTCCTGTTTTTAAGACAATTTCATGTCTGCGTTTCTTATCTCTATATGGCAGACATATTGGTAGCATACTAATTCACCTTTGATAATGGGTTTAACTGCAGACACTGCCCCTCTGTGGTAAATTCTTTTCACTTTTCCACTGCAATTCCAAGATCTTAATACTCTGAGTTTTCTTTGCTGCTCTTTTTTTCCCCCTAATTTAATTTAACTTTCATAAATAGCTCCTCTCTTACTCTTTCCCTTCAAATATTAACTTCCTTTACCCTCAACAATGTAGGATGTTTTCATGACTATAGTATGACTGATGTACCTCCGCTACTGTGCCACCCACCCAACTCCATACCTTGCCCCTTCCCATTAAATGAGACCACACCTTCCTTTTGGAGTATTTTGTGGCCGTAGCAGCCTCTTTATTAATCAAAATAATAATTTTAACATGTAACAAAAATATCAACAAAAATATCAAAAAAATATCAACAAACATCATTTAAACTTCAAAACCCTGAGCGCGTTAGTCATCTGCAGGAAATTCCCCCTCCCCACCCCATTAGCATATCGATCCAAACCAAGCACTGCGGTAATATTCCTTCAACTAGGCCTCAAGCTGACATGCTAGCTCAAAGACACCCAACTCTTTTACCACAGTGCACCCATTCACCATCTGCCATATCAACCCTCACTATATGGCATATCATCAACGAGCCCATATCTCCAATGGGTCCCGCATCAACTTCTCTGTGGGGAGGGGTTATCTTCCTGTACCTGCATCGACCAACACCCGCCAAAACGCTACGACATCCAACACCGGAAACCTGAAAAAGAAAATGAGTTAGCCTGGCAATCCCCCCCCCCCCAGAGTCCCCATCGTAACCACTCCGTCCGATGTAAGGGAGGGAGGGCGGGAACTTCCTCTAACCAACTGGACGCTGGGGGCGTAGCGCGCGCACGCATCCTTGCGCTGGCTCCGCCCCCCCAGCTGTCTCAGCCAATAGTTCCTAGTCCACTACATTCATGCCAGCCCTGCCCCTATGCTCCGCTCGTGTACGGGCTGTGCTTGACTATAGTATGACTGATGTACCTCCGCTACTGTGCCACCCACCCAACTCCATACCTTGCCCCTTCCCATTAAATGAGACCACACCTTCCTTTTGGAGTATTTTGTGGCCGTAGCAGCCTCTTTATTAATCAAAATAATAATTTTAACATGTAACAAAAATATCAACAAAAATATCAACAAAATATCAACAAACATCATTTAAACTTCAAAACCCTGAGCGCGTTAGTCATCTGCAGGAAATTCCCCCTCCCCACCCCATTAGCATATCGATCCAAACCAAGCACTGCGGTAATATTCCTTTAACTAGGCCTCAAGCTGACATGCTAGCTCAAAGACACCCAACTCTTTTACCGCAGTGCACCCATTCACCATCTGCCATATCAACCCTCACTATATGGCATATCATCAACGAGCCCATATCTCCAATGGGTCCCGCATCAACTTCTCTGTGGGGAGGGGTTATCTTCCTGTACCTGCATCGACCAACACCCGCCACCGCAAGCAAGGATAACACCTTATCCTTGTGAGCACCGCCACACCTGCAAGGCACGCTCCACCCCATCTTGTATGCCCAAAGCCCACAAATCAGTGCCCACATCATTGAGGTGCACACCATCCTCCTTCAGGCACCGCCACGTCTCCACCTCCAACTCCGAATGCCGGACCGCCAACCCCCCATTGCGTACCACGAAGCGACTGACCTCCTGATTAATCTTCCTGCGGGCCTTGTTAATTTTGTCCACAGACCTGGCAAAACGCCACTTGGTTCTGGCTACAATGTCAGACCACACTATAATCATGTGGGGAAAGGCCGCCCTGAGTCGCAAGAAATCATATTTGATGTCCCGCGTGATGTCCAACTTGGTGCGGAGGCCCAAATCATTGCCCCCAACATGTAACACTAAAACATCCGGGGCCCTGTCAACCCCCCGCAAAACGGCACACTTCGTGCACCATTCTGCTCCATAGCATGCCGGGAAACCCAAACCATTTAACAGATGCCTCAAGCCTGGATATCCCCAACTGTCTGCCCTCTGGCCTAACATCACCCCTCCTGGCTCCCCAGCAGACGTATGAATGGCCCAAAATCCAGACCAGTCCTGGCGCTGCACCTGAAAGAAAGCAAAAAACACATACCCAAATCACAGCAACCGCACATGTTGAAACACAAACCCATGCCAACACGTACCCCAGCTCACCCAGCTAAACACCCACCAACTCAGGCCGAACATAAGATTTAAACCTCTGAGATTCCCAGCGGCCAATCCTCTTAACCGCCTCCTCATCTAGACCCCACCGAACAGCCTCCATCGCAGCCCCAATCCGGAAAGAGTGCGAGGAAAACTTTTCCCCCTCCAAACCCAACGCCTTCAGGCATTTCCGAAAGACCCCTACGAACTGGTATCTCGACAAAAACTCCCCATTCCCATGTATCAACAATGGGCCCGGACAAGCCGGCCGAGCGGACAAAAATTCCCTCAAAACCAAGACCGGGCACAGCTTGCATTCAGGAATCGCGAACACCACGACTTCCTTCCCCCTGCCCTCTTGATCCGTCTTAGACCTCCGTATCCGCATGCGCACCCGGTCCTCCCCGCATTACACCTCATCAACAAACAAACCCCCCGGCCCCTTCCTAGAAGGGCTGACCAGTTCCCCTACACGAAAAGCACCAAAAAACGCCAACACAAACGCGGCCCTGAACAACACCCTCTCATAACCCGACAAACACACAACCCCCAACCGACTACAAAGTCTGCCCAACAACTCGAAGGACACCGGTCTCCTGTCATCCTTCACCCGTTTCCCCTTCCGATAGCCCTTCAGAGCCTGCCTCACCCAAAAATCCTTGGTGAAGTCCTGCTCCCCCCGCAGTTTGAACCAAAAGGCCAAACCGGCCAATTTCTGCCCCATTCGGGAAACTGAAACCCCCCGTTCCATGTTCCGGGAAACAAAGTAGATCACCATCAGTCGCCTGTCCCGTTCGTCCGCTCCCACCTGCAACCCCAATGCCTCCCATTCCGCCCACGTCTTCTCGTACGCCGACCAAGTGCCCCCACTCACCGACCATCTGATCCAGTCTGAGGTTCGTCCAACGCAATCTTCCACAATTCCTCCGGGCAGGGAGCCCCATGAACGTCCGCGGACGGCGCCAACTCCCGGAATCTGTCCCACTGAAACCGAGACAGTGCGTCAGCCACAACATTCTCCACCCCTGGTAAGTGCACCGCATGTATAAAGATGTTCAATTGCATGCATCGCAGTACCAAATGTCTCAGCAGCCTAACCACCGGCGGCGACGCCGCGGACACCCGGTTGAGGACTTGCACCACACCCAAATTGTCCACATGGAAGCGAACCTTCCAATCCCGGAAGGATGCCCCCCAAAGTTCCACTGCCAGCACCACTGGAAAAAGCTCCAACAGCACCATGTTCCGCAGCAACCCCCCACCTTTCCATGCAGCCGGCCATGGGCCCGCACTCCATTTGCCTTGGAAATAGGCCCCGAAACCCGTGGACCCCGCCGCATCCGTGTAAAGTTCCAAATCAAAATTGCTCACCGGCCCGGCCATCCAGAGCGCCCGTCCATTGAAACATTCCAAGAATACATGCCAAATCCGTAGATCCTCCCGATGCTCTTTCGACAGCCTCACCAAGTGCCTCGGAGAATCCACCCCCCCTGTACTGGCCGCTAGCCTCCTACTGAAGACCCTCCCCATAGGTATGATTCTGCACGCGAAATTCAATTTTCCCAGCACAGACTGGAGAGTCCTGAGCTGTACCTTCCGCAAACCCACCAACCCTCTAATCTCTGCCTTCAGCGCCTCCAACTTGTCCGCCGGCAAGCGACACTCCATCACCTCCGAGTCCAACACAATGCCTAAAAAACTGATCACCGTCGTCGGCCGTTCGGTCTTCTCCGGGGCCAGAGGGATACCGAAACTCTGCGCCACGCGCTCCAGCGTCGTCAACAGAACTGCGCAAAGCGCCGACGAGGCCGGACCCACACACAGGAAATCATCGAGATAGTGGATGACCGAATTCACTCCCGCGACGTCTCTGACCACCCATTCCACGAAGGAACTGAATTTTTCAAACAGCGCACACGAGATGGAGCACCCCATGGGCAAGCACCGATCCACATAGTACTCCTCCTGCCACCGGCAGCCCAAAAGCCGAAAACTCTCGGGGTGCACCGGAAGCAAGCGAAACGCCGCCTCAATATCAGTTTTTGCCATCAACGCCCCCCGGCCATAACGCCGCACCCAAAACACCGCCGCGTCAAAAGATGTGTAGGAAACCGCGCTAAGCCGAGGGTCGATGGCATCATTCACCGAACCCCCCTTCGGGTAGGAGAGATGGTGGATTAAGCGATACTTACCCGGTTCCTTCTTAGGAACCACCCCCAAGGGTGATACCACCAGGTCCGGCATGGGTACCTCCGAGAACGGGCCCGCGATCCTCCCCAATGACACCTCCTTCCACAGTTTCTCCGAAACCACTTCGGGATGTAACATGGCAGACCGCAAATTCTTGGCCACCGGGGGGGTCGTCCCCAGGACTGCCGGAATACGAAAACCCACCGCAAACCCCAAACCCAGAATCGCCGCCACCTCCCTATCCGGATATCGATCGAGAAAAGGACGCATCCTTTCCAGCCTCACCGGCGTCGTCCCTCTTGTGTGCAGGCACCCCGGCCCTGCCTTTGCCTTGCTTGAAGCAGCGAGACACCGGGTGGGCGCCTCCACAACCCGAGCACTCGTGCTTGTATTTGCAGCTGCCTGCGAACCTACAACCACCTTCATTATACTGCCAGCAGACTCCCTTCCTTCTAGCGGCCGATTGACCGGAAGCCCCTGGTCCACCGGCCCCCCCCTGAAAAAACTGACTCGTAGTCCTCGCCGATGACATAAGGCGCATCCACAGACTGATATCCTTATGATCCCAGCGAAGAGCAGGTCGAATCGCCCTCCGCTGCCGAAACTGCTCATCATAACGCAGCCAAGCCAATCCCCCGTAGACTCTGTGTGCTTCCCCTATCGCATCCAAGTAGCAAAAAAGAGCAGAACAATGCTCCGGATTCTTTTCTCCTATCACACTTGCGAGAATCGCGAACGCCTGCAGCCAATTCGGGAAGGTCCGAGGAATCAAGCGGTACCGTCTCTTCTCTTCGTCCTCCTTCTTGTTGTCCTCCGGCTTGACCCTATCCAGGTTGAACTTTTCCAGGGGCAGCAGAGAAAATATCTCCACGTATTCCCCCTTCCAAATTTTTTCCCTGACCTCCTGTTTCAAATGCGCCCCCAGCGGCCCCTCAAAACACACATACACCTCGCAGCGCGCCGCATCCCCTAACCTGACCAGGTCCTGTTCCTTGCCCGCATCCCCTGCCGCTTCCCCCGCAGTACCAGCTGGCGCAGCCGGCGCGGCTGCCACCACCTGATCCCCCGTGCCCGGAGCCGCGACCGCCCCGGCCGCAGCCGGCGGGGTCGCCCCAGCTACCACACCCCCAGCCACTGGCGGAGCAGCGCACGCAGCCCCCGACCCGCCCGCAGGCCCTGCCGCACCCCTGGCACGGTCCCCCGGAGCGGTCCACGCCGACCCCGGACCCGCCCCCCCAGTTTCCAGTCTGCCGACCAGATCCTTGAGGCCCGCCAGGAGGCCCGCCAGCCCCCCATCCGCCGGGACGCGGTCACTCTCCCGCCTTGCCAGACGCGGGGCAAACGAGGCAGCCTCCCCTCCACCGCGGGCAACCCCCCCTGCACCCTCCTCCCCCTCACTGCCCGACCCCCCCCCCAACCAACCCCCCCCAAGGACCCCGGAATAAAATCAGACTTACCGGGCCGCCTGGAAGAAACGCCTCCAGCCGCCGAACCTTCACCGACCGCTGACGGAACGCCACTCGGTCCCTCCTCCGCTGACGACGACAGCTCGCCTTCCGACCGGCCCGGGGTAGCCGTTCCATCCCTGGGCGACAGCCGTCCACCGGGCACCGCCTGGGCTGCTGGCAAGGTGCGCTTGGGCCGTCCTCTGCTCCGCCCCGCCGCCGACTTCTTCACCGCCTTCTTCCGGCTGCTCGGCCCTGCTTCCGCTGACGCTGGGAGACAGTGGTGCGGCGGCCGCCGCCCCACTGGAGACATGTCCTCCACCACCGGTGTGTTTCCCGCAGCCGCTTTGTATGGCCTCCGATGGCGTGGCCCCACCCCCGCAGCAGCTGAGCTACGAGAGGGGCCCGGATCATCCTCACGGCGGAACGCCATGCTGGTGGAGGCCGGCGCCGGACCGGCCACCGGCCTCATGGAGCTGCGCCCCCCCTCCCCAGCACGCCCAGAGACCTCCTCAGCCCTCCGGGCTGGCCGTTTTGCGGGCGGCTCGTGGGGGGCAGGGCCAACGGTCCCCGCATGGCGACTGGGTGGAGCCCTGGGGGAATCAGGGGAGAAGCGGGCCGGCGGGCGGGAACGCCGCGCCCGGGCCGATCCATCCCCCTCCATCCTCGTATTGTCCCGCACCTCGCCGAGGGCCGCCGCCACCTGTTCGTGGAGCCACCGCTCCCCGTTCGCCGCGGCCGCGGCCCGCAGCTGCTGCACAAGGTCGCCCAGGGAAGACGCCATGCCGCTCGTTGAACTTCCTCTAACCAACTGGACGCTGGGGCGTAGCGCGCGCACGCATCCTTGCGCTGGCTCCGCTCCCCCAGCTGTCTCAGCCAATAGTTCCCAGTCCACTACATTCATGCCAGCCCTGCCCCTATGCTCCGCTCGTGTACGGGCTGTGCTTTAAAAACACATTTAAACTCACTTACTTTATCCTTAATCCTTTCCTTTATCCTCCACAACCCCCCAGCACACCTAACACATTATTTTGCAGCCTTCAAAATACTATTCTTTTTTACCTTCAAAGACTCATCAAGATATGTATTTAAACAATTACACTTCTTGCAAGCAATTTAATAAAAGGGAGACCTCATATACCTCATACAATATTACAATGTAACCTCGACTGGCAGAATCGATTTAATTTCCATTGCATAACCAAAATACCTTTTGTTCCATATGCATAACAACAATAACATTATCAATTTCTTTAGTCTTTTTAACACTTTAGGTAATGATATACACACATTTGAACTACCTTCTTGCATTCTTTAAAAACTAAGCAAATTATAAAAAAAATAACATATTTATTGGCGTATAACACACTTTTTCCCCCCTAAAATCAGGGGGAAAATGGGGGTGCGTGTTATACGCCGATCTCCACTATTTTTAACCCTTTCTGCCGCTCGGGGTATTTTTGGCTGCACTTGGCCATTCTCGGCAGCCGAGAACGAGTGTGGCCGAAAATAGCCGAGAACAGCAGAAAATAGCCGAGAGAAGCCGAGTGCAGCCAATAATAGCTGAAAGCCACCGAGAGAGGCCGGGAACTACCGAGCGCCGCCGAGATACACAGGACATCTGCTCTGTATCTCGGCGGCACCATTTTTAAATGGCAAAGCCGCAGACAAGACTGCAAATGACTGACAAGGCTAAATGCAAGGCTGCAAATGACTGACAAGGCTAAATGCAAGGCTGCAAGTGACTGACAAGGCTGCAATGGAAAGCTGCAAATGACTGACAAGGCTGCCATGGAAAGCTGCAAATGACTGACAAGGCTGCCATGGAAAGCTGCAAATGACACTAACAAGTCTGCATTGATGGGCATTTAAATGTAAGTTTTTTTCCTTAAACTTCTCTCCTAAAAGATTTTTTTCTTTTAAATTTACTCCTAAACTTGGGGTGCATGTTATATGCCGGTGCGTGTTATACGCCAATAAATATGGTACATACAAAAGTACTCACCATTCTCACGATATTTGGATATAAGCAAGGGAGATTTTTAATTTACTTTGTCCCTATTTCTGACTAAAATTCCTACCAGTTCAAGCCCTTTACATTTCTTCCCACAAGCTTCCAAAGTTTCCAATGGGCATGTAAACCTTTCCACATTGTTCCCAGAACCCGTAAAGCCAACCAGGGCATAACATTATAGAAACCCCAAGCTACTAATAAAATAAAAAAAAAATATGCAAGTAATTTAGCAATAGCAACCAGCAATCTCAAGTTATGTTACCAGTGAAGTAACACTAATTTGCATAAACTTCAAAATACTTTCTAAGTACTTGACCTGAGGCGTTTGTTCTATAAGGGTGGACAACTAAGAGCAATTTAGGAGTTAACCAATTCTGTCACCACGCGGCCGGCACCCGACCCCCCCCCCAACACAAAATACTCAAGAAAAAAAGCCATTCTCTTTTTAATATAAGAATCAATCTCCTGAGTATTTAAAATTCTGACACCACTGAAATGTGTATTTTTACCTTTAACCACTTCGGTACCGCGCTATTGCCAAATGACGGCATTAGCGCGGACCTACATTTCCGGGACGACATCTATTGACGTTGTCCCGTGTACGAGCAGCCTGCGCGCCCCCTGAGGGGTGCGCGCGGCGTGCTCTGTGATCGGCGAGTCCATGAGACTCGCCTGATCACCGATCCGTGCAAGGGGTCGATCCCGACCCCTTATCACGTGATCAGCTGTCAGCCAATGACAGCTGATCATGTGATAGAACGGAGCCAGTAATCGGCTATTATTCCTCCTCGCACTGACAGCGCGAGGAGAAAAAAAAAAAGCCGATCACCGGCGGCCGTGATCGGGACATCAGTCCCGATCACGGCCAGTAATGCCAGTAATGTAAGCGCTCACCTGCCCCCTGCCAGTGCCCACCTGCCCCCTGCAGTGCCAATTTAATAAAAGTTAGTGCCCCCTGTCAGTGCCACCCAGCAGTGCCCACAGTGCCACCCAGCAGTGCCACCCACAGTGCCACCCAGCAGTGCCACCCACAGTGCCACCCACAGTGCCCACAATCTGCCTCAAAGGTGCTGCACACCAGTGCCGCCCATCAGTGCCCAGCAGTGCCGCCCATCAGTGCCCAGCAGTGCCGCCCATCAGTGCCCAGCAGTGCCACCTATCAGAGCCACCTATCAGTGCCACCTATCAGTGCCCATCAGTCCCATCTATCAGTGGTACCCATCCGTGCCACCCATCCGTGCCACCCATCCGTGCCCATCTTATCTGTGCCGCCTTATCTGTGTCCATTGGTGCCGCCTTATCTGTGCCTATTAATGCCGCCTTAACTATGCCTATCAGTGCCCACCAGTGCAGCCTATCAGTGCCCACCAATGCAGCCTATCAGTGCCCACCAATGCAGCCCATCAGTGCCCACCAATGCAGCCTATCAGTGCCGCCTAATCAGCGCACTTCAATGAAGGAGAAAAATGACCCATTTGCAAAATTTTAGAACAAACTATTAAAACATGATTTTTTATTTTTATTTTTTTGCATCTTTTTTTGTTTGTTTAGCAAAAAATAAAACTCCGAGCTGTAACTAAATACCACCAAAAGAAAGCTCTATTTGTGGGAAAAAAATGATAAAAATTTAATTTGGGTACAGTGTTGTATGACCGCGCAATTGTCATTCAAAGTGCATCAGCGCTGAAAGCTGAAAATTGGTCTGGGACTGAGGGGGGTTTAAGTGCCCAGTAAGCAAGTGGTTAAACACTAGTTCTGACTATCATCTTATTATCTAATTATAATTACCTTTTATTGGAGGGTTCCGTTGCTTTTGAATCCAAGTATATCTCTATATATAGGGGACCCAATGATTGACACAAGACAAGTTGCTCTTCAATACACTGTTCTGCTTTCATTATCTTTGGCATGGTGTTAAGTAGTGGTCAAAAGGTAGGCGTTACGACCACCGTCCACCAATAAGCAGTACATATTCAAATGAAACATTTCCTTTTTGACAATAAACCAATCACAGTCATTAACTCTTTATCTAAGCAGACCCATCATATCATATTACTATTATGTCAGATTTAAATGCAGACATCTCATGACACATTCCTATGTCTGGTTTAATTTTCAACACAATTTTCAACAACAAGGTTTCATTTTCCTAAAGGAACAGTTGCGTATTAGATTAGAAAACACAAGGGGTCTTTTTCATGACCCTTTCAACTTATCACAATACAGTGTATTTTTGCTGCCTCTTCTCTCCATGACTTTCACAATCTGGCCTGTGTCTTTGCTCCCCCCACACCCCTTTCCCCCACAGGTGAGGTCTTGAGGGTCTATAATGTGGTCACTGACTCCTCTCTGTCTGTAACGGAACACTTGGCACCATGCTTGGGTGCTCCCGCCAAACAGTGCCAGTAGACCCAGAGCTAATACTAGCCCTTTTACCACAACACAGACAAGATGTTGAGGAAAAATCCCAAGAAATTACTGTTTATTGAACAGTGAAAATATGTAAAAAAATTGCTGTGCTAAACCCCTAATGAAACTAAAGTAATTAAATACAGCTGCTGACACTAAAACAAAGTCCAAAATGAATGAAGATAAAAAAGTGTAGCGCTTGTGAATATAAATCACAATCGTAGTGAAATGTGTATCAAAATATAAACAAATATGATGAAACAACTGGAATGAGAAGTGGTAAAACAACAGTGTGTGCTAGCTAAAGTATAATAAAGTCCAAACATTGCTGAAGCAAAAGCACAATAAGTTTGTGAATGGAAGTCCACTTAATATGACTGAAGTGGTATCCTCTGTGGCAAATGGTAAGAATTAAGTGAACACCATGGAGTCTGTGTGATACAACAGGAAACTGGCAATGGAAAAGCATTCATCAAATGTGAAATATGACAGTGGGCCAATCAGACGTATGTTTTGACCGAAATTTTGATTTTAATGTTATATAAAAATAATTAACAAAACATCAAAATGACAGATGTTGGCATTTAAAAGTGATCACTAAAATAGTAAAAGCAATGTGGGAAGCATGTATAGCAAGCTCTATGTGTTTCGACCTAGTGGCCTTCAACTTTTATATTTCATTTGGAGGATATGCCTGAGTCTTGGATATTCAGCTACCATATCTGGATCTGAATTAACCAATCACCACAACACCTGCCTCTGGAGAGATTCCTTCATTGATATCCTCCCACGTCCATTTGGGTGCAAGGATAAGTATTTGACTTTTGGTCAAAACATACGATTGGCCCACTGTCATATGACAGGTGTGCCCACTGTGTCCAGTAAGAAGTACCCATCCACTACTTCACATTTGATGAATGCTTATCCATTGCCAGTCTCCTGTTGTGTTGCACAGCCACCATTGTGTTCACTTCATTGCCACAGAGGATACCACTTCAGTCAACACATAAAAAATAAAACCTAATAAACCTAATCAAGACAAACCGACATGGGACCAGCCAGAGGTGGATGGATATATACCCCCCAGACTCCTCCTACAAATCCTGGCTGGCCTCCAGCCAGCCTTTTTAACTTAACAGCGTATAACACGCACATCACTTTAAGAGGGCAGTTTCAGGAAAAAAACGTACATTTTAAATAAAAAAACTGTGAAGCAAAATAAGGGTCAGTCCCCATCAAGGCAGCCTAATCAGTGCCCATCTGCAGCCTCACCAATGCCATGAATGCAGCCTCACCTTTGCTTGAATGCAGCCTCACCATTGCCATGAATGCAGCCTCACCATTGCCATGAATGCAGCCTCACCAATGCCATGAATGCAGCCTAACCATTGCCATGAATGCAGCCTCACCTTTGCCATGAATGCAGCCTCACCATTGAGATGAATGCAGCCTCACCATTGCCATAAATGCAGCCTTACCATTGCCATAAATGCAGCCTCACCATTGCCATGAGTTCAGCCTGATCAATGCCCATCTGCAGCCTCGGAGGGAACAGGGAGGGGGCGGGATAAGCTCCAACAGATTACATACAGGGGAATCTCCTAATACTTGGCAGCCTCTTTAATACAAAGTCCCGCCTCCTATGATAGACAGAACAGTAGTCCAATGCCAGCCCAGGAGATGGGACTTCCTATTACAGAGGCTGCAGAGTAAACAGGAGATTCTCCTGCATGTAATCTGCCGGAACTCGTCCGTCCCCTCCCAAGGCTGCCAGAATGATAAATATGGAATATGTGTGTGGGGATTCGTTGGGGACCACAAAAGATATATATATACAAATTACCAGTGGGGCCGCATTAAACCGAAACGCGGGCCACAATTGACCCCCGGGCTAGACTTTGGACATGCCTGGAGTAGAGGGTTCAAGAGTATGCTTCAGACAGTGTTCAGGAGTGTGCAATGCACAGGGAACAAAGGTAACATACTTGCCAGTGTACAACAAATATTGCCCCCTCCCCATTCCCAGTACAGACTCTCCCCTTAAATTACAGCAATAGAAACTTTTCTCCACTCCTGGCTCTCCCTAAAGTTTACAGAGATGGTATAGCATGATGTGTCTGACTTCCTACAACCCACTATCTATAAGGGGAAAGTGTCAGGTGGACAGGTGGTCACTTCTTAAGCCCTGTACACACGGTCGGAGAATCTGTCGGAATGAGTCTTATCGGACCGTGTCATCAGATAATCCGACTGTGTGTGGTATGCATCGGACTGATTCCATCCGAATCTCCGTCCGACCCAATTTTCCAACATGTTGGAAATATTTCCCGACCAACTGGGCCGGTCAGACCTAATCCGATCATGTGTATAGCATTTTGATCGGACCAAGTGCCACGCATGCTCAGATCAAATTCCTACATCAAAGCTATTGGCTACTAGCCTGAATGTAGTCCCATCGTAACAAAATTACGTCATCACGTTCTGAAAGATCGGATTTTTCGCCAACTTGGCCCGACCGTGTGTATACAACAGTTTCGGACACAATCCGTCGGACTAAATCCGACGGATTTGGTTGGCCGACTGGAGGGAGAAAACAGAATTCTAGAAGAGGTGATATATAGCCTGTGTTGGGGAGGAGTCTGTCTCTGGGGACCACGGCCTTCATCTAGAAGCAATGACAGTCGGGGAGAGCAAGCCTGTGCTGAAGCCTAGGCAGCAAAGGAGAGCCTCTGGTGGGCGAGTGTGGACACATCCATCATCGACAGTGTTCCGGACAATCTGGTGACAGTCAGGAGGTCACATTCTTCGCTTGCATCACAGAGCTACGGCGCAAGAAGTGTGCGGGCAAGCACTGTTCCTTGAGCACAGTATCTGCAGGAGCCTCCTGCAGGATCTTCACATCATCAGGTCCGGGGCTACTGCTAGGTGAATTAGGCAGCCGCCTAGGGTGCAGCCATGGCCACTGGTTCCCTATCTCGATGTGTGACAATAGTAGTCCTTAGTAGTCCTTGCCACCGTGCAGTCCTGTGGAGGAAGAGGAGGAGGCACTGGGAGCTTCTCACAACCTCGATCATCCAACAGTTGTTGGGCCACTGGGTGGATCCATGTTTTTTTCCTCCCCCCACTCCTCCCCTTCTCCCACACTCTGCGGATCTCCTACTATGAGCAGAACGTGGATAATGACTGCCATTGCTGAGCAGCTCCTTGACCTTCTCTCCAGGGTGGACGGCCGTAGTGTGGAAGACCTGCAAGAGCATCGGAGAGCCAGTCTCAAGGTACTGTGCATGACGGCTCGCTGCCAGATCCTGACAGCATCCCGTGACATCACTGCCTGATCGAGGACCCCCAAACATCCCTGCTACCAGCCGCCCATGAGGACCTCACACACAGTCCTAATGATATGATGCCACCTACTGTCCCCTGTCATCATGCTCCTCATCATTCCCCTGTTCCTGGCATACCACCAGCCTATCTCTGAGACCTGTCATCATACATTTTATCATCATCCTCCCTGTCATCTTCATCTTCCCTATCTTCACCCTCCCCCTGTCATCTTCACCCCCCGTCAGCTTCCTACCACCCCCTGCCAGCTTCCTACCACCCACCCCTGTCATCTTCATCGTACCTGTCATTTTCACCCCCCGTCAGCTACCTACCACCCACCCCTGTCTTCTTCATCCTCCCTGTCAGCTTCCCGCAACCCACCCATGTCATCTTCATTGCCCTGTCAGCTTCCTACCACCCACCCCTTTCATCTTCATCCTCCCTGTCATCTTCACCCCCCTGTCAGCTTCCTACCATGCCATGTCATATTAATCCCCCCCGTCAGCTTCCTACCACCCACCTCTCTCATCTTCATCCTCCCTGTCAGCTCCCTATCATCTTCATCCTCCCTGTCAGCTTACTACCACCCAACCCTGTCATTTTCATTCCCTTGTGAGCTTCCTACCACCCACCCCTGTCATCTTCACCCCCCATCAGCTTCCTACCTTCCCATGTCATCTTCATCACCCCGTCAGATTCCTACCACCAAACCCTGTCATCTTCATCCTCCCTGTCAGCTTCCTACCACCCACCCCTGTCATCTTCATTCTCTTGTCAGCTTTCTACCACCCACCTCTGTCATATTCATCCTCCCTGTCATCTTCATCCTCCCTGTCAGCTTCCTACCACCCGCCCCGTCATCTTCATCCTCCCTGTCAGCTTTCTACCATCCACCTCTGTCATCCTCACCACCCTGGCAGCTTCCTACTACCCACTCCTGTCATCTTCACCCCCCTTGTCATCTACATCCTCCCTGACAGCTTCTTACCACTCAACCCCTGTAAACTTCATCCCCCCTGTACCCAACTGTCAGCTTCCTACCAACATATGCCCTCTCATCTTCATCCCTCACTGCCAGCTTCCTACCCCCCCACCCCCTTAAATTTGCTGGTGCACATCACATATGATGGTCACAGGGACAATTTTTTTCCTCCAATGACAACATGAAAAGAAGGACATTCGTCCTTCCAGTGAACCCACAAATGAAGGGACTTTTTACTTTCAGTGACACAAAGGATGCAGAAGGGACATTCTTTTTTTTTTTTTTGGGGGGGGGGGGGTTACGTATGTAGCTGGTCTTTCCTAGGGCACCAAATTGCCTAGCACTGACCCTGCACATCATCCCTTGAGCCTTGTATCACCCTAGCTGGTGAGCAGGCAAAAGCCCCCCTCTTTGCACCTAAAGACACTGCATGCAGAAACCTTTACTTATCCTTTTACACTTTCTCGCTAAAGCCTTATAAGGAGACATTTGCAACCAATACAGCACTGATTTGGATGTCATTACCAAAAATTACATTGGACCTCTTTACTTGAGAACTCTTGGAACTCTTTATTAGAGACCAAGGTCATATTACAGCCAACAATGGAAGCCCATAGCAACTCTAAGCCCTTGTACACACGGTCGGATTATCTGACAACGCGGTCCGATTGGACATTTTACGTCAGAATGTCCGACCGTGTGTACAAGGGCTAAGGGTGATGTCACTTTCCTGGTATTTCTCAACCGCTGTCTCTTCCACACATCTGCCACTGGAGAGCAGACCAGAAAGGCTTCAGAAAAGGTATGTATAGAGATTTTTGCTTTATTTTTGGTTATATAGATTAGTCTTAGAATGTGACTGCCAGTAGATTTATGCCACGTACACACGACCGGTTTTCCCATCTGAATAAACTCTGAAGGTTTTTCCGACGGAGTTCCGCTGAAACTGTCTTGCCTACACATGATCACACCAAAGTCCGATCGTCAAGAACGCGATGACGTACAGCACGTACGATGGGACTAGAAAAAGGAAGTTCAATTGCCAGTGTGCCACCCTTTGGGCTTGTGTTTAACTCGTGTTAGTAGAAGTTTGGTGAGAGACAATTTGCGCTATTCAGGTTCCAGTTTTTTCAGATCGTTTTACTACTGTTCAGTTTGTGCTTGTGGGTTTGTATTGTTTTTTCAGTGCATGTAGTCAGTTCGTATCTGTATTTGAGTGCGTTCTGGTCCGCTCGTTGCTGATTTTCAGCTCGCTCTTCACAGGACTTGCTGTTCTTCAGTGTGTTCTGTTAAGTTCGTTCTGACCAGTCGACCGTTTTAAAACCATGGTGAGTGGACGTACTCAGCGTGACCAAATCTCGCACATGCCTTTGCTTCGTGAGATCCAGGAGAATAATCCTGATGATTTCAGGAATTATCTCAGGATGAAGGACCCTGTTTTTCACTGTCTGTTGGCTTTGCTGACCCCTTATATCAGCAGTCAGGATACCTGCATGAGGCAAGCCATCACTCTAGAGCAGAGGCTAGTTGCCACGTTGCGGTACTTGGCGACTGGGAGAAGCCCCGCAGGACCTCAAGTTCTCAACAGGCGTCTTCCCCCAGGCTCTGGGGATCATTATTCCAGAGACTTGTTCTGCTATTATTCAGATCCTGCAGAAGGACTATATTAAGTTAAGCTTTCTCCTTTAACATCACATTCTATGTATTTAATGTTTGCTAATGTATTGTATTTATTTCATCATTCCCTAATTACCATGATTGGAATATGCTGTGAATGTCCCCTTTATCCTCATGCACGCTGGAAGCTTTTAATGCTCCTTTTTTGGCCTACATGCATATTTGCCTTCACAAACCTACCCAGCATGCTATCCTGGGCTCAAATACACCTATAGCCTAGTCCCTTAACAATGTATATTGTCAGCTCCATTGTACTGCTTTCCCTAAAAACAGCCCCTAAAATGTGTCCAAATTTTTGTCTTTAAATACTCCTTAAAATAAATGTTATACTGATGTTGGGCAAGAATGTTTTTTGTGTAATCTGCTTGCAATGTTATGTTCAAAAGTACTTATATATATATTTTTTTGTTTGACTCCACAGTTTCCTTCAACGCCACAGGAATGGCAGACTATCGCCTCTCATTTTGCTGACCATTGGGACTTTCCCAACTGTGGAGGGGCTATAGATGGGAAGCATGTCCACATCGTGCCACCACCTCATTCGGGGTCTTAATATTATAACTATAAGGGGTTTAATAGTGTAGTGTTAATGGTGGTGGTGTCGGCACAATATGAATTCCTGTATGTGGACATGGGGAAGAATGGCCGTATGTCGGATGAAGGAGTCTTCACCCAGTCTGAGTTTTACCAGCATCTCCAGGGTGGTGGCCTGGCATTGCCATCTGATGCAGATAAAATGGAAGGACTCGCTTCATCTTTATTGCAGATGAAGCCTTTGGTCTGGGCGAGCACCTGATGAGTCCCCCAAATGACCCTCACCCCAGAGAGGAGGGTTTTTAACTACTGGCTGCCTAGAGAGAGAAGAGTTGTTGAGAATGCCTTCGGGATAATGGCCAGCCGGTTCCACCTGTTTCTGACAGCAAGCCATATGGTTGACTACAAACTCAATCATATCATTCTATCATGCTGCATACTGAACAATTATTTAAGAAAAAATTCCACAAATTATATAGCCTCAGTTGGGCCTGAGGCCAGAATAATTACAGACAATTCCCTGACAGGCCTGGATACTGGCCGTACTGGCTTGGTACCCCAAAGCGCCTGTGAAATTTGGGAGGAATATGTTAATTATTTTAAGGCCATTCCAATGCCAGACAATGTCTAATTTTTATAAATAAAAAAAAAGATCAGATAAAATCTAGAAATTTCTTTAATAAACATAAAGGGCAGGGGAGAAGGGGAAGAAGGAGACCTGGGGATTTTTATGCGGTGCTAAATATGACAGAGGATCTAATAACAATGTACTAAAGATTCATAGAAAAATATTTATTGATATACATTAAAAAACATGACAATAGCACATACAATGTGTGAAATTATTAAAAACAATATACACAGTGTTACTGAGCGGATGAAATCCCAAAAATACTGGTTGACAGGCTGACAGCACTTATTCCCAACATGTTTCACAGATTGCTTCGTCAGGGGAATTATGCAACTAACAACAAACAATAATAATAATTAATATATAAACAAAAAATAACATTCACTAAATTAGTAATACATCACTGATAATTTCAAATCAAAAGATAGTAGCCTCACAATTAGAAAACCTTGTAAGGTAACAAGCTTGAAGAGGTGTGATCTAATAGGATGGCGCTTACCCACTGTTTGCCAGAAAAAACGCTTGCCTCAAGAAGACAACATAGATGTAAAGCAGGGTCTACACCTGACCTAATCACATCGCCAACAGCCTCACCCTAAAGCCATTCTACAATTTATCGAGACCTTTCAGGAGACAGACTCCCGAAGAGACGAAAGGGCGATCCGGACTCCGCCGCTACGGAAGCACCCAATTCGCACTTAAGTACCCCTTTACCACCTCGCACACATTCTTTTTCTAAACAGGCACTTGCCCGACCCATTACTATGTTTCATCATCCTGCACTACCTCCATTACGTACCCATCCTACACCTATTAGTACCACTCTTCCCCCTACCTCTCACACCTCTTCCTCCATTACCTCCCCACTTCTCCCACCCCCCACACCACAGACTGATAAAAACATTATTATTTCACCTAGTGGTGCTCCCCTACCGGCGGATCTCCGCCTTGCCCCTATTTTTTTAGGGAAAGAACCTCCCCTGACACCCATGTAATTGATGACGCAATTGTTGATCAGGAATCTTCTTTGGGTATGGAACTCTCTGTTATCAATCTATCATCATATGCTCTTACGGATATTGAAAGAGACGTCTTAAAATTAGGACTAACTTTTTGTCCCAATTATAACACCGATAAGTTTTCCCTTATCAAGGACGTACATTTGTTTGCTCGCAAACTACTGTTTAGAACAATTTTTCATAAATCTAGTATTGCACAGGGTCCTTCTACATCCAACCCTTCTTTGGTGGATAATATATTGGAACATCAGGCGCTTTCTAATTTGATGGATCTTTGGGAGGAAGGTCACGGAGTTTCCAAGGACCAGGGGCCAATTAGCCCTGTTGGTTTGTCGATAAGGTCCGTTTCCTTCCCCCCCACCACAGATCTTTAAATCAAAATCCACACTTTTTCCACTTCTCAATACTAATCCCAATATCTGGGCTTTTACCCAACAAGTTTGTAAAGCTATAGAAAAAAAATTTATTTTTTGTCTAACAAATTGCATAATTTAACCCATGACCAACAGTCAGCTCTTAAACAACTTCAAACTAATTCCAATATTGTCATCAAACCCGCCGACAAGGGCGGGAACATCGTAATTATGGATGTTGTTCAGTACCTTGCTATGTGTTCTAAAATACTCAAAAATCGTGATTGGTACCGTCCTATCTCTACCTCCTTAATCTCTCATTATGACTCCCAGTATCGTAAAATAATTTTTAGAGCATACCAATCTGGCATTATCGACAAAAACACATTGGACTTTTTAAACATAAAGGACCCTAAACTTCCTACTTTTTATGCCCTCCCCAAGGTGCATAAATCGCTCGAGGACCCTCCCGGTCATCCCATTGTTTCGAGCTGTGAAAGCCTAACTGAAAACGCCAGCTGTCTTATCGATAATGTCAAGGACACAATCAATCTCTTAAAAACACTTGAAGGCATCTCGTTACCCCAACATTGCTGGCTGGTGACTATTGATGTGGAGTGCTTGTATAATGCGATTCCACACCTCAAAGGTTTACATACTGTGCGCACCTATTTGGAAGAAAGAGGCTCAGCGGCATCGGCCTATAATGATTTTGTGCTTGTATTATTGGACTATATTCTCAAACATAATGTCTTCCAGTTCAATCAGTCCCACTACCTCCAGGTGCAGGGGGTTGCGATGGGGACTAAATGTGCCCCATCGTATGCCAACCTGTACCTGGGGGGTGGGAGAAAGACATTTTTTCACGTGATGATCTTACCGTATTTTTGGACAATATTCTAACCTGGCACAGGTACATCGACGATGTTCTGTATTTTTGGTCAGGCTCGGAACTCGAGTTAAAACGTTTTTTTGATTTAATTTCTTTGAATTCCTTTAATCTCAAATTTACACTTAAATATAACCAATCAATTGAATTTCTGGATATAACTATCAAAATTGACTCACAAGGTAAAATTAAATCTGCTCTTTATAGAAAACCCACGGCAGGCAATACTATATTGCACGCTACCAGCTTTCACCCTGAACCTCTATTGAAAAGTATTCCTTACAGTCAGTATCTGAGAATCAAACGTAATTGCAGTAATAATGAAGACTTCCGCTTGGCAGCTAAGGATCTTTACAGACGACTCAGGGCACGTGGATATAGCCACGTCTCCCTGAAAAAATCGTATAATAGAGTGAAAGACAATGATAGAGCTATGTTGCTTTTTTCCACCAAAAATCTAACTAAAATTGATACTGTTCGGCATGTCACTAAATTTTCTAACCAACACAACCGGTTTAGGGCCATTCTTCAACAATATTGGCCTCTATTACAGGCGGACCCTATTGTGAATCAATACATACATGACTCACCCGAAATTACCTTCAAAAGAGCACAATCTTTAAAAGACTGCCTAGTCAAAAGCCATTTTACTGATAACTCAGTACTTAATCCAGTGACACAACCTGGCACATATTCCTGTGGCCATTGCGAGATGTGTCCATATATTAATAATTCTTGTAAGGTTAAATTACCCAATGGTAGATGGTTTTTTTCTAAGTCCTGCGCAACTTGCGTCACACCAGGCATTGTATATTTGGCACAGTGCAGGTGTGGCGGTTTTTACGTAGGTAAGACCAAACGACTTTTTGCAATTCGCATTAAAGACCACATAAAACCTATACTAAATAAAAAAAATCGTAACGGCTATTAGCAGGCATATTGGGATTTATCATTCCTTTGATCCTGATTGGATCCGTTTTCTAGCATTGGATCACATACCCTTAAATTCACGAGGAGGGTCTGTCGATAAACTATTACTGCAGACCGAAGCAAAATGGATTTATACTCTAAAGGCTACTCAACATCCTGGCTTTAATGAAAATATGAGTTTTAGATCCTTTTTATAATTTTTCCTCTTTCTTTACCCCCAATTCGTTGGGGATATACCCCTTTTTTTTTTTTGATCACATCTCTTTCCCACTTCCCGTTGGTGGCTCCCATGAATAACATAAACCCTTTCCCTTTTTTTTTTTTTTGTATATATATTCTTTTCATTTTTTTCTTTTTTCATTATATTATTACATTATGTTATTATTGTCTGTAAATACCATATTCATTTACTATTTTTCCTTAATTCTGCATATTGTATCTGTATGTTTTGCAGTGTGATCACTGGGTGCGACGGACAGTCCATTTACAAGGACTCTCCATTGCTCTCAATAATTTTTATCCATTTATGACGCCCCACTTGTTGCCGGCATCCCTTTCCGTATACTACAACTACTTTTTGGTTTCCCTGGCTGATTGTCGCTACACCGCCTCGCCCACTGTTGGAGGGCATACGGACACACAGGGTGTCTCCGCGGGCTTCTCACTTCCGGGGACACCCGCCTTGGGAGGGTCCGAGGGCATTATTTCGTTTGTGTGGGATGACGCATTGGCTCGGCAGGACTGCACCCGCCTCCTCTCTTCGCCTTTGCCGAATGAGAGGACGTCCAGTTTTTTTTTTGTTTCCACCCTCTGCTGGCGTCCGCTCTGCTGTGATTGCATTTTTCCCAGCACAGCGGAATGCTGGGTATCGTAGTCCTCACCGTCAGCCATGCCATTCCCGCACATGCTCAGTTCCCTCCCCACACTGTCCGCATCGAGCCGGTGACGTAAGATGCCGGCTCGATGGATAGGGGGGATATAAGGCAGGCTTTCCCTCTCCGCTCTACGTGCGGGATGTGTGTTATCCCTGCACGCTAGAGCGCCATCCTATACATCTGAGGTAATTTTATTTACTCAACACCAATACATTGTATCCTTATTGGCCGTTTTACTTCTTTTTCTCATGTTTCTTTTCCTGGTCCTTTCTTAGGCTAATTTCCCATAGAGCTGCAGCTTAGCTCTATATTCTCTCATCAGCTCAGCTGAGCACTCTGTGAGCCCTTAACAACCACTTGTGTGAGCAACCCCGTAGTGGACACTTGCACCAGCTCTATTATTAACTTTACCATTAAATAGTAAGTTCATTTTAATTTTCTATTTACTTTGGGTACAATGTATTTAAAAAAACCTAAGTTCCCTTACATTTCATTTTTTTCCCTTCTTTTCTTCTCATTCAATTTGTTATTATGTATTATCTTCATCAGTTACTATCCTACTTTTATATCTGTTTTGTCTTTTTTACTTAACTGTAATTATTGAGGCTGTTGCCCGTTCTCCTCAGAATGTTGAGGTTGTCATATAATTACATTAGAATTTTTCCTCTATTCTTATAATCACTTTTTTTAATACTTTTTTTTTCTCATCTCATATATCTATTTCATTGTTTTCCCCATATAATTACCCTTCATCATTTTTTCCCCTTTACCCTAGCACTGCACTTACCCCCATCTATGTCCTCCTTTAGGGTGAGGCTGTTGGCGATTTGATTAGGTCAGGTGTAGACCCTGCTTTACATATATGTTGTCTTCTTGCGGCAAGCGGTTCAAGCTTGTTACCTTACAAGGTTTTCTAATTGTGAGGCTACTATCTTTTGATTTGAAATTATCAGTGATGTATTACTAATTTAGTGAATGTTATTTTTTGTTTATATATTAATTATTATTATTGTTTGTTGTTAGTTGCATAATTCCCCTGACGAAGCAATCTGTGAAACATGTTGGGAATAAGTGCTGTCAGCCTGTCAACCAGTATTTTTGGGATTTCATCCGCTCAGTAACACTGTGTATATTGTTTTTAATAATTTCACACATTGTATGTGCTATTGTCATGTTTTTTAATGTATATCAATAAATATTTTTCTATGAATCTTTAGTACATTGTTATTAGATCCTCTGTCATATTTAGCAACGCATAAAAATCCCCAGTTCTCCTTCTTCCCCTTCTCCCCATGTTTATTATATAATTTTTTGGGGGGATGAGGTGCCTATCATTGTAGGTGTCACTAGGCAGTTTGGACCATACTTCTATCATAGAAATTTCTTTATTGGCTGCTTTTCTTTTTGGCTGTCTCCTAGGTTCTCCTAGTGCACTTGTAGGGCCAAGTGGTTTTACCTTTAGCAAATAAGCCCCATTGTCACTGTAAACACAAAATTACTTACAAAACTGGTATTGAGCATTGAAAGCCACACATTGTTGTTTAAAAAAAAAAAAAAAAAATTCCTCCAATATTTTTTATTTTTTCCCTCCAATATATATATTGTTTTCTACAATATATATATATTTTTTTTAGAAACAGGCATGTTTTAAAACATAACAACTCTGGAAATTACAAAGTTTAACGTCTAAAAACTGAAGGCAATATCAGACATTATAGTGTCAAAAATGTCTTGATATTGCCTTCATCAGATGGGGTGATGTCACCTCTGTAAAAGCCAAATTTTGAAGATGCACACAACTTGGGAGTCCAAATGGGTAATGTCAGCATGTGCTATCTCCCATCATGGGGGATCAATGGACATGTTTTGAGGGTGAAACCCCTTCCTCTCACCTACTAGAGTTATGAGGAAGGGGTTGCACCCACAAAACGCTTACATTGATGGCAGATAGCACATGTTGACACACCGTGTGCATCTTCAAAATTTGGCTTTTAAAATGTACGATAACAAACTTTTTGGGGGAATCTAAATAAAAACAAAAAAACAGGATGTGATTAGGGAAAGCTTTAGATTCTCCCCAACACATTGATCATGTTCTTCATTTGCTGTTCCATAATGTTCAGTCTATTTCTAATATAGTCGATTTCCCCATTCCATTTCATTATGTCCTGGATGAGGCTTTGGGCGCTGGCCCTAGTGAAAAGTTCCACTGCTTCCTCTTCTACAACCAGCACATCACCTAAAAATTGGTTAAAAAACATGTATTTAGAAATATGCAGGCATACATAGATTACCTGAAGCTGGGGTGTCAGACACTCACCTGTTGGGGTGCCCATCTCACCCACTTCCTCCACCTCTTCTTCCTCCAGATCCTCGAGGGGGTGGGCTAATTTTCCAATCTGGTTGGCAATGTCGGGGGGTCCCTGGTGTCCTCTGAGTGCTGCCTGAGTCTTTTCTCTCCTATGAGAATGAAACCAAAGGTATACTTAGCACACAGATATTTGAGTTCAGAAATAGGAATATGAAACATTGCTTGGAAGTGGTGTACAATTGTCTGGCCAGAGATCCAAGTTGAAGACATGATTAATTCCCTTTTAACCAATCTAGAATATTTAATACGACAAATTAGCATGACCAAAATATAGTTAAAACCCTGTATCAGCTATATACATCGTATTTATTTGAAAACATACAATGTTTCCTACGAACTATGTTTCCTATGAACAATTACTGCCCACAAACAGGAAAGTAGCCATTTAAAACTGTACAACAGTAAAGAAAAGCACATAGAGCAGCATGCAAGTTAATAATCATAATAGGAACACACAACAAGTACTTACTTTTTTGAAGCACCTTCTTTATTCTTTGATACTGATCCAGCTCTCTCAGTTTAAGGTCAGACCAGTGCTCTCTTAATTGGTCTTTGGACCGTCGTAAACCAAAATTCTGCTCCAGAGTATTCACAACTGTTGTCATGATTTGGTCCTCCCTCCGCAAGTTGTCCACCATCTCCACCATTTCTTCAAAGACCATGTTAGTCTCCTTAAATCTCCTTCTCCTGGATCTGGATGTTTGGGGCTCCAGGCTTTCCTCCTCGCTAGATGAAAAATTAGCAACCATCTGTGTCTCCGCCATGTTGCTCCTACTGCGCATCGAAGAGAGAAGGAGCAGGGAATATTCGAGAAAAAGAACATCAGGGGTGGGCGACACGAGCGGAGTTTCACTCATGCGCAGTCTATATCAAGCTAACACACATGTGTCGTACGTCCGATCTGTGTGTGTGTAGGGAGGACAAACGGAAGTGGTGAGCATCCTAAACAAAGGTAAAATTTGAACTTGGCCCATGACAGTGGCCTATACTGCTTCAAGATTGAGGCCTATATTGGGATAAGATTATGAGAGTTTAGGCTGACATTAGTGTTTTTGTCTTGTGTATTATCTAAGCCCTTGTATACACGGTTGGATATTCCGATGGAAAATGTCCGATCGGACCGCGTTGTCGGATAATCCGACCGTGTGTGGGCTACATCACACTTTTTCGTCGGAATGTCCGACCAACAAAGTTTGAGAGCTGGATATAAAAATTTTCTGACAAAATGATCCGATCGGACTTTGTCCGATCGTTTGTAGAGAATTCCGATCAGACAAAGTTCCACGCATGCTCAAATCAAATTCCTAGACCAAAGCTATTGGCTACTAGCCTGAACGTAGTCCCCTCGTAACTAAATAATACAACTTTGTCCGACCGTGTGTATGCAACACCAGTTTCGGACAATATCTGTCAGACAAAATCCAACGGATTTTGTTGTCGGAATGTCCGACCGTGTATACAAGGGCTTACAGAAAAAATAAATCAGTTTAAGGACCCAGAATTTATGGGCAGTTTCATTGATAAATACAGGAAGATGAGGAATCTGTGGGAGGTCAAACACAGTTTATATTATAATAAACAAGTAAGGAAGGCAATGCTGGAGAAACTTTTGGGATTTGTCCCCAAAGCAAACATGAAGTTTTTGGAAAATAAAATAGGGATCTTGAGGAATATGTATAAGAAGGAGCACAATAAGATCCAGGCTTCCTTCAGATCAGGAGCATCAGCAGATGATGCGTATGTTCCCAGGCTGTGGTACTTCAACAAATTGAGATTTCTGGATAATCAAACTGAAGCCAGGAAATCTCTTTCCCTCCACCCCAGCAGAGGCTGAAAATTAACAACCTGAGCCTTCCATCCTGGAACAAGTGGATGTGCCCAACTGGAGCCAGGTATATTAGTTTTAGACATATTTATTGTCCCAATATTAATGATGTTAACCACCCTGGTGGTATTGCCGAGTCTGGCTCGGGGGGGGGAATTTCAGTACCATTAGCGGTAACCCCGAGCCGGACTCAGGATCGCATCGCAGGATAAAGGGAAAGTTATTTACATTGTCCCCTGGATTCTGCGATGTCTCCCCGCTGTGTGTGCGAGCCGTCTCCTCACTCAATTCACACAATGTCGAGTTCCACCGGGCTCTGTTCCCTGCGAGCGTTGTGACGCACGGGGACGGAGAACGGCGCCAAATTCAAAAAAGTAAAAACACAGTACACATACAGTACATTGTACTCTTACAGATTACAGTACTGTATAAAAAAAAAAATACACATCCCCTTTGTCCCTAGTGGTCTGTCCAGTGCCATGCATGCACTTTTATATTATAAATACAGTTTTTTTCTGCCTGGAATTTGGAGATTGTCCATAGCAACCAAAAAGGTCCCTTTATGTCAAAAATGATTTTAGACCAGCTAGAAAACAGTGATAATAAATTAAAATCACTTGCAGAATTTGGAGATTGTCCATAGCAACCAAAAAGTGTCCCTTTATGTCAAAAATGATTTTAGACCAGCTAGAAAACAGTGATAATAAATTAGAATCACTTGCAGAATTGAGTCATAGCGATTTCAGTGTTTTTGATTTGATTACATTATCAAATAATTTTTATTATTATTATATTATTATTTGTTATAATTTTTTATAGTTATTTCTTATATTATAATTTATAATTTTGTGTTTCAAACTTTATCATACCCAGGATGTTTACTAGACTCTGGTTTGAACAGATTTAAGTGAGTTATTCCTAAGAATTGCAGGCCTACAATATAAAACGCCAAATTTCCATGCAAAATAATTGTACCGCTTTCAGCACCTAAAATCAGAAATACTCATACTGCCAGGAAGGTTAACTAGATGTTATAATTGCTTACTAATAAATAATTTTATACCAAAAATACCAAAAATTATGTATACAGATCACTAAAAAGTAGTGGGCAAAAATGTTGGTGACCAGCTTGAATATTTATTATTATTATTATTATTATTAACGATTTATATAGCGCCAACAGTTTACGCAGCGCTTTACAATGTATAGGGGAGACAACACAATTACAGTACAATACGAAAGGTACAGGAGGGCCCTGCTCATAGAGCTTACATTCTAAAGGGAGGGGGTGGTGGTACAAAAGGTAATAGCTGCAGAGAATGATTTGATGGGGGCAGCTCAGGGACAGTTAGGTGGGTGTGGATTAGGCTTCCCTGAATAAATAAAGGTGGGCAGGGTAGGGGCTGAGCGGACAGACTGGGGCAGGGAGTTCCAGAGGATGGGAGAGGCTCTGGAGAAGTCCTGAAGGCGTGCATGAGAGGAGGTAACAAGGGAGCTAGAAAGCAGGAGGAGAATAATGATAGTATTTTCTATTTATTAACATTCAAATTGCAAGTTGAGCTGAAAATTGTGTGTGACTGATGAAGCAAAAACTACAACTATGTCCCTTTTTTATACACAGGATAAGCTCAGCAGGGAGGAGGGTCTGGTCAGCCAGGAGGAGGCCATGCCCAGTGTCAGCTAGGAGGAGTCCGTGCCCAGTGGCAGCCAGGAGGTGGCTGGGCCCAGTAGGAGCCTCACCCAATCCCAGGTAGTTCCCCTCCGCCTTACCACCAAAAGGCCCAGGAAGAGGACAATGACAGAGGAGGCAGCACTGGACCTCATTAGGGAAGCCAGTGATTTCCTCAGGAGCCCCCCCAACATTGAAGAGGCCTATGGCTGCTATCTAGCCACCAGGTTTCTTGAATTGGAGAAGGGCCAATGCCTCCTCTATGAGGGAATTTTTTCTGAGGCCCTTCAGAGGGGGTTGAGGGGCCAGCTTACTGAGAACAGCCACATATATGAGCAAGCCCATCCTCCTCAAGTCCACCACCAGAGCCACAGCCTCCAAGGAAGCCTGCAGGGAAGGCTGCAGGGCGGTGTGGAGGGAAGGTTGTGGGAATCGTGGAGGGAAGTCTGCAGTGAAGAGAAGAAAGTGATGGCCTGGGTTCAGTCTGGTCTGACAGAAGATGCAGGCTGTGGTAGTACCACAGCCTGGGGACGGATATGCTATTTGCTGCTGGTCCTGATCTCTGGGATTCCTGGACCAGATTGTGCTCCCGATTATATGGACTCCTCAAGATCCCAATTTTATTTTCCACAGACTTGATGTGTGCCCTGGGGGCCAAAAGGCTTTGAAAATTCCAAAAGTTTCTCCAGCGTTGACTTCCTCTTTATTTTGTTACCCAGAATAGATGGATATTTTATTTTCACAAAATACTTTCCTATGTGTTTTTATTCAAAAAGAATAAATACATCTTGATTAAATAAAAAATTATAAAAGATGAGTATAAAAAGTAATTGTAAACATTATTATGGAAATCAGGATTTTAAAAAATAGAATATTATTCATGAGATGAGGATAAATAATGAAGAAATCAGTTTGTGAGAACTCTGTGTGAATATGAGAAGCAAAACAACTTCATTCTTCTAGCATTATAAAGAAGAAAAGAATGCGCTGCATTAAAAGATCACAGAATTAGCAGCGTGAGGAATGTGCTAGCTTCAATATGAACGCTAGTTTTACCACACCGAGCGCTTCCATCTCATATTTGCTTCAGAGCATGCGTTGTTTTTGGTCCGTCGGAACAGCATACAGACGAACGGTTTTCCTGATATGAATTGGTTCAGTCAGAAATATTTAGAACATGTTTTATTTCTAGGTTCGTCAGAATTTTCCAAAAAAAAAAGTCTGATGAGGCACACACATGATCGGAATATACGATGAAAAGATTCCGTCTGACTTTTTCTGTGGAACATTCTGCTCGTGTGTACATGGCATTAGCGTTAGTTTTTGGCTGAACTTCCACTTTAACTAATCTTTGCCTGGTCTGAGGATCCAAATAAAAGGGGAACATGCATGGTGTATCACACATATACATATCTATGGGGTAGCACTTCTACTTTTAGAATTGTAGTGCAAAGTAGATATGTGCATTTCGTTTCATTCTGAATCAAAATTCGGACGAATTTTCATTATTCGGACATTCGGATGCATCCGAATTACCGAATTACAATGCTAACGAATTCGGACGAAATTCGAATCAAATTCGAAAAATTTAATTTTTCGACCCAAATTTGGGGCCACGTATCTCGGGGCCACTTGTAGCTAGAAATCCCAAATTTGGTATGCACAGTAGAACTAGCACTACAACATATCCAAATTTGGTGTTTCTAGCTATAAGTGACCCCGAGATATGTGACCCCAAAGTCGGATCGCAAAATGTCATTCTCTGCTGCAGAAAAGTGCTTGACATATTGTCCATATCTCAGGGTCTCTTGGTGCTAGGAACCCCACAACTTGTGGCAGGTGACATGGCAAGTGGACAATCCACAACTTGGTCATGTGGCAGTCGTGGCAGGTCACGTGGCTCTCGTGGCCGGTCACGTGGCACTCGTGGCAGGTGTCATGGCACGTGGACAATACACAACTTGTGGCAGGTGGACAATGACATACAGCATGTGTACTTGCCTTGTGATCGACATCCGTGACTTCTTCAATCAGGCTTGCTGACAACTTCATTGATCTAATAAATATAAATGAAATAAGATGTGTGTGTTTTTTTACACTGGTACACTGCAAGTATGAGAAGTTGATGTGACAGATGTATATAAGTAACTAACCATCTTCCAAATTTTCTAATTCAAATAGAAAAGATTAGAAAAAAATATAATTTAATAGAATAAAATAGAAAGAATAGACAACCACCTTCTGAAATTCAAATTTCAATAGAATAAATTTGAATTTCTAATAGTATGAATTACATTTTTTAAATTAATTAATTTTAAATTTGGATAGAAAAGATTATAATAAAATAGAAAATAGACTAGAAAAATGATAGAACAGAATATAATATATTATATTTTATTCTGTTCTGTTCTATTGTTTTTCTGGTCTATTCTTTTATATTCTATTAAAATCAAAATCATTATATACTAAATTCGAATTTCGGAAGATGGTGTTTTTATAATATATATATATTTCTTTCCGACATTCGAATTTCGTATAGAATGAATTCGAATTTGAATAGAAAAGATTAGAATAGAAATAGAGAATAGACTAGAAAAACAATAGAACAGAATAGAATATATTATATTTTATTCTATTCGGTTCTATTGTTTTTCTAGTCTATTCTTTTATTCTTTTATATTCTATTAAAATCTTTTCTATTAAAGTCAAAATCATGATATACTAAATGTGAATTTTGGAAGATGGATATCTATCTATCTATATATATATATATATATATATATATATATATATATATATATATATATATATATATATATATATATATATATATATATATATATATATATATATATTTTTTTTTTCCGACATTCGAATTTCGCAAAGAATGAATTCGAATTTGAATAGAAAAGATTAGAATGAAAATAGAGAATAGAATAGAAAAACACTAGAACAGAATATAATATAGATACTATCTATTTCATTTTTAATTTCTTTTGCACATTACTATTTGTTTCCATAAGATCTCCTGCAGACTATTATTAATATATTCTATACTGTTCTATTGTTTTTGAATAGATTTGAATAGAATAAATTTGAATTTCGAATAGTATGAATTCACATTTTTAAATTAATTAATTTTAAATTTGAATAGAAAAGATTTTAATAGAATATAAAAGAATAGACTAGAAAAACAATATAAATAGAATATAATAGAATAGACTAGAAAAACAATATCAATTTTATTATAATCTTTTCTATTCAAATTTAAAATTAATTAATTTAAAAATGTGAATTCATACTATTCGAAATTTAAATTAATTCTATTCAAATTCGAATTTCAGAAGATGGTTGTATATTCTTTCTATTTTATTCTATTAAATTATATTTTTTTTCTATTCTGTTCTAATCTTTTCTATTTGAATTATAAATTTTGGAAGATGGTTAGTTACTTATACTTATTTATAACTGTCACATCAACTTTTCATACTTGCAGTGTACCAGTGAAAAAAAAAAAACACACACATCTTATTTAATTTATATTTATGGTATCAATGAAGTTGTCAGCATGCCTGATTGAAGAAGCCACGGATGTCGATCGCAAGGCAAGTGCATATGCTGTATGTCATTGTCCACTTGCCACAAGTTGTGTATTGTATGTGTCCACTTGCCACGTCCCATGCCACACGTTGTGTATTGTCCACTTGCCACATCACCTGCCACAAGTTGTGTATTGTCCACTTGCCACGACACCTGCCACGAGTGCCACGTGACCTGCCACGAGTGCCACTAGGGCGGCCACAAGTGCCACGTGACCGGCCACTAGTGCCACGTGACCTAACATGAGTGCCATGTGACCGGCCATGAGTGCCATGTGATCAAGTTGTGGATTGTCCACTTGCCACGTCCCCTGCCACCAAGTGACCCCGAGATATGGGCAATATGCCAAGTACTTTTCTGCAGCAGAGAATGCAATTTGCGACCCGACTTTGGGGCTACGTTTCTCAGGGCCACTTATAGCTAGAAACCCCAAATTAGGTATGCAAACACAGTAGACCTAGCACTACAAAATCTCAGAATCCGGTTGAAATAGTTTCGAATGCGGTTGAAATAATTTCGAATCATGTTGAAATCATTTCGGATGCGGTACAAATAATTTCGAATCATGTTGAAATCATTTCGAATCTGGTAGAAATATTTTCGAATTTGGTAGAAATATTTTCGAATGCGACCGATTTTTCGAATTCGGTAGAAAACGAAACGAAATCCGAAAACAAATTTAACGAATTTAACTAATATAACTAAACGAAATTAATTAATTAACTAATTAAAATGAAATTAAACTAAACAAATTTTTTCCTTTTGCACATGTCTAGTGCAAAGTGAACTTAAACCCCAAACATAATTTTTTTAAATCTATAAAAATAGATGAATGCTATTTGTAGTAAAAAAACAAAAACTTCTACTTATATACTGTATGTGACCACATGTGTTTGTCAGGATCACTTAAGTGTTCCTGCTCCTTATTCCAGCATCTGGGTTTTGGCTATTACATTCTCCTTATTTGTGTCCACCTGCAAGGTGATTATACTGTGACAACCATGGCCACTTTGTCACTAGCTGTCCTAATAAGCCGAGAAACGCCAAGGGTCTGATGCGGGTGGGGCCCGCTTCTATAGACTATACTGTGTCAGTTTCCCTCAGAGATAAACTATTTGTTCCTGCACAACTTAGCTCTGCCAAGTTTTCTCTTCGCCTCTCAGCTTTCATAGATTCTGGTGCTGCTAGCAATTTCATTGATAGGGACCTAGTACACCGTCTAGAGATTCCGGTGACTAAGGTGCACAGATCCTTCTCAGTCTTAGCTGTTGATAACTCTTCCTTGTCCAGGTCCTGGTGACCTTGTGCACTTTACCTATTGCGCTGACCATTGGAGAATTTCATAGGGAGACAGTTAGCTTCTACTAGATCTCATCTCCCGCCTATCTCCTTATCTTAGGGTATCCATGGCTTTAACTTCACAACCCGCACATAGACTGGGCTGCAGAGGAGATTAAGTCCTGGTCCCAGACCTGCATCCAGAATTGCATTAAAACTGCTAACAAGTTGCCAGTTGCCCATTTATAACACTTGTGTTGCCAGTACCAGTCATGTGCCTTTATTACAGTCCTATTCAGATCATGATCATGTCTCTGTTATAGCAAAAGACGCTGACAAGTCTATTGAATTCTCTACAGGTCACCTCTCCAGCCAATTGCCACAGCCTGAAGCATCTCCTCCTAGAAGCCAAACATATCCGTTGTCTCGCAGCCTTGATCCCTGTTTGAAAACTTCCTCTAAGTCCTCAGAAGTCGAGCCCCCTGGATTACTCCTACGTTGGCCTGTTGCTAAACTCCCTTGGACGCAGGACCAGACTGGGAATAAAAACCAGCCCTGGAAATAATTTCATACCAGCCCCACAGCATTATTATACCAGCCCAACAACATAGCATGATTATTTTCTTGTTCATAAAAGGGAAAACCATGCATTTTAAAGCACATTTGAAGAGCATATTATATATAGATCACATAGGGCTTTATAAATATATATATCTATATATATATATATATATATATATATATATATATATATATATAAAACAGAAAACTTCAGTTAAAAGTAGTAAAAGTGGAGGAATCATCAAGGGGGACAACTGTGACTCTGCGAATGTGGGGGGGGGGGGGACTCTTCCAATGTGGGGGGGGGGCTCTGGTGACCAGAAAGAATGCAGACATGATGCAGGAGATCAATGAAGCCTCACCAGTGCCCCTTAATGCAGCCTCACTGTGCCCATCAATGCAGTCTCACTGTGCTCATCATTGCCACCTTACCGTGCCAATCATTCCCATCTCACCACGCCAATCAATGTAGCCCCACTGTGTCCATCATTGCCACCTCACCATGCCAATCAATCTAGCCTCACCGTGCCCATCATTGTAGCGTTACTTTGTCCATCATTGCCACCTTACCATGCCAATGATTGCCGCCTCACCATGCCAATCAATCTAGCCTCACCGTGCCCATCATTGTAGCCTTACTTTGTCCATCATTGCCACCTTACCGTGCCCATCATTGCCACCTCACCATGCCAATCATTGCTGCATCAACGTGCCCCTCATTGCCACCTCCCTGTGCCAATCAATGCAGCCTCACTGTGCCCATAATTGCCGCCTCACCATGCCCATCATTGTAGCCTTACTTTACCCATCATGGCCACCTTACCATGCCAATAATTGCTGCTTCACCGTGCCAATCAATGTAGCATCACCATGCCCATCATTGCAGCCTTACTTTGCCTATCATTGCTACCTTACCGTGCCAACCATTGTCGGCTCACCATGCCAATTAATGTAGCATCACCATGCCCATCATTGCCGCATCACCGTGCCAAAAATTACAGCCTTACTGTGTCCATCATTGCTGTCTTACCATGCTAATCATTGCTGCCTCTGAGTTAGTGCCAACCCCATTTTCTCGAGCTAATCATTGATATGCTCAGGGAGCTGCCCTGCCTGTGGCAGATGAACAACCTCCTTTCTAAGGACCGAAGAAAGATGAAGGCAGCGCTGGAGAAAGTGCTTGGTTTGGTGAAGATTATGCTCCCCATGGCAGACATGACCTATGTGATGGCCAAAATTGGTGCCCTGAGGAGTACATATCTCAGGGAGTACAAGAAGTTCCAGGATTCCCTGAGATCAAGAGATCCAGATGCCATTTATGTCCCCAGGATGTTGTACTATGAGAGGCTGCATTTTCTGGCAGACCAGGGGGAACCCAGGCCACCACTCTACAGTCTTCCTTCAAGGCTTCCTTCACCCCCAGCTGAGGCTTCCAACGTCCAACCTGGGCCTTCCAGGCAACAACATGTGGAGGGGCCCAGCTTGAGACAGGTATAGCATTGTTGAACATATTTCTTGTCGTACATTTAATGATGTTAACTAAATGTTATTATTGATCAGTAAGTTGTGATTTACCAAAGTGGTTTACATCTCAATAGACAGTAGTGACCAAAAATGATTGGGACAAGAATGAAAAATGCTGGGCTCAGAATGATAGTCTGTTCTATTTGGTAACATTCAATTTGCAACAGTCATGAGCACAAAATTGTGTGATTGATGACCAAAAAACTAAAACTATGTCCCATTTTCATACACAGGAAGACCTCAGCCGGGTGGAGGCTGTGGCAAGTGGCAGCCGGGAGATCCACCATCGCCCTCCTCTTCTTGTCACAACTATAGGAGCTGAGCCACAGCCTGGAAGGGAGCCTGGAGGGAAGTGCCCAAGGAAGACCAGAGAGTGATAGCCTGGGTTCAGTCTGGTCTGACAGAAGATGCAGCCTCTTGTAGAACCACAGCCTGGGGATATAGATGACATCTGCTCTTCCTGATCTCTTAGACTTCTGGACCAGACTGCTCTCCCTGAGATATGTACTCCTCAGGCCACCAATTTTGCATTTTCAAATTAGTTCATGTCTGCCCTGGGGGCCAAAGGCTTCGCCAAATTGACCATTTTCTCCAGCGTTACCTTCCTGTTTTTTGGTTTGACACCTAAATAAAGTTTTTTTGGGTTGAAGAAATACTTGCGTATGTGTTTTACTTCAAAAAGGACAGTTTATTTGTGAGCAGGCAGGTAGATTTCAAAAATACAAAGTCAAATGAATAACAAGGGGCACCAACACCAAACAACCTCCTGTAGATTAAAAAAGAAAACAATAAAATAAAAAGAAAATTATGGTGTTGTGGTAAGTTGACACACAAAACACACCAAAAAAAATGCAAAGATGAGCAAACTGTCAAAAAAGGAGATGTTGATTAAAAAAAAAACAACCACAAAATTATAAAAAATAAATAAATAAATAAAAAGATTGGGTTGATGTGACAAATTAAAATATTGTATTGCTGAAATGAGTAAAAAGAATAAAGAAATACGTTTGGGAGAAGTGTGTGTGAATATGTATGGAAGTATGGAAGAGCCCTGGGGTCATCAAAAAAAAAAAACATACAGAATTATGTTTTTGAAAAAAAAAATTCTGAATTCTGAGTTTGAAAGTCAGAATTCTGAGATTCAAAGTCAGAATTCTGAGTTTGAAAGTCAGAATTCTGAGATTAAAAGTCAGAATTCTGAGATTCAAAGTCAGAATTCTGAGATTCAAAGTCAGAATTCTGAGTTTGAAAGTCAGAATTCTGAATTTTCAAAGTCAGAATTCTGAGATTAAAAGTCAGAATTCTGAGTTTATAAATATAGTAGTCTCTATTAAGATTTTAGGACCAATGAGCAATAATGTAGTAACACCCACAGACCATCATTCTGCAAACATGCATGTCTTCTGCTCTGTATATGTATAGGTAAATCTATCTTAGTTACAGCACGTAGTATAGGGAAGCAGGCAGTACTGGGTTCTCTGGTTCCTCTACTGTATTATTTTTTTCCTCTTTTTGCTGTCTTATCCTTCTTCTCTGTCATCTGCTCCAACATAAAGAGCCATGCTGAAAACATGTGTAGTGTGTGTGTGTGTGTGTGTGTGTGGGTGTGGGTGTGGGTGTGGGTGTGGGTGTGTGTGGGTGTGTGTGTGTGTGTGTGTGTGTGTGTGTGTGTGTGGGGGGGGGGGGGGGGGGACACATCTTCCATAGATAACAGAGCACAATGGCCAGCACAGCTCTGCACCCCAACTTGTAGAAAACATTGCACTATTACCCCTACATGAGGGAATTGTGAATGGCCAGAAGGCAGCAGGACAATGTGTGTCTATGGTCATAACAGATTGATCATAGCAGTTACTTGTCTGGACTAATAGTTGTTTCACCAACAATTAACCTCATATTAAACATAAAAGCAATTCTGAAAGTTTAAAGCGGAGGTCCACCCTAAAGTGGACCTTCCGCTCATTGGAATCCTCCCCCCCTCCGGCGCCACAATTGGCACCTTTCAGGGGTGAGGGGGGTGCAGGTACCTGTACATTACAGGTATCTGCACCCACTTCTGGGATAGCTCTCTGCGGAAAGGGGCGTAGATCTATCCATCCTTATTGCGCAGCGCGACTCGCGCATGCGCAGTAGGGAACCGGGAAATGAAGCAGAAAGGCTCCACTTCCTGATTCCCATACACAAGATGGTGGCGGCAGCACCCGAGAGACGATCGAGAGATCAGCTTCGGGTGCCGACATCGCGGGCGCGCTGGGCGGGTAAGTGTCCTTATTTTAAAAGTCAGCAGCTGCTGTATTTGTAGCTGCTGGCTTTAAAAAAAAAAAAAAAAACGGCGGAACTCCCGGCGGACTCCCGCTTTAAAGAGAGTTAGCCTAGTGGTTAGATAAGCAAGCTTATGTTGGTGGGGTTGTGTATTCTGATCCAGATGAGAGTATGTGTTTTTATATATATATATATATATATATATATATATATATATATATATATATATATATATATGTATATATATATGTATATATATTTTAAAATATGAGATAGTGAGGGCTTAAATAGTATTTTATCAATATATCCAAATTGATTTCAAGGTATATTAACCACTTACAGACCGGACCATTTTGCTGGTCAAAGACCAGACCACTTTTTGCGATTCGGCACTGCATTGCTTTAACTGACAATTGCGTGGTCGTGCGACGTGACTCCCAAACAAAATTGACGTCCTTTTTTTTCACAAATAGAGCTTTCTTTTGGTGGTATTTGATCACCCCTGCGGTAATTATTTTTTGCGCTATAAACAAAAATAGAGCGACAATTTTGAAAAAAACGCATTATTTTTTACTTTTTGTTATAATAAATATCCCCCAAAAATATATAAAAAAATTTGTAAAATAGGGATAGTTTTATGGCATTTTTATTAATAATTTTTTTTTTTTACTAGTAATGGCGGTGATCAGTGATTTTTATTGTGACTGCGACATTATGGCGGACACATCAGACATTTTTGACACATTTTTGGGACCATTGTCACTTATACAGCAATCACTGCTATATAAATGGAGTGATTCCTGTGTAAATGACACTGACATTGAAGGGGTTAACCAGTGGGTGGCAGTGTAGGGGTTACGTGTTCCTAGGGGTGTGTTACTAACTGTGGGGGGTTGGGCTTTCATTTAGTGAACACTGATCTCTGCTCCAATCACATGGAGCAGAGATCAGCGTCACTAGTTGCTAGGCAGAATGGGGAAATGCTGTTTACAATGGCATTTCTCCATTCAGCCGCCCCGTGAGGCAATCGCGGGTATGCCTGCGGCGATCGAGTCTGCGGGACCCGCGACCGGACGGCGCACTTGCTATGGCAGGGCGGCAATTTTAAAGGGACATACAGGTACACCCATTTGCCTGCCCGTGCCATTCTGCCGACGTACATCGGCGTGCGCTGGTTGGGAACCGATTAAGATTAACAAAGACACACTGATATATTGAGCACACAGAAATGTTGTAGTATATGCTGGCTACTATAAATTAGAGAGTAGGACATTTTTAACAAATCCATGTATATATTAGGGTGATTAGTGTGACATATATAGTTCCCAGGAGGCAGTTACCAATTTCAGTAGACTGTCACTGGGTAAAAATGTCCCCATCCCCCCCAAAGGTCCCAAAAGACTACTACAAGCTGCAGGGGGATCTGGAAGTAGCACATGAACACAGGGTAGAGGGGTGCTTATTTTCAACTGAGGCAGAATATCATTCTACAACAGCAGAAGCTAGGTGGTGTACCCCCCGTGACAGATATATTGGTATGCCCTGCTGTGCAGAGGCACAAGCTTATAAAAGCAGCAGTGACACGTGGCTTGCTGCATGTGGCGCGAAGGAAGCTGGAAGAACACCACGGAGGAGGGTCTGTCCTTTTGCATGCAACCCACCTTGGCTTTCCCTCACCACTACAAATTCAGGTAGGCAGTGAGAGTTTGAGAAATTATTTGTTTGCTGAGTTGGGACAAGAAGGGAGTGATCTATACAGTTGGGCACAGTGATATAGCAACTAGTTAATGGGGAGTTGAAGGGATCAATGTGAATTGGGGCACTGTTAGGGAGCCACACCAGGGCGCAGTGTGAATGGGGCCCCCTGGATTGAGTCACTCTGAGTAGTTCTGATCTATATGAGAATTGTGATATAGGGGTGCTCCTGATCTTGGTACTTTGTCAATGGAGGAATCCTGATCTATAAGGATACAGAGAGTCCCGGAGCTAGCAGCCGTAGGGGGTGGGCGCAGGGACGGCATGACATGTGCTGGACCGTACAGTCGCCGTCTTTAGGGGAAAAATTAGGGCCACTTTAAGGAGGCCAGGTAGGCGGAGCCAGGGGCGGAGCAAGCGTTAGCTCCGTGATTGCAGTGCACGCTGCAATCATTCACAGAGAGGAGGAGGAAGTGATTGGACCCTCCCGCTCGGCGCAGGCACAGCACTCATGACAATGCCGGCAGGTGACAATTTCTTGGACGATTTGCGGTCGGCGGTAGCCAGTCGGGGCGCCGCATGGCTCAGGGCCCAGATAGCGGCCATGGCGGCTGAGGGGGAGACGGCGGCCGGCGGGGGAGCGATGGCTACACCTCAGGCACGGCGATCCAGGCCGCCCGAGCGGTACAGCCCGGAAGCCGGCCCGGGGGGCACCATCGCATGGCGCACAGCACCCCTGGGGGAGTCGCAGGAGCGGCGGGGACATCACAGCACCAGGACGTGGCGGCTTCCACCGGCCAGAGAGCTACCAGGTATGCCGGGAGGAGTGGGTGGAGGAGAGGCCAGGCAGCGGCGTTGGGGGAGACAGGGGCTTCGCAGGGCTCGGCGCCCCCGGCCAGGCGCCAATGCATGGGGCGGCAAACGGGCACAAGAAGTGCGGGTGGCAGCAGCTAGCCCAGGTGGAGGGAGCAGGTGGTCGAGAGGGGGGGGGGTTCTGCCCGCGAACGCGGCCCCTAGTCCCAGGCAGCCCAGAGGCGGGCGTAGGGGGTGCCAGGCCGCTGGAGGGGCCTCCTAGGTGATGCCAGAGACAAGAAGCCGGCTAGAAGGGAGGCGCAGGAGTGCTTCGCCGCCACGGGAGAGCGCAGATAGTGGGCACGGAAGGAGGGAGTCGCGCCTACTACACCGCAGATCCGGGGGTGTGGGAGCCGGTGTGTCTGGAATTCGCGCTCCTCGCAGGGAGCTGGAGATCGATGGCAGAAGGTCCGAATGGGAATTGTCGGAGTCGGACGGAGGGGACGACCAGGTCCGGTTGGCAGCGTTGGGTCCGAAAGAGGCGGCTGTGAGGCCCGGTCCTGGGCAGCCCGGTGAGAGTGCTTCTAATAATGTTTTTTCTTCATTGTAACACAATTTACTTGCACGGGGTAGCCCGCAAGGTACGGCCGCTGGGGGTGGAGTCGGAGCTGTGGGGTCCGGGGCGGACCCCCCTGTGGCAGGAGAGAGGGAGTGCGGTCAGGCAGGTCAGGAGGCCCTGGGGGGTTTGTTGCGGGGACTCAAAGATCTGGTGCAAAAGTTTAAGCAGCGGGGTGCAGGCAGGCCGGCTCACGCGTGGCCCCAGGCGCATACGCCTGTGTCCGGCACAGCTGGAGGGGTGACTGGGGTGCAGACCGCCCCCGCCAGTTCCGCAGGGTCATCGGTTGTTGAGCCGTTGATGGCCCCGGCAGATGGGGGCACGGTAAAACAGGCTGACAAGACTGCAGACTCGGTCTGTTTGGCGGATGCGGCGAAGAGTGAGGTATACGTCTGCTTCGAGGGCCCTCTCGGAGCACACCTGAAGGCCGAGGTGAAAGAGAAGATTTGGAAAGGTGAGTACATCGAAATTTTCACCTTGTTGCCGCTGGAAAAGTTCAACCTGGACAGGTTGAAGCCTGAGGAACGGAAGAAGGAGGATGATGAGAAGCGTCGGTACAGGTTAATCCCGCATACCTTTGCCAACTGGCTACAGGCATTTGCGATCCTGGCGAGCGTCGTGGGAGAATGACACCGGAGCACTGTTCGGCGCTGTTCGTGTATTTGGAAGCCATCAGTGAAGCGCACAGGACATATGGTGGTACGGTCTGGCTTCGCTATGATGAGCAGTTTAGACAACGTATGGCAGTCCGTCCGTCTCTGCGCTGGGATCACAAGGACATTAGCCTGTGGATGAAGCTTATGACAGCGGCGCGGGCTCTTAACCCGTTTTTTCAGCCGGGGGTTGGAAGTTCGACAACCTCAGGACAGCCGACCGAGAAACGTTGGGGTTTTTGCTGACAGTTTAACGCAGGCACCTGTAAGTTTGGGGCCAACTGTCGGTTCAAGCACTTATGTTCCTGTTGCGGGGGTACGCATGCTCTCTCCAAGTGTTTTAAGAAGGGGAGCGGGTGTCCCGGAGATATTGCGCATAAGAGGGACGACGCCGGTGCGAGTGGAAAGGATGTTGCCTTTCCTCAGTAGATAACCCGACCGGGCGGGAGCGAAATTGTTGGAAGACGGTTTTACTTCCGGTTTCAAGATCCCATGTACATTGACCTGGGCTGCACCCCTGGCTAAGAATTTGAAGTCCGCATTACAACACTCAGCTGTTGTTGCTGAAAAACTAGGCAAAGAGGTATCCTTAGGCCGCATGGCCGGCCCATTCAGTGAGGCGCCTTTCCCGGACCTGGTGGTTTCGCCTCTCGGTGTGGTGCCAAAGAAGGAGCCTAATAAGTTTAGGCTGATCCATCACCTGTCGTTCCCAAAAAGGGGTTCTGTGAACGATGCTATCCCCCCGGAAGAGTGTGCAGTGACATACACTTCTTTTGATGCGGCGATCGCTTGGGTTCGGCACTACGGCCGAGGGGCCTTGATGGCAGACATCGAATCAGCCTTTTGCCTGCTTCCTGTGCACCTGGACAGTTTTAGACTTCTTGGCTGCACATGGGAGGGGGGTGGGTTTATGTGGATCGATGCCTTCCTGTGCCTTTTTTGAGCAGCTCCTTTTTGGAGTGGGCCGTCCGTGATGTGTCGGGCATCAACTCGTAGTCCATTATTTGGACGACTTCCTATGCGTTGGCCCGGCGGGCACCACGGTGTGTGCTGTTCTTTTGGGGACACTTCAACATTTGGCGGAGCGTTTTGGAGTCCCTTTGGCTCCAGGGAAGACAGAGGGGCCCAAGGCCTGCATCACATTTTTGGGGATCGTGATCGATTCCACGAGAATGGAGTGCAGGCTACCATTGGACAAGCTGACGACACTTCAGGAGGAACTATGTGGGATGATTGGAGTGCGTAAGGTGCAACTGTGGTGGTTGCAGTCGCTGCTAGGGAAGTTGATCATGATCACAGAGTGGACTTGGAAGTCTGGCAAGGGTTTTTGGAGACCTTTAATGGCCGGGAACTGTGGATGTCTGGCCCGATCAGTAATTTTGACCTGGAATTGTTCACGGACGCTGCGTCTTCCACGGGGTTCGGATAGTTTTTTAAGGGACAATGGTGCGTGGCACGATGGCCATCAGAGTGGTCTGAGGCGGGGTTGTTAAAAAATCTGGTTCTGTTGGAACTGTTCCCTATTGTCGTGGCTGTGGAAATTTGGGGGGAGGCGTTTCGTACCTGAAAGTGAGGTTTAATTTGGGGGTGGTGCAGGTAGTGAATCGGCTGATGGCGGCCTCAGGGCCGGTAATCAGGCTTCTTCAGCATTTGGTTTTACGGTGTTTACAGGTGAATGCTTTCATCTATGCTGTGCACTTGCCGGGAGTTGACAACACACATGCTGATGCTCTGTCTCCTTTTCAGTGGGACAGGTTTCGGGGACTGGCACCGGAGGCGGAGCATCACGGGATCGACTGCCCCGCGGGGTTGTGGAGCATTGCGCTAGAATAGCGGCGAGCTGGATAGAGCAATCTGTGAGTAAGGTTACATAGGGGGCCTACTCGAGGGTGTGGCGAGAATGGTCGGATTGTTTGGCAGTTATCGGCATGGCCCCGGGTGATGCGGGCATTGCTCTGGCGGTGTTCTATTTTCTTAGTGGTTTTATGGATAGGGGGGTAACGGCAGCCACAATAGATCGGAAATTGTCTGGGCTGGCTTTTTTGTTTAAATGGCAGGGGCAGCGGGACTACACAAAGGAATTTTGGCTAAGACAAGCGGTCAAAGGCTACAGGCGGGCGCACAAGAGGAGGGACGGGAGGCGACCAGTCTCTTTTGACCTACTTCAGGCCCTGAGTCGGGCGGTGGTAGGGGTTTGTAGTTCGGACTATGAGCAAACGCTTTTCCGGACGGCTTTCGCCCTCGCCTTCTTTGGGGCTTTCCGGATTAGTGAACTGGTCAGCCTGTTGAAACGGGCTGTGGGGGGTTTGGCGCGGGAGGATGTGGAACTGGGCCAGGCTGGGGTTAGAATCCGGATTCGGCGGTCAAAGACCGACCAGGAGGGTAGGGGGTTACGAGTGGAGTTGGTCAGGATAGGGGAGGTGGCAATCTGCCCCGTTAGGTCTGTGGAAAGCTTCCTGCCGTGCGGCCAAAGGTCTCAGGCCCTTACTTACTGCATTTGGATGGCGCTTACCTGTCCAAGTTTCAGTTTGTGACAGTTTTTCGTAAGTGCGTCGTGGTGGCGGGTTTTGACCCAACTAATTTTTCCTCTCACTCCTTCAGTATTGGGGCTGCCACTGAGGCTTCCAGAGCGGGGTTGGGTGTCGAGGCGGTTAGGCGACTTGGGAGGTGAGATTCGGACAGGTTTAAATTGTATGTCCGTCCACAGCTGTTAGATTAATGGGAATTTTTTCTTAGTTTCATGGTTGGGCTGGGGGTTAGGATGGGTTGTTAGTGGTTTTTTCACATGTGTTAATCTTTATTTCTCCTCAGGTTATGAAGTGGGCTTGGTATGGATACTGGGCCACTCATTTTGGGGCCACTACTTTTTTTGGGGAGCAAAGAGAGCGGATATGCGGCCGAACGGCAGGCAGCTTCGCATACCGAGGCAGGAGGCGCAAGTTCGCTGGATCAGGATCCCTGGCATGAGGTGGAACAGGGTAGTGATGGACGAACTTCCGACGGGACGTTTCGCGAACGCGAAATGCGAACGGACCCAAACGTTCGCGAAACCGACCGTTCGCCGCGGGCCCCATTGACTTCAATGGGAGGCGAACTTTGCAAACCTTCATGTCGAATTTGCGGCCACGTGGTAATTATTAGGGGGTAAAACGTAGTCCCACCATCTGGACAATGACATAATACATGTATGAGGTGAATTTGGGATCGATAACTACAAGCATTTTTATTTTATTTGGGAAATTGTTCTAACAATTCAGGACTATGGAGTTAATGAAGGCAATGGAGGAGAGGGAAGGTCAGGGACCAGGGTAGGCAAAGAAGAGGGTGCAGGAGATGATCACCAGCAGCGTGACATACCGGAATGACACATGCACCGTGATAGAGGCATCTGACAGCAGCACCGTAATACAGAGCACTGACAGCAGCACCGTGACATACAGCGCTGACAGCAGCACCGTGACATACAGCGCTGACAGCAGCACCGTGACATACAGCGCTGACAGCAGCACCGTGACATACAGCGCTGACAGCAGCACCGTGACATACAGCGCTGACAGCAGCACCGTGACATACAGCGCTGACAGCAGCACCGTGACATACAGCGCTGACAGCAGCACCGTGACATACAGCGCTGACAGCAGCACCGTGACATACAGCGCTGACAGCAGCACCGTGACATACAGCGCTGACAGCAGCACCGTGACATACAGCGCTGACAGCAGCACCGTGACATACAGCACTGACAGCAGCACCGTAAGCAGCCCCAGGAGGAAGTCAGCACAGCACAGGGATGGTGTGATCCCCTCATAATAAGAACCCCCAGGAGGAAGTCAGCACAGCACAGGGATAGTGTGATCCCTTCATAATAAGAACCCCCAGGAGGAAGTCAGCACAGCACAGGGATATCATAAGCAGCCCCAGTAGAAATATGACACCGCTCAACCTCTTCAAAGAGGAGGGTAGGGGCATATAGTACGGTGTGCTTTTTTGGGTCAAGGAAGTGAGCCAAATGAATTAAGAAGGTCTGTGTGCTTGATTAAAAAAATAGTTTATAGACATATACATGGTCTACTGGTCACATGTGTTGAATTCCTCCGAGATCCATGCCTCATTCATTTTTAGAAATGTGAGGTAGTTAACACTGTGGTGAGCTAGGCGAGTACGCTTATCGGTCACAATCCCCCCTGCTGCGCTGAACGTCCTTTCGGACAGGACACTGGATGAGGGGCAAGCCAACAGTTCGATTGCAAATTGGGCAAGCTCTGGCCAGAGGTCAAGCCTGCCCACCCAGTAGTCTAGGGGTTCATCACTCCTCAGAGCGTCCACATCGGCCGTTAACCCAATGTAGTCGGACACCTGACGGTCTAGGCGTTCCCTGATGCTGGATCCGGATGACACCTGTCGATGGGTCGGCTGAAAGAATGACCTCATATCCGAAGTCACCAACACATCTTCAAACCGGCCTCTTCTTGCAGGCGCTGTTGGATTGGTACCCGCAAATCCTTCTCTGGGAGTGGGAATTGCTCCTCTGCCAGCGCACGCAAAAGCAGAATGCAGCATTTCTCGAAGCAAGGCCTGGAAGTGCTGCATTCTGACAGCCCTCTGCGACGGCGGTAACATTTCCGCCATTTTGTGTTTGTACCGGGGGTCTAAGTACGTTGCCACCCAGTACTGGTCCTTGACCCTCATGCTTTTTATACGGGGGTCCCTATTAAAACACTGGAGCATGAAGGCCCCCATTTGCACTAAAGTGGAAGCGGTGTGGTGGCCTGGCTCCTGCTCATCATCCAGGATAATGTCGTCCTCTTCATTCTCCTCTCCCCATCCTCGCACAACAGGGATCCCAGAAAGGTTTAAAGCATGCTCTTCTTGCTCCTGCTCATCCGCCCCGGCACCATCCTCCTCTGACTCCTCATCAGACTCCTGTTGTTGACTTGTCTCAGATAGAGTAGCCCCCCCTGGGAATTCATCCAGCATTGCGACTTCCTCATCTTCCCGCTCCTGCTCCTCCACAGCCTGATCAATGACACGACGCAATGCACGCTCCAGAAAGAAGGCATAAGGTACCATGTCACTGATGGCGCCATGGCTGCGACTGACCAGTTTGGTGATCTCCTCAAATGGCCGCAGAAGTCTGCATGTGTCGCGCATGAGCAGCCACTGGCGCGGTGAAAAAAAACCCAGCTCCCCAGAACCGTTTCTTTCGCAGAGTTCATACAGGTAGACGTTAACTGCACGTTTCTGCTGGAGCAGCCTATCAAGCATATAGAAGGTTGAGTTCCATCGCGTCGGGCAATCGCAAATAAGACGTCTGACCGGCAGATGGTGTCGCCGCTGAATGTCAGCAAGGCGAGCCATGGCCGTGTAAGATCTTCTGAAATGGGCCGAGATTTTCCTTGCCTGCCGCAAGATGTCCTGGACCCCAGGGTATTTGACAAGGAATCGCTGCACGACCAAGTTTAAGACGTGTGCCATGCACGGCACGTGCGTGATTTTGCCCTGTTTCAATGCGCTAAGCAGATTGGCACCGTTGTCACACACCACTTTACCAACTGTCAAATTGAGCGGTGTTAGCCACTCATCTGCCTGTGAACGCAAAGCTGAAAGGAGTGCCGGGCCAGTGTGGCTCTTTGCTTCCAGGCACAACAGACGCAGCACGGCATGGCAACGTCTCACCTGGCATGTGGAATAGGTTCTGGGGAGCTTGGGCGGTGCAGTGGAAGAGACGCTAGCAGCGGAAAAGGAGGAGGCAGCTGAGGAGGAGAGGGAGGAGGATGGAGTAGGAGGAGGAGAAGAAGAGTCAGGCCTGCATGCAATCCGTGGCGGTAAAACCAAATCTACACGGGTGCCACGGGTTACATGCTTGACGGCCGTCAGAAGGTTCACCCAGTGGGCAGTAAAACTGATATACCTTCCCTGCCCGTGTTTGCTAGACCACGTGTCTGTGGTCAGATGTATCTTGGCACCGACACTGTGTGCCAGAGATACATTCACTTGCCGCTGAACATGGCCATATAGCTCTGGGATGCCCTTCTCTGAGAAATACTTCCTTCCTGGGACCTTCCATTGTGGTGTTCCAATGGCCACAAATTTGCGAAAGGCCTCCGAGTCCACCAGTTTATATGGCAGTAGTTGGCGGGCTATGAGTTCTGACAAGCCAGCCGCCAACCGTTGGGCAAGAGGGTTATCCGGCATCATCATTTTTTTACGCTCAAACATTAGGCCCACGGAAGCCTGCCTTTTTGCAGAAAAATGTGAGCTTGGCGTGATGGAAGGTGGAGTGGAGGACAATTGTGAGGAGAGAGGAGAAGGAGAAGTAGAAGACGAGGCTGGACGGTGAGAGCCTGCAGTGTGGCTTTGTGTGTTCCGTTGCTCCCACTGGGCTCGGTGATGGCTGCTCATGTGCCTTCTTAAGGCGGTCGTCCCTAGGTGAGTATTGGGCTTACCGCGACTAACGCGTTGACTGCAAAGATTGCAGATGGCAACGCTATTGTCAGCAGCGGACACGTTAAAAAAAGCCCACACTGCGGAGCCATGTGCCGGTGTCCTGGGAGCGCCAGATGTGACCGTACATGGTCGATGACTCGCTCCTGATACATTTGCAGTCTGCTTTGTCCCTGCTGTGCAATGTAAGTCATTGCTGCTTCTCCTCCCTATCTGCTGGTCCATATCTCCCTCTGAACTCCCCTCCTCTTCCTCTCTTGTGGGCACCCACGTGACATCACTAGACACGTCATCATCAACGTCACCTTCCCCACCGCTATAAGTAGAGATCTCGGAGTAGGCAGCAACACCGGGGACCAACCTCCTCCTTGGGCTGATCTGGGTACTGGCGTCAGACTGCTGAGTAGCGCTTGTTGCTACCTCCTCTTCCTGATCCAATACCAAGAGTGGCTGCGCATCAGAAATGTCCTCTTGATATGGATCGGAATATAATTCCAGTGACTCAAGCGGAAGGTATGTGGTGGTGGTGGTGGTGGTCGTGTTGTTGGTGGTAGTGTCTTTGGGGGTGCACATAGCAGAGAGTGAAGAAGAGGGTGCAGATCGAGAGGATGAGGAGGGTGCAGAAGAGTAAGGCTGAGCGAGCCACTCAACCAAGTCTGGTGCATCCTTTAAAGTAATTGAACGCACCTTCTGCAACTTCCCACTTTGGCTCAAGCCTGTTGCTCCTGCCCTACCCCTACCACCCCTGCGGAAGGGCCTGCCTCTTCCTCTGCATGTCATTTTTTAAATGACCCTGTGACAAAACTCTTAGTCCCTATACCGCTGAAGGACTGCTGCAGTATAGGTGAGCGGTCAGCAGTGGTGCACGTCAACCCTATCTATTGTGGACCTATAGCGGTCCTTACAGAACAGCAGACTGTACCGCACTCAAGCCTATGTACCGTAGCACCCTATACCAAGTTACCAGTCCTTATAAGAACTTTTGTGGACCAAGCAGGTTGTGTATTAGTGTTTAGCAGACTGTACGTCAGTCCCTATACCGCTGAAGGACTGCTGCAGTATAGGTGAGCGGTCAGCAGTGGTGCACGTCAACCCTATCTATTGTGGACCGATAGCGGTCCTTACAGAACAGCAGACTGTATCGCACTCAAGCCTATGTACCGTAGCACCCTATACCAAGTTACCAGTCCTTATAAGAACTTTTGTGGACCAAGCAGGTTGTGTATTAGTGTTTAGCAGACTGTACGTCAGTCCCTATACCGCTGAAGGACTGCTGCAGTATAGGGCAGCGGTCAGCAGTGGTGCACGTCAACCCTATCTATTGTGGACCGATAGCGGTCCTTACAGAACAGCAGACTGTACCGCACTCAAGCCTATGTACCGTAGCACCCTATACCAAGTTACCAGTCCTTATAAGAACTTTTGTGGAACAAGCAGGTTGTGTGTTAGTGATTAGCAGACTGTACGTCAGTCCCTATACCGCTGAAGGACTGCTGCAGTATAGGGCAGCGGTCAGCAGTGGTGCACGTCAACCCTATCTATTGTGGACCGATAGCGGTCCTTACAGAACAGCAGACTGTACCGCACTCAAGCCTATGTACCGTAGCACCCTATACCAAGTTACCAGTCCTTATAAGAACTTTTGTGGAACAAGTGAGTTGTGAATGTTTAGCAGACTGCAGCAGAAGGGCAGCAGTCAAGTATAATATCCTTTCTATATTTGGAAGAAAGAATATTATACATGTACAAGCCTATTACTGTACCACTGATACCAGTCCTGAAAAGAACCTTTGTGGAACTAATAATAACAGCAAGTCTTTAAAATTACCCTCACTGCCTGACAACACTGCTTCCTTCCTGTCCCTATACAAATTGGCAAAAAAAGAGAACGATTAGTGGTTACTGGAACAGCTCTTTTGTGGACCTTGATAGTAACAGCTAATGATGATGATGATGATGATGATGATGAAAGACTAATCTGGCTGTCCCTGTAGCATACACCGTCCTTTCCCTTTCTCTAAACTAACAAAAGACACTCAGGCTGCTGCAAGAATCAGCAGCACAGCAAACCTATCAACACCTAACACCTATACCAGTCCTGAAAAGAACTTTTGTGTACCAAATAGCTAGTGGTTTATCTCTCCCTACTCCACACAGGAACCTGTCCCTATCTTAACAGAAGAAAGAATGTAAAATGGCCACCGGATCGGGTGTATTTATAGGTTAGGGGGAATGTACAAGTGTCCATGTGCTGTCATGTCTCAATTGGCTGTCCTGTATCACATGATAAACGTGTCACCAAAGGTTAAAGCTCTTGTATACATTAAACACGTAAGTCCGCCGCGGCGAACGACGGAAAAAGGCGTTCGAACGTGCGGACCGCGAATGTCGGAAATTCGCCGCGAAACGACCGCCGGGCGAACCGTTCGGCCATCACTAGAACAGGGTGCTTGGAGAAGTGCATAGGTTTTCACGCCTGGACAGTCACCCGATGTGTTGCTTTTTCATGTGGGAGGCAATGACATGGGGGCCAGGTCGATGAGAGATCCCATCCAGGATATAAAGTGCGTTTTTTTTACGGTTAAAAGCTGCTTACCCTAATATGGTGATGGTTTGGTCGGACATGGTGGGTAGGATGGCTTGGAGGTGGGCCATATCGGACAAGAAGGTAGACAGGGCCAGGATGAAGGTCAACAAGGAGGTCAGCAAGTTCTTCATCAGAAATGGAGGCCTTGCAGTCAGACATAGGAAATTAGAAATTGAAACGTGGAGGTATTTGAGGAGCGACGGCATCCATTTAAATGACGTCGGGACGGATCTGTGGACGTTAGGCTTGCAGGAGGGCATTCAGCGAGGGCTGCGCGTGTGGAGGTGCCCAAAAGGGTAAGGCTTTACCCCTTTCGGGCTGTGGTGGTTCTTTGGGAATTTTAAGGAAATAATGGGAGGTACGGGTAGTAAACTGTTGTACCCATCCATGGATGGGGGTGGTTTAATGGTACTTCCAGGTTACGAGGGGCTAACCTGGAAGGGTTAAAAGGGGTAGGTCACTGCGACAATTTGGGTATAGCCTCCAAGACAGGGGATTCCGTCTGGAGGTCAAGAGGTCAAAAGTTCAAAGTCGTTCGCAGTGACCAGTATGTTATAATGCTAGTACCCATGACCCGTTTAAAGGCTGGGAAGGTTTACGGTTATTTTAAAGTTATTTATGTAATTTATGAAACAGATTTGTTAAATAAATTACGTCCGGATGGCCATTTAATCCATATGTAGTCCAGTCGTTTGTTTAAGGTGGGTTACGGGAAGTGGAGAAGGGAAATTGTAGGAGTGAAAGGTATAGAATACACTGGGCTTAGAGTCCTACAGATGTCATGTTTTAAGGGGGCTTTCCTAATCTACACACTCTAAGGTGGCCAATCAACTGATGAAATCCTCCAGGATCCCCTCATTTATAAAATATATGTCTCTTAATATCTTGTGTGTGAGTGTGTGAAAAAAAAAATGATGTAGGCGTAAATGGTGTGGTAGAAATGATAGAACCTCTCAAATAAAAAAAATAAAAAAATCATGATTATGACTGCCAAACTCCATTAACATATTAAAATTTTTATATGGGACACTGGATCAAAGCTATACATATACAAAAAAAATATGTATGAGTGACAGTGGAATAATTAACTTCTGGCCAAGAGGTATAGAATAAAACTAGTACTGTTACCACTGGTGAATAAATGCACCTTTCTTCTAACATACAGTGCATTTTCAACATTATATTGCAGCCTGATACTACAGTTGTTTAACCCTTTTGCTGCCTGGCCCATATGCCATACAGACCTGAATGGGGGGTGGTGGTGGTTTACACACACTTGTGTAAACCTGACAAGCAGACTGCCTCCTATCAGATTGAAGCATTTGGGCAGCTGTGTTGCAGCCTGATGATTTCACACATACCCGTTTACATACACGTGTCCCCACAATGTATGCCAAGTTTTGCTTGCCCATCTGCAGGCCTGGGACCAGCAAAGTAGGTGCTCCTGGGTAGGTGAGAAGTAGCATTGCAGACACATGTCCCTGGCCAATACTTCCAAAAAAAGCTAAATGTGATATAATGCAATCTGCATTGCATTACATTTAGTGGAGCACAGGGGAGACATTGGGGGCCTTTTACCCCTTGAATGTCTCATTAAAGAGAACCGGTTACCAAAAAAAATCATCACGTTATAGGGAAAAAAAACATTAAGTGAATGGAAATTTTTGTAAATTGTAAAAAAAGTTATGTTGCACCCAATCCTATATAATCCTTTTTCAGAAAAATGTCACACACACACAACCCCACATATACACATGTACTAACTTAAACACACATGGGGATACCTACTAGAGCTGCGCGATTCTGGAAAAAATGAGAATCACAATTTTTTTGCTTAGAGAATGGCCTCCATAATTCCTAAATGCAAATTGTTTGGCACAACCAGGACTCTACCAAGAGCTGTTCACCCCGCCAAACTGATCAATAAGCCTTAGTAAGAGAAGTGACCATGAACCTGATGGTCACGCTGACTCACTTCCAGAGATTCTGTGTGGAGATGGACAAGGTTCTAAACCAGGGGTTGTCAACTCCTGTCCTTTGGATCCACTAACAGGCCAGATTTTAAGTATTAGCTTAGAGAGATGCAGATTAGAACACTGCAATCACTGAGCAGAAAATTATCTCACCTCTATAGTATTTCAGTTATGTTACAAACCTGGTCTGCTAGTGGGTTCTGAGGACAACTATTCTAAAAGGACAACCATCACTGCAGCCTTATGCTGCTCTTGGCTTTATGGCTGGATGGAAGCATCTCTTAATTGTAAAACACAGAAAAGCCCATTTGGAGTATTTTGCAAACTTTCATTATGAGGTACTGAGTGTAAATGAATGCTAAAAAAATATTATTTAAACAACTGTAGTATTAGGCTGCAACATAACATTTAAGAAAGTGAAGGGGGGTCTGAATACTTTATGAATGTCCTGTATGCACCTTCAACTGTATAATTCAAAAAGGCAAAAGTCCACAGGTATGAAGTGCCCAATCCAAATGTGGTATATAGAAAACACTCAAATATTTGATATATATATATTTTATGCAAGAAACAGCTTCACCTGCAATGCTTTGCAAGTTTCTTCTGAAGTGCAAATTCGCTCGAAAAACAGGGCGCGCTTGTGGTCGCAGCTGACATTTAAGTTTTACAGACTGAAAACATTTTAGGGCAAAATGGAAAATTGCGGTGTTATGTTAAAATTATGATAAACAGCTTAACCCCTTAAGCCCCGGACTAATTGTCAGCCTAAGGACCAGAGGTCTTTTTACAATTTCGCACTGCGCTGCTTTAACTGGTAATTGCACGGTCATGCATGTTGTACCCAAACAAAATATGCGTCCTTTTCTTCCCACAAATAGAGCTTTCTTTTGATGGTATTTTATTGCCTCTGCGATTTTTTTTTTTACGATATAAAAGGAAAAAGACTAAAAATGTTGAAAAGAAAAATATTTTCTACTTTTTGTTATAAGAAAAATCAAATAAACTAAATTTTAGTCATACATTTAGGCCGAAATGTATTCAGCCACACGTCTTTAGTAAAAAAAATATCAATAAGCGTATATTTTTTTTTTTGCGCAAAAGTTATAGCGTCTACAAACTAGAGTGCATTTTCTGGAATTTACACAGCTTTTAATTCATGACTGCCTATCTCATTTCTTGAGGTGTTAAAATGGCAGGGCAGTACAACTCCCCCAATGACCCCATTTTGGAAAGTAGACACCCCAGGGAAATTGCTAAGGGGCATGTTGAGCCCATTGAATTCGTTTTTTGTCCCAAGTGATTGAATAATGACACAAAAAAAAAGTTTACAAAAAGTTGTCACTAAATGATATATTGCTCACACATGCCATGGTTATATGTGGAATTGCACCCCAAAATATATTCTGCTGCTTCTCCTGAGTACGGGGATACCACATATGTGGGACTTTTTGGGAGTCTAGCCGCGTGCGGCTCCCCGAATCCCAATCACTGCCTTCAGGATTTCTAAGGGGGCAAATTTTTGATTTCACTCCTCACTACCTATCACAGTTTTGAAGGCCACAAAATGCCAAAATAGCACAAACCCCCCCCCCAAATGACCCCATTTTAGAAAGTAGACACGTCAAGCTATTTACTGAGAGGAATGTTGAGTCCATGAAATATTTTATATTTTGCCACAAGTTGCAGGAATATTACAAACTTTTTTTTTTTTTATTTGCACAAAGTTGTCACTAATGATATATTACTCACACATGCTATGGGCATAAGTGAAATAAATTCTGCTGCTTCTCCTGAGTAAGGGGATACCACATGTGGGGGACTTTTTGGGAGCCTAGCCACGTATCGGACCCCGAAAACCAAGCACTGCCTTCAGGATTCAAATATAAAACGCTACCAAAAATAACTGTTAGCGATTGCAGGGATCAGGCCTGACTCTGCGAACGCTGCAGTTATGTGTTTAGTGTTTTGTAAGTGACAGTGACCGATCGATACTGCATTTGGGTGGGCTGGGCGTGGGGTCAAAACGCAGGTGCTAGCAGGTATCTGGGCTGATCCTGCTAACAATGCGTTTTTTTGGAACCCTAAACTGCTGAGGACGCTAGTATAGATCTGATCAGATCAGATATTGATCTGTTCAGATAATATACCACTACGGGAGGTGTATGCCTACTTGCACGGGGTAGCCCCCAGGGTACGGCCGCTGGGGGTGGAGTCGGAGCTGTGGGGTCCGGGGCAGACCCCCCTGTGGCAGGAGAGAGGGAGTGCAGTCAGGCAGGTCAGGAGGCCCTGGGGGGTTTGTTGCGGGGACTCAAAGATCTGGTGCAAAAGTTTAAGCAGCGGGGTGCAGGCGGACCGGCTCACGCGTTGTCCCAGGCGCATACGCCTGTGTCCGGCACAGCTGGAGGGGTGACTGGGGTGCAGACCGCCCCCGCCAGTTCCGCAGGGTCATCGGTTGTTGAGCCGTTGATGGCCCAGCAGATGGGGGCACTGTAAAACAGGCTGACATTACTGCAGACTCGGTCCGTTTGGCGGATGCGGCGAAGAGTGAGGTATACGTCTGCTTCGAGGGCCCTCTCGGAGCACACCTGAAGGCCGAGGTGAAAGAGAAGATTTGGAAAGGTGAGTACACCGAAATTTTCACCTTGTTGCCGCTGAAAAAGTTCAACCTGGACAGGTTGAAGCCCGAGGAATGGAAGAAGGAGGATGAGGAGAAGCGTCGGTACAGGTTAATCCCGCGTACCTTTGCCAACTGGCTACAGGCATTCGCGATCCTGGCGAGCGTCATGGGAGAACGGACACCGGAGCACTGTTCGGCGCTGTTCGTGTATTTGGAAGCCATCAGGGAAGCGCAGAGGACATATGGTGGTACGGCCTGGCTTCGCTATGATGAGCAGTTTAGACAACGTATGGCAGTTCGACCGTCTCTTCGCTGGGATCACAAGGACATTAGCCTGTGGATGAAGCTCATGACAGCGGCGCGGGCTCCTAACCCGTTTTTTCAGCCGGGGGTCGGAATTTCGACAACCTCAGGACAGCCGACCGAGAAACGATGGGGTTTTTGCTGGCAGTTTAAGGCAGGCACCTGTAAGTTTGGGGCCAACTGTCGGTTCAAGCACTTATGTTCCGGTTGCAGGGGTACGCACGCTCTCTCCAAGTGTTTTAAGAAGGGGAGCGGGTGTCCCGGAGATATTGCGCATAAGAGGGACGACGCCGGTGCGAGTGGAAGGGATGTTGCCTTTCCTCAGTAGATACCCCAACCGGGCGGGAGCGAAATTGTTGGAAGACGGTTTTACTTCCGGTTTCAAGATCCCATGTACATTGACCTGGGCTCCACCCCTGGCTAAGAATTTGAAGTCCGCATTACAACACTCAGCTGTTGTTGCTGAAAAACTAGGCAAAGAGGTATCCTTAGGCCGCATGGCCGGCCCATTCAGTGAGGCGCCTTTCCCGGACCTGGTGGTTTCGCCTCTCGGTGTGGTGCCAAAGAAGGAACCTAATAAGTTTAGGCTGATCCATCACCTGTCATTCCAAAAAGGGGGTTCTGTGAACGACGCTATCCCCCCGGAAGAGTGTGCAGTGACATACACTTCTTTTGATGCGGCGATCGCTTGGGTTCGGCGCTACGGCCGAGGGGCCTTGATGGCGAAGTTGGACATCGAATCAGCCTTTTGCCTGCTTCCTGTGCACCCGGACAGTTTTAGACTTCTTGGCTGCACATAGGAGGGGGGGGGGGGTTTATGTGGATCGATGCCTTCCTGCGCCTTTTTTGAGCAATTCAGCTCGTTTTTGGAGTGGGCCGTCCGTGACGTGTCGGGCATCAACTCGGTAGTCCATTATTTGGACGACTTCCTATGTGTTGGCCCGGCGGGCACCACGGTGTGTGCTGTTCTTTTGGGGACGCTTCAACATTTGGCGGAGCGTTTTGGAGTCCCTTGGCTCCAGGGAAGACAGAGGGGCCCAAGGCCTGCATCACATTTTTGGGGATCGTGATCGATTCCGCAAGAATGGAGTGCAGGCTACCATTGGACAAGCTGACGACACTTCAGGAGGAACTATGTGGGATGATTGGAGTGCGTAAGGTGCAACTGCGGTGGTTGCAGTCGCTGCTAGGGAAGTTGAACTTCGCCTGTTGGATTATGCCCATTGGGCGGGTTTTCTGTCGCTGGCTGTTGGCAGCTACCTCGGGTATCCGGTCCCCCAACATTTTGTGACCCTCAATCATGATCACAGAGCGGACTTGGAAGTCTGGCAAGGGTTTTTGGAGACCTTTAATGGCCGGGCACTGTGGATGTCCAGCCCGATCAGTAATTTTGACCTGGAATTGTTCACGGACGCTGCGGGTTCCACGGGGTTTCGGAGCATTTTTTAAGGGACCATGGTGCGTGGCACGATGGCCGTCAGAGTGGTCTGAGGCGGGGTTGTTAAAAAATCTGGTTCTGTTGGAACTGTTCCCTATTGTCGTGGCTGTGGAAATTTGGGGGGAGGCGTTTCGTAACCTGAAAGTGAGGTTTAATTGCGACAATCTGGGGGTGGTGCAGGTAGTGAATCGGTCCCCACAATGTATGCCAAGTTTTGCTTGCCCATCTGCAGACCTGGGACCAGCAAAGTAGGTGCTCCTGGGTAGGTGAGAAGTAGCATAGCAGACACATGTCCCTGGCCAATACTTCCAAAAAAAGCTAAATGTGATACAATGCAATCTGCATTGCATTACATTTAGTGGAACACAGGGGAGACATTGGGGGCCTTTTACCCCTTGAATGTCTCATTAAAGAGAACCGGTTACCCCAAAAAATCATCACGTTATAGGGAAAAAAAAACATTAAGTGAATGGAAATTTTTGTAAATTGTAAAAAAAGTTATGTTGCACCCAATCCTATATAATCCTTTTTCAGAAAAATGTCACACACACACAACCCCACATATACACATGTACTAACTTAACCACTTTCAGACCGGACCATTTTGCTGGTAAATGACCAGAGGTCTTTTTACACTTTGGCACTGCGCTGCTTTAACTGGTAATTGCGCGGTCATGCAATGTTGTACCCAAACAAAATTTGCGTCCTTTTCTTCCCACAAATAGAGCTTTCTTTTGATGGTATTTGATTGCCTCTGCGATTTTTATTTTTTGCGATATAAACGTAAAAAGACCGCAAATTTTGAAAAAAAATGATATTTTCTACTTTTTGTTATTAGAAAAATCCAATAAACTCAATTTTAGTCATACATTTAGGCCAAAATGTATTCAGCCACATGTCTTTGGTAAAAAAAAAGTCAATAATTGTATATTTATTGGTTTGCGCAAAAGTTGTCACATCTACAAACTAAGGTACGTTTTCTGGAATTTACGCAGCTTTTAGTTTACGACTGCCTATCTCATTTCTTGAGGTGCTAAAATGGCAGGGCAGTACAAAACCCCCCCAAATGACCCCATTTTGGAAAGTAGACCCCCTAAGGAAATTGATAAGAGGCATGTTGAGCCCATTGAATATTTTATTTTTTTGCCTCAAGCGATTGAATAATGACAAAAAAAAAATTTTTTTTTTTTTTTTACACAAAGTTGTCACTAAATGATATATTGCTCACACATGCTATGGGCGTATGTGAAATGACACCCCAAAATAAATTCTGCTGCTTCTCCTGAGTATGGGGATACCACATATGTGGGACTTTTTGGGAGCCTAGCCGCGTACGGGGCCCCGAAAACCAAGCACCGCCTTCAGGCTTTCTAAGGGCGTAAATTTTTGAGTTCACTTCTCACTACCTATTACAGTTTTGAAGGCCATAAAATGCCAAGATGGCACAAAACCCCCACAAATGACCCCATTTTAGAAAGTAGACACCCCAAGCTATTTGCTGAGAGGCATGTTGAGTTCATGGAATATTTTATATTTTGCCACAAGTTGCGGGAAAATTACAAACTTTTTTTTTTATTATTTTTTTTTAACAAAGTTGTCACTAAATGATATATTGCTCATGAATGCCATGGGCATATGTGAAATGACACCCCAAAATAAATTCTGCTGCTTCTCCTGAGTACGGGGATACCACATATGTGGGACTTTTTGGGAGCCTAGCCGCGTACGGGGCCCCGAAAACCAAGCACCGCCTTCAGGCTTTCTAAGGGCGTAAATTTTTGAGTTCACTTCTCACTACCTATTACAGTTTTGAAGGCCATAAAATGCCAAGATGGCACAAAACCCCCACAAATGACCCCATTTTAGAAAGTAGACACCCCAAGCTATTTGCTGAGAGGCATGTTGAGTCCATGGAATATTTTATATTTTGCCACAAGTTGCGGGAAAATTACAAACTTTTTTTTTTTTTTTCACAAAGTTGTCACTAAATGATATATTGCTCACGCATGCCATGGGCATATGTGAAATGACACCCCAAAATAAATTCTGCTGCTTCTCCTGAGTATGGGGATACCACATATGTGGGACTTTTTGGGAGCCTAGCCGCGTACGGGGCCCCGAAAACCAAGCACCGCCTTCAGGCTTTCTAAGGGCGTTACAGTTTTGAAGGCCATAAAATGCCAAGATGGCACAAACCCCCCCCAAATGACCCCATTTTGGAAAGTAGACACCCCTAAATTTAGGGGTACACTAGTGAGACTAGGTAATAAATGGCGGGTGCCCTGAAACTATAAAAAAATAACTAACCAACCAGCGTCACCTGTAACAGTTATATGGTGATCACTGGTGAAAGGGTTAACTAGGGGGCAATTAGGGGGCTTTATGCGGTAGTATATGGGGGTCCCTGGCGCTATAAAAAGCTGCAGCGAACCTAAATACCTACCTGCCTAACTAGCGTCACCTGTGACACTAATACAGCGATCAGAAAAACGATCGCTTATTAGGCTGGGTTCACACTGGAGCGATGCGGGAACGCCACGAATGCGCGGCGGGTTCCCGCATCGCATGCCTCCCGGCGGCAGTTCACACTGCCCTATGCGAACTGCTGGGAGTGTCAGTGAAATGTTACTGACACCCCCAGATCAGTTCGCATATCGCAGTGCGATCTGCAAACTCGGATCGCATGGTGTGAACACCCATGCGATCCGATTCTGCTGCGGGCCAAAAAAAGGGTCCCGTGCGAATTTGCGGCGGGTGCGGCGAATGGCTGAACTCGAATCGCACAGAGATCGGATGTGATTTGCACTGCAGTGCGGTGCGAATCACATCCGTTCTCATAAACCGCTGCAATGTGAACCCAGCCTTAGTGACACTGGCGACGGGGGGTGATCACGGGGTTAAACCTTTATTGGGGGGGTTAGGGGGGTACCTTAGAACTAAAGGGGGCTAACCCTAACTGCCCTAACAGTTATTAGTCACAAATGACACCCGCCGGGTGATCAGGGGGTTAAACCTTTATTAGGTAATAAATGGCGGGTGCCCTGAAACTATAAAAAAATAACTAACCAACCAGCGTCACCTGTAACAGTTATATGGTGATCACTGGTGAAAGGGTTAACTAGGGGGCAATCAGGGGGCTTTATGCGGTAGTATATGGGGGTCCCTGGCGCTATAAAAAGCTGCGGCGAACCTAAATACCTACCTGCCTAACTAGCGTCACCTGTGACACTAATACGGCGATCAGAAAAATGATCGCTTATTAGGCTGGGTTCACACTGGAGCGATGCGGAAACGCCGCGAATCCGCGGCGGGTTCCCGCATCGCATGCCTCCCGGCGGCAGTTCACACTGCCCTATGCGAACTGCTGGGAGTGTCAGTGAAATGTTACTGACACCCCCAGATCAGTTCGCATATCGCAGTGCGATCTGCAAACTTGGATCGCATGGTGTGAACACCCATGCGATCCGATTCTGCTGCGGGCCAAAAAAAGGGTCCCGTGCGAATTTGCGGCGGGTGCGGCGGGTGTGGCGGGTGCGGCGAATGGCTGAACTCGAATCGCACAGAGATCGGATGTGATTTGCACTGCAGTGCGGTGCGAATCACATTCGTTCTCATAAACCGCTGCAATGTGAACCCAGCCTTAGTGACACTGGCGACGGGGGGTGATCACGGGGTTAAACCTTTATTGGGGGGGTTAGGGGGGTACATTAGAACTAAAGGGGGCTAACTCTAACTGCCCTAACAGTTATTACAGTCACAAATGACACCAATGCAAAAAAAAAAAAAAAAATGACATTGGTGTCACTGTGACTGGGGGGGCAGGGGTAATTGGGGGGGTGATCGGGGGGTAAAGGGGGGGTGTGAGTGTGCCTGGCATGTTCTACTGTGTGTGTAGAGTGTTGGTGCAACTTACTGATCCGCTCTCCTCCGTGTCGGAACGAAAAATACCGACACGGAGGAGAGAATACATCACTTCCTCTCCTGTGTTTACATTACAGGAGAGGAAGTGATGTCACCGGGGATTTCTATTCGTCGGGAGCGATCGCGAGGGGGTGGCCATGAATGAATGGCCGTCCCCTCGTCCGGGATCGCTCCCGAACGAATACCGACCGCCGCAGGCACCGGGCGGGGGCCCGATCGGGCCCCCGACCCGCGGGAGGCAAGGGACGTACATGTATGTCCTTATGCCTGCCCGTGCCATTGTACCGACGTACATCGGCGTGCGGCGGTCGGCAACTGGTTAAACACACATGTGAAGGGATATTTAGCTTAACCGCTTTCATTATTTAAGAAATTTGGTTTTCATTTTGTGTCTCTCTCTAACATCCACCTCACAAAATGTATGCTCAAGTTTTGCTAGTCTAGTTTCGTTTCCCATGTTACTGTTATCTTCTTTCAGTTGTTTCGTTTCTTGGAAAGCACATGATTTTGAGGAATTGCTAGTTTCACTTTTATTGTAGGCTGTACTTGTTTATGATTGGATAATCTGTATGACACGTTCAAAGGGCGGTACTTTCTGAAAGCCCCCTTTAAATATTCACACCAAAGAATAAAGATTAGATTTGCTCGGAGAGACTTTGTTGTTTTGTGTCATTGTCTCAATGGGCTAATCTCCCAGGCCTGTGTGGGGATTGAACGTCACACTTTGACAGACATGAAGGGGTTAAGAAATCACTTTTAGACAATCTACATTTCCTTCAGTTTGGGGGCTCGTCCGGGGTCGATTATAATATATGTCTATATGGTGAGTTGAATTGATATATGTATCTCTCACTGTGACATCTATTTAAAAAATCGTTCTTTGAACCTGTGATTTATGTAGAAGTTGTTTTCAGACCTCGTTGATAAGTTTAACTGCTCTGAGAAGCAGTAAAAAAAGCTGTTCTGAGTTAACAGTGATAAAGCCTTGGGTGGGCTTTAATGGACTCTGAGAAGTTCATTTAATAAGACTGCTTTAAGAAGCAGCACCTGTTCCCGTGTGAACAGGTAGAGAAGCCTTGGGTGGGCTTTAATGGACTCCGTGAAGTTCATTTAATAAGACTGCTTTAAGAAGCAGCACTTGTTCCCGTGTGAACAAGGAGAAAGCTCTGGGGGGGCTTTCACGGACTCTGAGAAGTTCGTAGGAAAATGATTTATACAGTACTGTAATTATAAGAAAAAGTCTGCTAAAGTGTGACGGACAAAACCCTTCTCTTTGCTTATCTTCCTATCGCCTGTAGAAGTTTATAAGATGATCTGTTAACTGTTTGTGTGGAATTTGTCAGCGTTGTAAGGTAAGACGACGCTTTCCACTGCACTGTGTTATAAGGGTACGTAAATAAAAGGCGACAGACGCATCTTGCGGTGAACTCCCGGCTCCTTTTTGTGATTGATGGAAGTTCCCCAACCGAGACGTAGAGCGATGCTACAGTATCCGGTGATGTATTTATGTTTTCTCTTAATGATTTACATATGAATGTTTTGACTCCAATGTATGAGATAGTGAGCATAGTAGCAGTGTTAATAACACTCTCTTAAGGTAATACATAAATTGGCATAGTCGGTAGTATACTCTGAGGCTAACTTTTGATCAAAACATGCTATTTGAATAATTCTTTTTGCTACTGACATCTCTTGCACAGGGGAAGTCAGGTGCAAAATTTGGACATTTGGCTTTTTGCCAACAGGGTTCAAGTGCTAATATCTCACTGACCGTAATAGATAGTGAGGAATTGTTTGCGGCATTGGCACTACAGCAATTGAAAGTAGTGTTTGAACCTGTTGGCACGCTGCCAAAAAATTTGAAATATAAATAAAAATTGTTTGGTTATAAAAATAAGAAAAGTAATAATGCACAAAGCTTGCTTGTGATCAGGGGAACCTCCGGCCATAAGGAGTGCTTGTTGGAATTTTGCCAAAAAAAATAAATAAATAAAAAATAAATAAAAAGTCAAGGAAATAAAAGTCAGAATGTTTAGAAAGAAAAATAAGGATGAAAATAAACATGCTGTGGAGATCCCCGGCTGGACCGAGGCTCCCTATAGCATCCTAGCCACAACATTGTCCACAATGGGTTTAACAGAGACATGAGATGGTGGATTTAAGGGTTAAATCAATGTTTTCTATGCATGTACCATGCACCCCCCTCCTCCCCCTTACATTCCACAACCAGATAAGAGTTTCATGAAAGACTTCATTACATGAGGACACACAGTAAATATCAGAGTGGGCTACAAGCACAATAACTGATTTCTGACAGCGAAGGATGCTGCAGGATGTTTTGACATCCTTAAACAAACTAGTGCAGACACATTATCAAAATGATTTCTCAGGAAATAAAAGGGGTAACTTTTATAAAAGGGAGGGGGCAAGGACAAAGAGGGGGTTACACACAGAGACAACCAAGAGGGAAATTGTCTCGCCCTACATTAACATTAACCCAGTAAGATGGCAAATGGTGACTATAGGTTTGTACAAGACCTAAGGGCCATCAATAGCCTAATGGTACCGATTGCCCCAATAGTGCCTGATGTGTCATCAATACTGCCATACCACAGGATGCTGAGTATTTTACTGTGATTAATTTATTGAATGCTTTTTTTTATTTCCGTCCCTGTGGATGAGGAGACACAGCCAATCTTTGCTTTCTAACTAACATGGTGTAGAATGCCCCAGGGCTATGTAGACTCCTCTGCAGTCTATTCCATTGTCCTCCAAACTACTCTCAGAGCTTGGATACCAGGACACTGTTCATCCCTGCTGCAGTATGTGGCTCCTCATCTGCAGTTCTACTCGGTGGCCGCCCTGGAGGATGGGAGGGATCTTTTGAAATGTTTTTTTGAAAGTGGTCACAAAGTGTCAAAGAAATTATTGCAATGGTGTCAGGAAATGGTTGCATATCTTGGTTGTGTACTCTCAAAAGGAGAAAGGAAAGTCAATCACAAAAGAGCTATGGTTCTTGTGGGTCTGCCCCGCCCACTTACTAAGAAAGACATGCTTACCTTTCTTGGTATGATTGGTTACTGCCGCCAATGAATACCTGACTGTTCCTACTATGACAATCTCCTGAGACAAGCCATAGGTTCAGACATGCCAGACTGTATAAAATGGTCAGATGAAATGTGCAATGCTTTTGTGTATTTGAAAAATGCTATGGTAATGGCTCCAGGGCTCAGCCTCCCTAATTATGGAAAAATGTTTTATTTGTTTGCAAGGGAAAATTGTAAGACTTTGTCAGGTGTCCTCGCTCAGGAGCATGGAGGCAAGTTGCGCCCTATTTTTTTTTTTTTCCTCAAAGATGGTTCCGATGCAGGTTCAGGGCATGCCTGTGTGTCTCGGAGCTCTCGTGTCCTGTGCGATGATGGTTCAGATGACCACTTCTTTCACTCTCTCTGGGGCACGACACGACACTTCACACCACCAACAATGTATCAATCCTATTGAAAAATGTACATACACAGCACGTCTGCTCAGAGGTTGAGTGGCTATGAGGTGATCGTGCTGTCTAATCCAAAATTGCACATCAAATATGCTTCTCCCACTGCAGGACTAGCACCAATCTTAAATGCCCTTTAGAATTAAAAGGAGAGCAGGATGAGGTTCTGCCACAACATGATTGCATAAACCTCATTCACCAAGACACATCACCCAGGTCTGATTTATCTTTCACAGCACTGCAGAGCACACACAGGCCAACAAACAGATAGCCAAGGGCAATGCTCTGGCTGGTTTAGCTGCTAAACAAGCTGATATTTCACAAAATGCACAGATCTAAATGCCCATGCTAGCCCCAGAATTGCCCTTCTATGATCAGGTTCTTTCAGATTTGCAGGGATGTGCAGAAGAAGCTGATCTCAGGGATTGGGACAAAATAAGTGTGCAGAAAGATCCAAAGACTGGACTTCTCTGCAAAGAGGGGAAGCCATGTATACCAGTAGCTAGTGCATCACTTTTTATTTCTCAGTACCATGGAATAGGTCACAGAGGCTGGAAGGCCACTTGTGAACTATTGGAGAAATATTTTTATTTTTCAGAACTTTCCTGGAGGGTTAAAGATTATGTATCAAGATGCATCACATGTATCAGGAGCAACCCACACAAGGCCAAACACTCCTTTTACACATTTTCAGACTGACTTCACACACATGGCCAAACTAGGCAAAAGACAGAAATATCTTTTGGTAATTGTGAACATTTTCTTAAGATGAGTTGAACTTTTTGTAACCACAAAAGAAGATGCACAAACAGTAGTGAGGATCCTCATTCAGGAAATCATTCCTCGATGGGGATGCCCACTTCAAATAAACTCAGACAATGGACCTGCATTTGTATCAAGGGTCTGCCAAAAACTCTCAAGATAGAATTGTAGTTTCACATTCCCTACCACCCTCAAAGCTCAGGGATAATAGAAAGAACGAACAGAACAATTAAAAAGACAAAATAAGAAAGGCCACAGGAGGAATCTTTGCCAACTGGAAGAAGGTCCTCTCAGCAGTCCTGGCAGAAATAAGAATGACCCCTTCCAAGACAACAGGGTATTCACCTTTTGAAGTCTTGATGGGTCTACCTTTCCCCACCCCATAGGCCAGAGCACCTTTAATGATGGAAAAGGTAGATTTAGACTTAATACAGGAAGAATATGTAAGGAAATTGGTTGAAACATTCGATACAGTTGAGAGAAATGTTGCTCGCACCTCTCCTTTTTCTTCACAGGAAGCTACTCACCTCTTTAAGGTGGGAGACACCGTGGTGGTCCAATAGCTGAACAGAAGTAAGAAGCAAGAGTATCCCTATGGACCTCCTACCACAGTGGTTGCAGTGACCAGAACAGCCATCCCAGTGGAAAATTGCCAGTCCTGGATCCATGCCAACAGAGTGAAAAAGGTTGCCCAAAGCCCCAAGAGCTGGAAGGAGATCTTGGATACAGGAGACCCTCAAGCCGAAGTCCAAGCAGAGGAAGGAGGAATTCCTGGGAAAGCAGGTCCGGCCAGAGAAGATGACCTCGCTTATTTCACCACAGACTTCTGGCAAGGCATTTTGCCTCCTGATCCTGATCTCTCTGACAGTGTTCCTACCCACCTGAAGATTTGGGTGCAATTAAAAGTATCTGTGGGAACACACACACACACACATACACACACACATACACACAAGAGAGCATTACAGTGACACAAGCTAGAATCAAGAGAGAGACTGGAGATAGTTCTACTGATAAGATGCTTTTGCTAAAATGTAAGTATGCTTATGCTCGGGAAAAAATCAGGGTATGAAGAATGTAGGATATGTAACAAATTACATCCTAGCACTGCCTGAATTTCCCTTTTGTCTGTACCTTTAAATATTTCCTCCTTTCGCAACGAGACTCCTCCTCCGGTATTCCTGACTAACATATCCACTCTGTACATAAACAACTTTGTTACCTTTCCAATAGCAGGTAGAAGTCATTCCCCTGATTGGTGTTTTAATTTAGGGAATGAGACACAGACTAACCCTTCTTTCTGCAGCAGGTCAATATTTAACATCAAGATGTGGGAATGCCTGCTCACTGTTTCAAGTATCTGACCCAGGGCTAAACTGAACTTTGCATAACTTTTCTTCTTTCCCTAAAAATGTAGGTGAAATATTGCACCAATAATCGTGACACAGGACAAGTACACTCATGAGATTGTCGCTAAGAGACCTTTTGCACTAGGACAAAGTATTTATGTATGTTGTGGGAAAGTGTGTTATCCCTGGGTGCCCCTTCATGTTAAGGGATGGTGTTACCTTGCATACTTGGTACCTGTCATGGGAGTGGTGGGGGATGATAAAAGGGGACATCCCTTAGAGGTCAGCTCCAGCAGGAAGCTAGGGACATTGCTAAAACATGGAGCCCATTTGCCAATGCAGGATTTGGGCTTGGAGGTATATTTTCATGGTTAAAAGACATTGTCCTTGTTATTGTTATGATATTTATCCTTGCTCTGATTCTTTACCTCTGCTTTAAGTGTTACACTTGCATAGTTGCACGCCTTCAATCTCCCGATAAGGTTCTATCCTACATGACATACATGAAGAGTTATCAGGCAATCAACGCCACAACCCCAAAGAAGTATTAAGACACAACATAGAATGTAGAGATCATCTTATATGATCTAAGAGGGGATTGAAGGGATATTTAGCTTAACCGCTTTCATTATTTAAGAAATTTGGTTTCCATTTTGTGTCTCTCTCTAACATCCACCTCACAAAATGTATGCTCAAGTTTTGCTAGTCTAGTTTCGTTTCCCATGTTACTGTTATCTTCTTTCAGTTGTTTCGTTTCTTGGAAAGCACATGATTTTGAGGAATTGCTAGTTTCACTTTTATTGTAGGCTGTACTTGTATATGATTGGATAATCTGTATGACACGTTCAAAGGGCGGTACTTTCTGAAAGCCCCCTTTAAATATTCACACCAAAGAATAAAGATTAGATTTGCTCGGAGAGACTTTGTTGTTTTGTGTCATTGTCTCAATGGGCTAATCTCCCAGGCCTGTGTGGGGATTGAACGTCACACTTTGACAGACATGAAGGGGTTAAGAAATCACTTTTAGACAATCTACATTTCCTTCAACATGGGGATACCTACTAGAACTGCGCGATTCTGGAAAAAATGAGAATCACAATTTTTTTGCTTAGAGAATGGTCTCCATAATTCCTAAATGCAAATTGTTTGGCACAACCAGCACTCTACCAAGAGCTGTTCACCTCGCCAAACTGATCAATAAGCCTTAGTAAGAGAAGTGACCATGAACCTGATGGTCACGCTGACTCACTTCCAGAGATTCTGTGTGGAGATGGACAAGGTTCTAAACCAGGGGTTCTCAACTCCTGTCCTTTGGATCCACTAACAGGCCAGATTTTAAGTATTAGCTTAGAGAGATGCAGATTAGAACACTGCAATCGCTGAGCAGAAAATTATCTCACCTCTATAGTATTTCACTTATGTTACAAACCTGGTCTGCTAGTGGGTTCTGAGGACAACTATTCTAAAAGGACAACCATCACTGCAGCCTTATGCTGCTCTTGGCTTTATGGCTGGATGGAAGCATCTCTTAATTGTAAAACACAGGAAAACCCATTTGGAGTATTTTGCAAACTTTCATTATGAGGTACTGAGTGTAAATGAATGCTAAAAAAATATTATTTAAACAACTGAAGTATTAGGCTGCAACATAACATTTAAGAAAGTGAAGGGGGGTCTGAATACTTTATGAATGTCCTGTATGCACCTTCAACTGTATAATTCAAAAAGGCAAAAGTCCACAGGTATGAAGTGCCCAATCCAAATGTGGTATATAGAAAACACTCAAATATTGCTGTGTGGATGCATCAGCCAATTAACATCACCAACCACCATAACTCTCAGATGAATGGTTGTCCCTGGACACACTGGCTATAGAGTGTCTCCCATGTAAATATACAGCAATAATATATGGTAAAGTGACACTATTGTAAGGGTAGGGAGAGTCACCCTTTAAGTTTATACTCATCTTATTATACTAGAAGCTGCTTGCAAAGATATATACATATTTGATATATATATTTTATGCAAGAAACAGCTTCACCTGCAATGCTGACATTTAAGTTTTACAGACTGAGAACATTTTAGGGCAAAATGGAACATTGTGGTGTTATGTTCAAATTATGATAAACAGCTTAACCCCTTAAACCCCAGACTAATTGTCAGCCTAAGGACCAGAGGTCTTTTTACAATTTTGCACTGCACTGCTTTAACTGGTAATTGCGCAGTCATGCAATGTTGTACCCAAACGAAATTTGTGTCCTTTTCTTCAAACAAATAGAGCTTTCTTTTGATAGTATTTGATTGCCTCTGCGATTTTTATTTTTTACAATATAAAAGGAAAAAGACTAAAAATTTTGAAAAAAAAAAGATATTTTCTACTTTTTGTTAAAAGAAAAATCGAATAAACTAAATTTTAGTCATACATTTAGGCCGAAATGTATTCAGCCACATGTCTTTAGTAAAAAAAATATCAATAAGCGTATATTTATTTATTTTTGCGCAAAAGTTATAGCATCTACAAACTAGAGTGCATTTTCTGGAATTTACACAGCTTTTAATTTATGACTGCCTATCTCATTTCTTGAGGTGCTAAAATGGCAGGGCAGTACAACCCCCCCCCCAAATGACCCCATTTTGGAAAGTAGACACCCCAAGGAAATTGCTAAGGGGCATGTTGAGCCCATTGAATTATTTTTTTTGTCCCAAGTGATTGAATAATGACACAAAAAAAAAAGTTTACAAAAAGTTTACAAAAAGTTGTCACTAAATGATATATTGCTCACACATGTCATGGTTATATGTGAAATTGCACCCCAAAATATATTCTGCTGCTTCTCCTGAGTACGGGGATACCACATGTGTGGGACTTTTTGGGAGTCTAGCCGCGTACGGCTCCCCGAAATCCAATCACCGCCTTCAGGATTTCTAAGGCCGCGTACACACGCGGGGACTGTTCGCTCAAGTTTCAGCGAACAGTCTGCTGAACAAAGTTTTTCGGAATTTCTGAAAAACTGTCCGCTGAAACTTTGTTTCAGCGGACAGTCCCCTCGTGTGTAGGCTTGTTCGTCAAACTAAGTTCCGCGCATGCTCAGAAAGGATTTACACGCCGAAGGTTGTATTGCAGTGTATAGGACGTCGTATTTTTCGTCCCGTCGTACGTGCCGTTCACGTCATCACTGTTCGTTCGTCGTGTGTGGCCAAGTCCGTCCATGCTAATTTTGAGCGGACTGTCCGCTGAAACTGTTTGACGAACAAAGTTGAGCGAACAGTCCCCGCGTGTGTACACGGCCTCAGGGTACAAATTTTTGATTTCACTCCTTACTACCTATCACAGTTTCGAAGGCCATAAAATGCCAAAATAGCACAAAACCCCCCCAAATGACCCCATTTTGGAAAATAGACACCCCAAGCTATTTACTGAGAGGCATGTTGAGTCCATGAAATATTTTATATTTTGCCACAAGTTGCAGGAATATTACAAACTTGTTTTTTTGCACAAAGTTGTCACTAAATGATATATTGCTCATACATGCTATGGGCATAAGTGAGATTACACCCCCAAAATAAATTCTGCTGCTACTCCTGAGTACGGGGATACCACATGTGGGGGACTTTTTGGGAGCCTAGCCATGTACAGGACCCCGAAAACCAAGCACCGCCTTCAGGATTTAAATATAATACGCTACCAAAATAAACTGTTCGCGATAGCAGGGATCAGGCCTGACTCTGCGATCGCTGCAGTTATGTGTTTAGTGTTTTGTAAGTGACAGTGATCGATCGATACTGCACTTGGGTGGGCTGGACGGAGGGGCAAAACGCAGGTGCTAGCAGGTATCTAGGCTGATCCCGCTAACAATGCGTTTTTTTGGAACCCTAAACTGCTGGGGATGCTAGTATAGATCTGATCAGATCAGATATTGATCTGTTCAGATACTTTACCACTACGGGAGGTGTATGCTTTGTGCGTGGGTGCTAGCGGTACTGGCACTAACCTAGCGCTGCCTGGGGCGATGGAGACCCTGACCCTAAAACCTAATTGATATCACCCGCCGGGTGATCAGGGGGTTAAACCTTTATTGGGTAATAAATGGTGGGTGCCCTGATGCTATAAAAAGCAAACTAACTAACCAGAGTCACCCGTAACACTTATACGGTGATCACTGATGAAAGGGTTAACAAGGGGCAATCAGGGGGTTAAAATCTTTATTAGGTAGTATATGGGGGTCTCTGACGCTATATAAAAACCTGACGGGGAACCTAAATAACTAACTGGCTAACCAGTGTCACCAGTGACACTTATACGGTGATCGCTGGTGAAAGGGTTAACTCTAGGGGCAATCAGGGGGTTAAAATCTTTATTAGGTAGTATATGGGGGTACCTAACGACATAAAAACTTGGCGGTGAACCTAAAAAATAACTAGCTACCTAGCGGCACCAGTGACACTAATGCAGCGATCAGAAAAATGATCGCTTAGTGACACTGGCAAAAGGGGGGGAAAGGGTTACCTGAGGGCAATCAGGGGGTTAAAATCTTTATTAGGTAGTATATGGGGGTCTCTGACGCTATATAAAAACCTGACGGGGAACCTAAATAACTAACTGGCTAACCAGTGTCACCAGTGACACTTATACGGTGATCGCTGGTGAAAGGGTTAACTCTAGGGGCAATCAGGGGGTTAAAACCTTTATTGGGTAGTATATGGGGGTACCTAATGCTATAAAAACCTGGCGGTGAACCTAAAAAAATAACTAGCTACCTAGCGAAACCAGTGACACTAATGCAGCGATCAGAAAAACGATCGCTTAGTGACACTGGCAATAGGGGTTGAAAGGGTTACCTGGGGGCAATCAGGGGGTTAAAACCTTTATTAGGTAGTATATGGGGGTCCCGGACGCTATATAAAAACCTGACGGGGAACCTAAATAAAGAGATAACTAACTGGCTATCCAGCGTCACCAGTGACACTTATGCGGTGATCGCTGGCGAAAGGGTTAACTCTAGGGTCAGTCAGGGGGTTAAAACCTTTATTAGGTTGTATATGGGGGTACCTAACGCTATAAAAACCTGGCAGTGAACTTAAAAAAATAACTAGCTACCTAGCGGCACCAGTGACACTAATGCAGCGATCAGAAAAACAATTGCTTAGTGACACTGGCAAAAGGGGGTGAAAGGGTTAACTCTAGGGGCAATCAGGGGGTTAAACCTTTATTGGGGGGGGGTAGAGGGCTACCCTGGACCTAACACTAACTGATCAGTAAATAAATGATCACTGCAATCAGTGACACTGTGACTGGGGGGGGCTAGGGGGGATCGGGGGGGGGGGGCGATCGGGGGCAGATTTGTGTGCCTATGTGTACCTACGTGTCAGTGTAGTGATTGGTGCACTTACTATGTCCTCTCCTCGCAGTCTGGTCAAAAAGACTGCCCCGAGGAGAGTGACATCACTTCTTCCCTGCATGTGTTTACACTACGGCGGGGGAAGCTTCTCATTCGCCAGGAGCGATCAAGAGGGGATGGCCAGAAACCAATGGCCATCCCCTCATCCCGGATCGCTCCTGAAGCGAAACAGACTGCCGCAGCCAGCGGGAGGGGATCCGATCGGACCCTCCACCCGCTTGAAGGCAAGCACGTACCGGTATGTGCTTGTGCCTGTACATGCCATTCTGCCGACGTATAATTACATGCGGCGGTCCTTAAGTGGTTAAGGTCATGATGACATTTTTTTTTATATATATGTCTAGGGACTTTTTTCTTATCAAGAGAGAGTGCATTTTGATGCCGCCTGGCCCTTCCTAGGGCCTTCCGGCAAAATAAATAAGCAATCAGTTTTCCTTATCTGAGCAGTTGCCTGAAGATAGATACTGATTGCCTTTACCACATCTAAAGTGTGCAAAGATTCTTCTTCTGCGGACTGTGGGTCCGGAAAAAAGGATGGTAGGATTACATCTTGATTCAAATGGAATCCTGAATGCACCTTAGGCAGAAAGGACCTGTTGGGACGCATGACCACCCGGTCCTTATAAATAATTAGATACGGTTCCTTGCTGGAGAGACCTGCTAGTTCTGACACTCTTCTAGCCGAGGATATGGCTATCAAGAAAAACAATTTTTTAGTCAAAAGAACTAATGAAGCCAGAAGCAAAGGTTCAAATGTTTGCCCCTGCAATGCCGAGAGAACCAAATTCAGATCCCATGGGCATACCGGAGGTTTGACTGGCAGCCTTATCCACATAGCCCCCTGGATGAAAGCCCGCACAAGGGAATGTGATGCAAGTGGCTTCTGGAAAAACACTGACAAGGCCGAAATCTGCACCTTAATAGTGCTTACGGCCAAATTCATTTCCAGGCCTGACTCGAGGAAAGCCAAGATCCTGCTAGTGACATATTTCTAGGATGCCATCCCCTGGGTTCACACCAGGAAACATATGCCTTCCAGATTTTGTAGTAAATAAGCCTAGAGGCCGGCTTTCTGGCATTAACCAGAGTAGAAAGGACTTGCCCCGAAGGCCCACGATCCCTCAGAATGTGGGTCTCAGCAGCCAAACCGTCAAACTCAGACTGTGTAAAGCAGGATGGTAAATTGGACCCTGCGAGAGCAGATCTGTCCGGAGAGGGAGGATCCACGGCCTGCCTACTGCCAACTTCATGATCTCTGCGTACCAAGGTCGCCTGGGCCAAGCCGGGGCTACCAAAAGAACCGACTTTGTTTCCCTCTTGACTCTTCCCAGGAACCGTGACAGAAGCGGGTACGGTGGGAAGGCATAAATCAGATTGTACTGATCCCAGGGAACTGTCAGAGCATCCGACCCCTGAGCAAGTGCATCTCTTGTCCTTGACACAAATTTGTCCAGCTTTCTGTTGAATCTGGACGCAAACAGATCTACGCCTGGAGTACCCCACCTGCGACATATGTTCCGAAAACACGTCGGGGTGCAGAGCCCATTCTCCTGGGCACAACTGCTGGTGGCTCAGAAAATCCACCTGCCAATTTTCCACTCCTAGAATGAAGACTGCAGAAAGGCATGGAACATGCCTTTCTGCCCAGGCAAGTATGCGATTCACCTCTTTTTGTGCAACCATACTCCTGGTGTCATCTTGGTGATTGATATAGGCCACTGCCGTGGCATTGTCGGACTGAACCCGAACAGGGAGACCCCGTAGTCTGTAAGACCAGTTTAGGAGAGCCATATAAACTGCCCGGATCTCCAAGACATTTATGGGCAATTGCTTCTCGATCGCAGACCATTTCCCCTGCGAGCACGTCTCCTCCAACACTGCTCCCCAGCCTATCAGGCTGGCATCTGTAGTTATGATTTTCCATGGAAGAGGAAGAAAAGTTTTGCCTTTCAGCAGATTCTCAGTTTGCAACCACCAAACAAGACTCTTGTGTGTCCCTGGGGATAGACACATAGGAAGATCCAAGGCCTGGGGCTTCCTGTTCCAAGCCGCAAGGATGCATCTTTGCAGAGGCCTTGAGTGGAACTGGGCGAAAAGAACGGCCTCGAAGGAGGCGACCATTTTCCCTAACAGTCTCATGCACAACCGAATGGGGGGAAGATCTTCTGCCCAGAATTAGGCGCACCAGACCCCCTATGGCCAAGGCTTTTGGCCTTGGTAGAAACACCCCGCCCTGAGCGGTGTCGATAACCATGCCCAGATACTCCAACCTGGTAGCAGGCTGTAGGGACGACTTTTCTAGGTTTATAATCCAACCTAGGCATTCCAGGTGTTCTAGCGTTCTGGCAACACTGTGGTTCAGGAGCGCTACTGTTTTCTCTATGAGAAGCAAATCGTCCAGATAAGCCATGACGGCTATACCCTGAGCTCTTAGGTTTGCCAAGAGAAGGTCTAGAATCTTTGTGAAGACTCAAGGAGCCGTAGCGAGACCGAACGGCAAGGCCACAAATTGAAAATGGCGCTGATCTACCGCAAACCTTAGATACTTTTGGTTTGCGGAAAAAATTGGCACATGAAGATATGCATCCTTGATATATATTGATGCCATAAACTCTCCCCCTTGCAGGGAGGAAACCACAGCGCGTATTGATTGCATTCGGAACGACTGGATGCGTAAAAACCGGTTCAGATCCTTCAGATCCAGGATAGGTCTGACACCTCCATTTGGCTTTGGAACGGTGAAGAGATTTGAGTAAAAGCCTGCACCCCGTTCTTTTGGGTCCACTTCTACTATCACGCCCTGGGATAGTAAGTGATCTAAGGCCAGAAACCACGGTCTTTGCTTTACTGGATCCCTGGGGATCCTTGACCTTAGGAAGCGAGAAGGTGGAATCTCCTGAAACTCTAGCTTGTAGCCCAGAGATACCGAGGAGACTACCCACTTGTCCCGGATCTCTTCCCGCCAGGCTTCTGCAAACTGCAGGAGCCTTCCCCCCACTCAGCCGAGCGGGGGCGCCCCTTCACAAGGAAGCTTTTGGGCTCTGCTTGGCAGGCTTTTGCCCCCAAGTCTTTTTCTGCCCCTGGGCCCGGCCTTGAGCCTTTCCTGTAGAGGGATGTTGGGAAGGCCATCGCCACTGCTTAGAGCTTGATGCTCTGGGAGAAAGAGAACGCCTAAATGATGGACGTCTGCTCCTTTTGATTGGAAGGATTTACCCCCTGAAATTTTTTGGACAAATTTGTCTAATTCTTCTCCAAATAAACGTTCCCCCTTAAACGGGAACCCAATCAAATGCTTCTTGCATGATAGCTCAGCTGCCCAATTTTTTAGCCATAGGGCCCTTTGCATGTGTACCAACAGGAGAGACAAACGAGATGCTTGTTGGACAGAATCCAAAATCGCATCAATCATAAAACACAGAATTTGAAGTATTTCTGAATAATTCTCCACTTCCTCACTGGGAAGAAAGCCAAGCATCTGCTTAACTTGTTCCTTGAGGAACTGACTCAACCCCACTGCTGCGACTGTAGGTTGCACTACAGCGCCAGTCATGGAAAAGGAGGCTTTCAATAAAGTTTCCAGCTTCTTATCAGTTGGATCCTTAAATACCTGAGCATTATCCAAAGGACAGGTCAGGTTTCTATTCACGCAAGAAACAGCCGCATCGACAGATGGGACCCCCCCATTTCTTGGTGAAACTTTCCTCCAGAGGATAAAGCATAGAAAACCTTTTAGGAGGAGCAAACAGTTTATCGGGATGTCCCCAATCCTCATACAACAATTTATCCATTAAGGGATGAATTGGAAAGGAAAAGGCAGTCTGTGGGATTTTCCTGACCCCCAGGGAAGAAACAGAGGATGTGGCGACCTCAGCAGCGGGCATTCTGAATGTGGTACGCACCAACTCAGTATAATATTGAACCTGTTTTCTGAGCGCCTGGGAGGAGGGGACACTCTCCTCTTCCTCTGATTCATCCGACTGCTCATGATCCCTGTCCCAAGATAGGGATCTTTCCTCATTGTCAGAGGTGTCATCTAAAAGAAGAATTTCAGCAGAGGGAGGGGATCTACCCCTTTTTCTGCTATCTTTTAGGGAAGCTGAAATAAAATTCATGATTATCCCTTCAAAACCCTCCAATGTAGCCTTAAGGGAGTCCTCAGTGACATGTACCGGGGCTGAAACATTAGGAGAGGCTGAAAAACCTGACAGGGGCACTGACTCATCCTGTGAGGCTAGCTCCAGTCTTGCAGGGGGGATGATAACCTACAGGCATTTTTAGAACCCCTAGACCTAGGCGGTGAATTACCAGTGTCCTTGTTACCCCCCCCCCCGAGACCCTCTTATGAGGAGACATAGTTCTAAGCTACAAAGCAGAGGTACTAGTACAAAGTGCAATCACTGTTGTGCTCAAAGTCTCACAATAAATATAAATGCCTAAACTGCACAACCTGATGCTGAGTAGGTGTCTTAGGTTTGCCTGGATCCAATCCCTTAGGATGGTTACTGCCCACAGCTCCTGTGTCTTCCACTTACAGCCCCCTGGCGCTCTGGGCTTTTTAAAATTGCCGCCTGGCGCCTGCGCAGTACAGCGCCGTGCATAGGGTTGCCACCTTTTCTTCAAGTCAAACCCGAACACTTTAGTGGGACACAGCATTTTTTTTTTATTGTATAAACTATACATATATTTTGCTATTAAATAACATTTCTTATCATAAGAAGTTAATAACAAGAGTCTCCCTTTAGATCAGAGTCCACAGAGTTCCCGTTTTACATCTGAACTCGCAGAGTTCCCTTTCACTGTAAGGGGGGACTCTGCAGACTCTGATGTAAGGGAGAACTCTGGGAACCCTGATTTAAGGGGGAACACTGAGAACTCTGATGTATGGAGAGGTCTTGGGGATTGGAGTATGGGTAGACACAGAGGGGTAGGGGTGGGGGGAAGAGGTGCCGATCGAGCCCTCTCTCCTCTCCCGTCTGTGTGTGTGTGTGTGTGTGGCTGGAGGAACTGTTAGTGCTGACTTTGGGCAGTGTGAAAAAGTGTAACAGACACTCTCAGCTTAGACAACTGCAGCCAGCAACCCTGCTGGGAAGCCATAGTCCAGTCTGAATCATGTGTCCGGGTTTCAGGCAGTCTGAAACCTGGACGCATGATTCCAAACCCGAACTGTCCGGGTGAATCCTGGACAGGTGGCAACCCTAGCCGTGCACACTGACATGCACGGCTCGCAACCACACTCTCCCCCCTCCATTAACATGGGAGTGAGCTCAGTGCGCGTGCACGAGGACTGCCGGTCGTCCATGGGGGAAGGGGATCATCAGCCGAGCCGCGTGGGACTCCTAGACTACATGGGACCCCTGTTTTACCTTCAATGTCGCAGAAATTGTAGTGGAGACATGAGTCATCTGGAAGAACCAGGCTTCACTGAGCGTGTGTATCTGAAAGGCATGTAAGTATGCATCAGGCTGCTCTTACTCCCTCTAGTGGTGGAAACCAGATAAGACATACAACTACTTAAACGAAGAAATCCATAATATATAATTTATATAGGATTAACTTCCCTTACCTGTCCTCGCCGCAGGAATTGCTGAAAACAGATTCCAGCCTTCAACCATCACGGTGGGCAGAGTTGTGCCAACCTTCAGGATTTCTTTGGGTTCCTTCTCAGAGGAACCTCTTACCTGGACCTTGTAAAAGACTCTGCCAGAAACTTTCGTGCCACTATGTAAATGGTACACCAAGTCTGGTTTTCCCAGAGCCCAGTCTTCCAATAGGAGAGGACTTACAGGCAAAACATTGTTTCTTCGGATGACGAGGCACGGGTACCATACCATCTTGGGAGTCAAAATATCGGCCCGAGATATGGATCCGGTTATCGTAGCCCTTAGGCCCCCATAGGGACCCGCTCAGAGCTTTCTTCATAGCACATGTTTTACATGACCAACCACCTTAAACACTGGCGAAAAAACTGAGGTGCCTCCCATATGGGAGGGGTTATATAGGGGAGGAATTCTCCTTAATTGAGGGTTAACCAGTGTCCAATCACCAGAGGTGCCTATATAACCCACAATGTAATGAAGCTCCTGTGTCCCGTGATGTATGATCAAGAAACATATTTTTTCATACATGTCTGGGGATTTTTTCTTATCAGAATTCCCCTAAAAAATTCCGCTTAATGTATGACGAACATAAATGTGGATGGATATGATTGGTTACTCAAAAGGCCATTGTGTCTTATGTAATTTTGATTGGCTGACAAGAGGCCTTCCCTCTGTCTTTATGCAATGTCTGAAATACATAAAAGTGGTATACAGGAAATAAAAAAACTTGTATTCATGATAACCCATTCAATGTGTATGGTTGTCTTGATTTACCCAATCGATTGAGAGGGCTTTCCAGTGACCACTAAAGTCCAGCTCGAGCTAATCAAAGGAGGGGCACACCTTACAGTAAGGTATAGGTATAGGTCCACAATAGCCTGGTATAGGTCCACAATAAATAGGGTTGTGGTGCACTGCTGCAGACTGCTACCCTATTCTGCAGCAGTCCTTTATCAGTGTAGGGACTGAGGTAAAGTCTGCTAATCACTAGCTACTAGTTCCACAAAGGTCCTTGTAAGGACTGGTATAGGTCTACAATATATAGGGTTGTGGTGCTCTGCTGCAGATTACTGCCCTATTCTGCAGCAGTCCTTTATCAGTGTAGGGACTGAGGTACAGTCTGCTAATCACTAGCTACTAGATCCACAAAGGTCCTTGTAAGGACTGGTATAGGTCCACAATATATAGGGTTGTGGTGCACTGCTGCAGATTACTGCCCAATTCTGCAGCAGTACTTTATCAGTGTAGGGACTGAGGTACAGTCTGCTAATCACTAGCTACTAGATCCACAAACGCACCAGACTTGGTTGAGTGGCTCACTCAGCCTTACTCTTCTGCACCCTCCTCATCATCTCGATCTGCACCCTCTTCTTCCCTCTCTGCTATGTGCACCCCCAAAGACACTACCACCAACAACACCACCACCACCACCACCACCACATACCTTCCGCTTGAGTCACAGGAATTATTTTCTGATCCATATCAAGACATTTCTGATGCGCAGCCACTTTTGGCATTGGATCAGGAAGAGGAGGTAGCAAGAACCGCCACTCAGCAGTCTAACGACAGTACCCAGATCAGCCCAAGGAGGAGGTTGGTCCTCGGTGTTGCTGCCTACTCCGAGATCTCTAATTATAGCGGTGGGGAAGGTGACGTCGCTGATGACGTGTCTAGTGATGTCACGTGGGTGCCCACAAGAGAGGAAGAGGAGGGGAGTTGAGATTGAGATATGGACCAGCAGATAGGGAGGAGAAGCAGGAAGAACACACAAAGCCACACTCCGGGCTCTCACCGTCCAGCCTCGTCTTCTACTTCTCCTCTCGCCTCACAATTGTCCTCCACTCCACCTTCCATCACGCCAAGCTCACGTTTTTCTGCAAAAGGTAGGCTTCCGTGGGCCAAATGTTCGAGCGTAAAAAAATGATGATGCTGGATAACCCTCTTGCCCAACGGTTGACGGCTGGCTTGTCAGAACTGATAGCCCGCCAACTGCTACCATATAAACTGGTGGACTCGGAGGCCTTTCGAAAATTTGTGGCCATTGGAACACCACAATGGAAGGTCCCAGGTCTGACCTGCACCATTTGGAGCCCTTCTTCTTTTTGAACCCCTTTTTTTATATGATCTACCATACTTTGGATGGCACCCCAATGTGAATAGGATTTCAAGCGCATTTGACCCACAGCATTGCATATTGTGTGTGCAGGCTGATAGGTTTCTTTTCAGCTGCACAACTCTTTTTGGTATCCCCAAATTCGGTACAACCAAATTATCAGGTACCATGATGGCCCTCACTGATCTTTGAATTTACCTCTCCTCACTCTTTGTCACATTATTTCAACATTTAGTTAATTCACTCATTGTTTGTGTTCTAATGGAATATCCTCTTACGTTTTTTTTCATTTATTCCCATTTCACTGCTTGTTTCACCTCTTCCACCACACATTTCACAACTGATCACTTCTCACTGGTCCACTATTTTGTGGCTCTAAAGGTCCATACGATATCTACCTATTGTTTTATTTTACCTTTTTTAGATTCTGGTCCATCATGTTTTGTAGCTCCCCCGATTCGCCGTGGGAGATACCCTTATTGGTGGTTATGCCCCGCGATCGGGTCATGTCGGGACGAGTGTAAGCTGTCTTGCTCTTTTCTCCCCCCCCCGTGTATTTATCATTCGTTTAAACACTACCGTATATACTCAAGTATAGGTCGATCCGAATATAAGCCGAGGCCCCTAATTTACCACAAAAAAACTGGGAAAACTTATTGACTCGTGTATAAGCCGAAGGGTGAGACATGCAGCAGCTACTGTTACAGCTTAAAAGAGTGGAAAAGAGGGTCAACAATGCCCATCTGCAGCTGCATACCTCCCTGTGTCCATCCCTGTGTCCCTCCCTGTGTCCATCCCTGTGTCCATTCCTGTGTCCCGTCCATCCCTGTGTCCATCCCTGTGTCCCGTCCCTCCCTGTGTCCATCCCTGTGTCCCGTCCATCCCTGTGTCCCGTCCATCCCTGTGTCCCATCTCTCCCTGTGTCCATCCCTGTGTCCTGTCCATCCCTGTGTCCATCGCAGCCTACCTGTGCCAATCTGCAGCCTCTTTGTCCTTCTGCAGCCTCTGTGTGCCATGCCGCACCTCTCCTCCTCGTCTGACAGACGGCGGCCATTCCACTGTTCAAAAGCCGCGCCTCTCTGTCTGTGATAGGCGGAACACTCAATTTCCCAGCAGTCAGTGTTCCGCCTATCACGGACATCCTCTCATCCTCGTCCGTAGTATGAGAATGAGCGGATGTCCGTGATAGGCGGAACACTGACTGCTGGGAAATTGAGTGTTCCGCCTATCACAGACAGGGAGGCGCGGCTTTTGAATAGTGGAATGGCCGCCGTCTGCCTACCTGATCTGCGTGACTCGAGTATAAGCCGAGGGGGGCACTTTCAGCCTAAAAAAAGGGGCTGAAAATCTCGGCTTATACTCGAGTATATACGGTATGTTATAATTCTTTTTATGCTTTATGGCTTCCATACTGTTTTTGATTATTTGTTTATTGATCCACAGATACTTTCCTGATGAAGCGGCTATGGTCCGAGAAACTAGTTGAGCTGTAACGTGCGATGAATTGTCCCATATGTTATGTGTATTTGACCACTATTTTTGTATTACTTCTCTTTTTAACTATGTATTCATTACTGATTGATCATTTATTGTTTTACTGTACCGCCATAGTCCAAATTGCACACACGTCCTCTGTGGTGACCTGGTTGGGGACCAGGTTTCCATTCTTTTATCCCAAGTTCCTATCGGGAAGCCTGTTCGTCTGTATGCTTGTCCGACGGACCAAATACTACGCAAGGGCAGCTACAGCACCTGCCCGCGAGCATGTTCTCGGCTGCAGGATACTGTACATCTCGCGCTCGCTGCAATAGGAAAAACACATTCACCTATCACAGCGAATGCGAGAGGGAATGCCCCTCCAGGGGCATACCAGGCCCTTAGGTCTGGTATGGATTTTAAGGGCAACCCCCTACGCTGAAAAAACGGTGTGGGGTCCCCTCCAAAATGCATACCCGACCCTTATCCGACCATGCAGCCTGGCCGGTCAAGAAAGGGGGTTGGGAACGAGCAAGTGCCCTCCCCCTGAACCGTACCAGGCTGCATGCCCTTCAAATAGGGGGTGGGCGCTTTGGGGAAGGGGGCGCCCTGCGCCGCCCCACCCCAAGGCACCTTGTCCCCATGTTGATGAGGTCAAGGGCATCTTCCCGGTGGTTGTCGGGGTCTGCGGGGAGGGGGGGTATCGGACTCTGGGAGCTCCCTTTAATAAGGGGGCTCAAGATCCCGGCCCACCAGCCTATGTGAATAAGTATGGGGTACATCGTACCCCTACCCATTCAACTGGGGGAAAAAGTGTCAATAAAAAAACACACTACACAGGTTTTTAAAGTAGTTTCTTCTGACTTTGGGGGTCTTCTTCCGACTTCTGCACGATTTCCGGTTCTTCTCCCAGGCTCCTCTGCTATCTTCTGCTCTTTTGCCACTCTTTTGCTAGCGGTGGCATGCCTTTCTCCTTTGTCATGGGGACAAGGTGCTTTGGGGTGGGGTGCCGCAGGTCACCCCCCCTTCCCCAAAGCACCCACCCCCCCATGTTGAGGGCATGAGGCCTGGTACGGTTCGGGGAAGGGCTCGCCCCCACCCCCTTGACCAGCCGTGCTGCGTGCTCGGATAAGGGTCTGGTGTGGACTTTGGGGGGACCCCCCACGCCATTCTTTCGGCATAAGGGGTTCCCCTTAAAATCCATACCAGGCGACTGACTCACAAGGTGTCAGTCTCGCCGATAAAAGCTGTGAGATTTACTACCCTTTCTAGTCCCATCGTGCCTGGAGTCACATTAAAAATAAACGGACTTTAGTCTGTGTATGGGCAAGTCCGTTCATTTTGAAAGTCCGTCGGGAAGTCTGTCAGACCTAGTCTGCCGGAAAGTCAGTTCGTGTGTATGCAAGTCAGCTCGTTCAGAAAGTCCATTGTACTTCCCCCAAAAGTCTGTTGGGAAGACCATCGGACCTAGTCCATCAAAAAGTCCGGTTGTGTGTATGCAGCATTATATATACATATGTTATCAGGAAAAAGACACATGCAATCTCTAGCAGACATTTGTTTTCTTTCTGGTAAATGCATATTCTCACTAATGTATCTCACGATTAGGAGAGGAAATATATTCTTTCCTGACAGATGGTCTATAGATAAGGACATTTCTTCACAAAACCAGGAGATATATATATATATATATATATATATATATATATATATATATATATATATATATATATATATATATATATATATATATATATATATATATATGAGATGTGACCCCATGTCACAGGTGCATATGAGCAGTGTATGCCTGATTTCATGATTTTGGCAGGAATACTAATTGCTGTGGGCTGGGTTCATAAACAACCCAGGAATATAGCTCAGGGCTCAGATTTTGAGACAGCTCTGCCTGGCAGACAGGAAGCCTGGCCAGGAGGTTGGTATGGTTTCAGTAGGAGACGGCTCCAGGAGAAAGAGACAGGAGGTCTCGGAGTCTAAGACTGCAGATGGCAGTAAAAGTGTGCTGCCATGCCCTAAAATGCCACCTGGAGTGGCATGTTTCTGGAAAACTGCAAGCACCACTTGAACCTAATCACCCCGGATTGTCACAGTTGGTGGAGAAATTGGCATTGGGCGTGGATGGCTCTGGTCCAGATCCTCGCATGCTGGAAACCGTGAGTGCCAGAGACTGTGTGTATTGCTGTTGCTGTGTGAAGCAAAGTGATGGGTGCTGTGTCTCAGCTGTAAGGAGACCAATGCGCCAATTTTTTTTTTTTTTTTTTTTTTTTTTTTTTAGGAACTCTACATCTGTTGCTGCAAAGATGCATGTTGCCCATAGCAACAAAGGCAAGGTCAGTTGTGAGACCTATGGCCAATGGTGGAATGGTCCTGATGAGAGTCCTGGCTGGTGGGCTCAAGAGGATTGTTACAGTTACTGGAGAAGCTCTGCAGGGAGAAGGCAGTCTACCATAGCAACCAGTGAAGTGTCGTCTGGCTGGTGGGGCTCCTATGAAAAGGTGTCTCACTGTTCCCACAAAGAGGGCTGGGAAGCCCAAGAGTCTTTCATTTCAACCGGTAACCGCATGGGGAAATACAGCAGGAGAAAGTAACAGGCTGACTGGAAGTTCAAGAGAGTGGTTGTCCGTAGCAACGCATGTGAGTTCAAGTCTGCAGACTAGGTGAGAAAGACTGATTATGTGACTGTGCACATGGGAGGCAAGTGTTAAAGTTAAAAAGCCTGAGGTCTGTAATGAAACTCTATCATGTAGATGAGGATGTGGTACAACAACATGGTGTGGTTGAAAATGCGTTGCCACAATGCAGTGAAAAATAAAGTGAGGTGTATAATGTTGAGAAGTGTAAAACTGACAAGAGCAGGGTTCCAGATGCTGTTGAGCCTCTTGGTCTGTTTAGGTCTCATTGGGACAATTTAGTCCAACGGAGCAATACCTACTGGGATGATTTGGCCAAGAGACTAATAGCAATGCTGGAAGAAGCTTTTGCAGATAAGAGTAGTGGACGCTATGGCTGCTGTGCCAGGAGAGGTGTCTTCAGAACAGCCTATAGGCCAAGGTGCAGGGGTTGTTGACTAATGCTCTCATGACTGAAGGTCCCAGCGAGTGTAAACGCACAGCAGAAATGGTGTCCACAATGGAAAAAAGAGAAAATATGTATTTTGCGACAGACATGCTTAATGAAATGTTAGAATCATGAAGCGTACAGCTAGTATATATCCTGCCGTCATTTCCTGTGTTTGGAGAACTGGTACCATGGGCTATGGCTGATTGGAGCTGGATATTGCAGGCTGTACTGTGCAGAAATCGCAAATGCTTAAATCATTTAATGCAATGTTTTGTATTGATGTGGAAAGTTGTCTCACAATGTGCTGGATTGCTTCATACAAAGATTGTGTATGACAAGCACTCTGGAGCTGTGTTAGACAAGGCAGAGGTACCAGAAATACCAGCGGTAACAGAAATGGTTAAAGAGATTGGTGTGGGGAAAAAAGGGTTGTGCAAGAACAGTCGCTGATCAAGTGTTGGACAACAAGGGGCGACGTGAAACTGTGGGAAGGTCCCATAGAGAGTAACTGCTTCCCTGTGAATTTAGGAAAATAATTGTCTTATACAGTCTCTTACAATGAGTACACCCTTCGCATTTTTGTAAATATTTTATTCTCTTTTCATGTGACGACACTGAAGAAATGACACTTTGCTACAATGTAAAGTAGTGAGTGTACAGCTTGTATAACAGTGTAAATTTGCTGTCCCCACAAAATAACTCAACACACAGCCATTAATGTCTAAACCGCTGGTAACAAAAGTGAGTACATCCCTAAGTGAAAATTTCCAAATTGGGTCCAATTAGCCTTTTTCCCTTTCCAGTGTCATGTGACTTGTTAATGTTACAAGGTCTCAGTTGTGATTGGGAGCAGGTGTGTTAAATTTGGTGTTCTCGCTCTCTCTCATACTGGTTCCTGAAAGTTCAACATGACTCCTCATAGAAAAGAACTCTCTAAGGATCTGAAACAAGGATTTGTTGCTCTACATAAAGATGGCTTAGGCTATAAAAGATTGCAAATCCCTGAAACTGAGCTGCAGCATGGTGGCCAAGACCATACAGAGGTTTAACAGGACAAATTCCACTCAGAACAGGCCTCGCCATGATCGACAAAAGAAGTTGAGATCATGTGCTCAGCATCATATCCAGCATTGCTGCAGAGGTTGAAGGGGTGGGGGTCAACCTATCAGTGCTCAGACCATATGCCATACACTGCATCAAATTGGTCTGCATGGCTGTCATCCCAGAAGGAAGCCTATTCTACAGATGATGCACAAAAAAGCCTGCAAACAATTTGCTGAAGACAAGCAGACTAAGGACATGGATTACTGGAACCATGTCCTGTGGTCTGATGAGACCAAGATAAACGTATTTGGTTCAGATGGTGACAAGCGTGTGTGGCGGCAACCAGGTGAAGAGTACAAAGACAAGTGTGTCTTGCCTACAGTCAAGCATGGTGGTGGGAATGTCATGGTCTGGGGCTGCATGAGTTCTGCCGGCACTGGGGAGCTACAGATCATTGAGAGAACCATGAATGCCAACATGTACTGTGAAATACTGAAGCAGAGCATGATCCCTTCCATGGGCAACAGGACAGTATTCTAACATTTATAATGACCCCAAACACACCTCCAAGACGACCACTGCCTTGCTAAAGAAGCTGAGGGTAAAGGTGATGGACTGGCCAAGCATGTCTCCAGACCTAAACCCTATCGAGCATCTGTGGGACATCCTCAAACGGAAGGTGGAGGAGCGCAAGGTCTCCAACATCCACCAGCTCTGTGATGTCATCATGGAGGAGTGGAAGAGGACTCCAGTGCCAACCTGTGAAGCTCTGGTGAACTTCATGCCCAAGAGGGTAAAGGCAGTGCTGTAAAATTTTGTGTGGCCACCATTATTGACACTTTGGGTCCAATTTGGACATTTTCACTTAGGGGTGTACTCACTTTTGTTGCCAGTGGTTTAGACATTAATGGCTGTGTGTTGTTGTTTTGAGGGAACAGCAAATTTACACCATTATACAAGCTGTACACTCACTACTTTACATTGTAGCAAAGTAATTTTTTCAGTGTCACATGAAAAGATATAAAATATTTACAAAAATGTGAGGGGTGTACTCACTTTGTGAGATACAGTGTGTATGTGTGTGTGTATATATACATACACACTGTATATGCATTTCTAATCACCAGGTCAGTGAAGAGCTAATGCACCTCCATGCAATTTTGCAGCAATGGACGTAATTGTGATCTAATGCTGGTTGTGATACAAATCCAGCTCCTTAGCATTGTTTGGAGAGCTCTAAAGCACTAATGGGGTATAGAAGTGTGAATGGAAAGTACACACACCAGGCTTTCAGCTAATGAACGCATCCTGTTACTTTGCCCTGAAAAGGCAAGGTACAGGTTCCCTTTTAGTTTTCTGAAGTAGTTAGATCAGTTAGGAGATTGTTTCTGTAATTGTTCAGAAATGATCATTCAGGGAAAATCTGATTGCTTCCTGTGGGATTATGTAGGTATTCCCCCACCCCGGGAGCAAATTGGATCAAGTATGTGTGTGTGTGTGTGTGTGTGTGTGTGTGTGTGTTTTTTTTCCCTCAACCTGACTAACTACATAACTAATTACAATGGATTGTTGCTCTTTGTTATGCTTTTGAAGTACCAGTGACATAAGTTTATTTCTAAACAAACTTCAACAGCCTTAGGCCCCTTTCACACATGTGGACATTATGTCCGTATTTCATCCATCCGTTTGCGTATGAAATACGGACATACATGCATCCCTATGGGACAGCGGGTGTCTGCGGATGAACATCCGCAGACACCCGCTATTGTCCGCCTCCGCAACAGTCCGATTCTGCAGACGGAGGAAAATCCTATTTTTCTATCCGTCTGCAGAGCGGATCGGATGAACACGGACACACGGTCTGTGCTCATCCGATCCCCATAGAGGAGAGCGGAGAGCTGACAGGGCGGTCCCCGCACAGTGTGCGAAGCATCATATAAGTGGTAGCAAATAGAGATGGCCTTGCGTTTCGGCCGGTGGTCGGTTTGTGGCGAATTTTGGTCGTTCGCGATTCGCTAAACCGGGGGACTTCTGCCGCTGTTCCTGTGGCGGACATATGCGTTTACATTGTGAAGGACTTTGACCCATGACACATCATACATCATGGGGTACAGGACAGCCAATTGAGACATTTCAGCACATGGACATACCCCCTACCTTTATAAATAGACCTGATCTGGCGGCCATTTTACATTCTGTCTTTTGTCAGTGTAAGGAAAGGATGCTTTGTGGAGCAGGGACAGTCAGTTTAATCACTAGCTATTACTATTAGGTCCACAAAGGTCTTTTTTAAGGACTGGTATAGGTGTACAGTATAAAGGGTTGTACACATATAATACTTTCTTTCAAATATAGAAAGTATATTATGGTGCACTGCTGACTGCTGTGCTGCTGAGTGCTGACCGATACTGCAGCTGTCTTTTTTTATCAGTGTAGGGACTGAGGGACAGTTTAGTGTTTTGGAGCAGGGACAGTCTGCAAATCACTATCTACTAGGTCCACAAAAGTCCTTTTAAGGACTGGTAAAGGGGTACAGTATATAGGGTTGTACACGTATAATATACTTTCTTTCCAATATAGAAAGCATATTATAGTGCACTGCATGCAGTGCTTCTGACCGATTCTGCAGCTGTCGTTTCTCAGTGTAGGGACAGTTTGGTGTTTGGAGCAGGGACAGTCTGCAATTCACTAGCTACTAGCTAACTACTATTAGGTCCACAAAGGTCCTTTTTAAGGACTGGTATAGGTGTACTATTTGGTGTGCAGTATATGTTGTGTAATACACGTATAAAATACTTGCACATATAGAAAGCATAGTATAGTGCGTTTCCACTGTGCAGCATTGTGACTGCTGAGCGGTTCTGCAGCGATACTACAAAGAGTGACAAACGCAATCCAAAAAAAAGTATTATAACTGGTGTGATAGACCAGTGGCCCCCAAAAACAACAGATTGAAGCAGGGTGTTATATACCTTCTTCCACATACATACTGCACTTCTGTAGAGACTTTTGTCACAGGGTCATTTAAAAAAATGACAGGCAGAGGAAGAGGCAGGCCCTTCCACGGGGGTGGTAGGGGTAGGGCAGGAGCAACAGGCTTGAGCCAAAGTGGCAAATTGCGGAAGGTGCGTTTGATTACGTTAAAGGACGCACCAGACTTGGTTGAGTGGCTCACTCAGCCTAAGCCCTTGTACACACGGTCGGAGATTCCGACGGAATATGTCCGATCGGAGCGTTTTGTCGGATAATCCGACTGTGTGTGGTCTGCATCGGACTGTTTCCGTCGGAATATCCGTCGGACCAAATTTTCCAACTTGCCGGAAATATTTTCCGACAAAATGCTCCGATCAGACATACTCCGATCATGTGTAGAGAATTCCGATCGGACAAAGTGCCACGCATGCTCAGATCAAATTCCTACATCAAAGCTATTGGCTACAAGCCTGAACGTAGTCCCATCATAACGAAATTACGTCATCACGTTCTGAAAGATCGAATTTTCCGACAACTTTGTCCGACCGTGTTTATGCAACAGTTTCAGACAAGATCCGTCGGACAAAATCCGATGGACAAAATCCAACGGATTTGGTTGTCGGAATCTCCGACCGTGTGTACAAGGGCTTACTCTTCTGCACCCTCCTCATCCTCTCGATCTGCACCCTCTTCTTCACTCTCTGCTGTGTGCGCCCCCAAAGACACTACCACCAACACCAGCACCACCACCACCACCCCCATTTACCCTCCACTTGAGTCACAGGAATTATTTTCCGATCCATCACAATACATTGCCGATGCGCAGCCACTCTTGGCATTGGATCAGGAAGAGGATATAGCAACAACCGCCACTCAGCAGTCTGACGACAGTACCCAGATCAGCACAAGGAGGAGGTTGGTCCCAGCTGTTGCTGCCTACTCCGAGATCCCCAAATTATAGCCGTTAGACATGTGCATATCGTTTCGTTCCGAAACGAAATTCGGACGAATTTTTATTATTCGGACATTCGGATGCATCCGAATTACCGAATTACAATGCGAACTAATTCAAACGAAATTCGAATCAAATTCGAAAAATGACATTTTGCGACCCGAATTTGGGGCCATGTATCTCGGGGCCACTTATAGCTAGGAACCCCAAATTTGGTATGCAAACACAGTAGAACCAGCACTACAACATATACATGGGTTTTCTAGCACCAAGTGTCCCCGAGTTACGGGGCCCCAAAGTCGGGTCGCAAAATGTCATTCTCTGCTGCAGAAAAGTGCTTGACATTTTGCGACCCATAACTCGGGGTCACAGTATGTCAATCCTTTCTATAGAAAAGTAATATAAATTAAATAAGATGTGTGTGTTTTTTTGCACTGGTACACTGCAAGTATGAGAAGTTGATGTGACAGATATATATATATATATAAGTAAGTAAGTAACCATCTTCCAAGATTTCTAATTCAAATAGAAAAGATTAGAAAAAAATATAATTGAATAGAAATAAAAAAGGAAGGATATACAACCATCTTCTGAAATTCAAATTTCAAATAGAATAAATTAGAATTTTGAATAGTATGAATTCAAAATTTTTAATTAATTAATTTTAAATTTTAATAGAAAAGATTATAATAAAATAGAAAATAGACTAGAAAAATGATAGAACAGAATAGAATATATTATATTTTATTCTGTTCTGTTCTATTGTTTTTCTAGTCTATTCTTTTATATTTTTTTTAAATCTTTTCTATTAAAATCGAAACCATTATATACTAAATTTGAATTTCGGAAGATGGTGGTTTTATAAAAAAAATATATATATATATATATATATTCTTTCCAAAATTCGAATTTCGTATAGAATGAATTCAAATTTGAATAGAAAAGATTCGAATGGAAATAGAGAATAGACTAGAAAAACAATAGAATAGAATATAGATACTATCTATTTCATTTTTAATTTCTTTTGCAGATCACAATTTGTTTCCATAAGATCTCCTGCAGACTATTAGCATCTTTTCTTTTTAGCAGATCTCCTGTATACTATTAACAGCTATTTCACTTCTTTTTTTTGCAGATCTCCTGCAGACTGTTAGAATCAATTTCATTTTTTTTTTGGAGATTACTATTTATTTCCATCAGATTTCCTGCAGTATAATAACATATATTTCATTGTTTGCAGATCTCCTGCAGAATATTAGCATCTATATCTAAAGGAAATGGCTGTTCTAATGCAAAAAAATAAAAATGAAATAGATGCTAATAGTCTGCAGGAGATCTGCAAAAAAAGAAGTGACATGACTTTTAATAGTCTACATGAGATCTGCTAAATAGAAATAGATGCTAATAGTCTGCAGGAGATCTGCAAAAAAAAAATGAAATAGATGCTAATAGTCTGCAGGAGATCTGGTGAAAAAACTAAATAGATGCTAATAGTCTGCAGGAGATCTTATTAAACAAATGGTAATCTGCAAAAAAAAAAAAATGAAATAGATAGTATCTATATTCTATTCCATTCTATTGTTCTATTCTATTCTCTATTTCTATTCTAATCTGTTCTATTCAAATTCATTCTATACAAAATTCAAATGTCGGATATATATATATATATATATATATATATATATATATATATATATTCTATATATCTCTCCATCTTCCGAAATTCTAATTTACGCCTGACACGAGTGCCATGTGACCAAGTTGTGGATTGTCCACTTGCCACGTCACCTGCCACCAAGCGACCCCAGATATGGGCAATATGAAAGTACTTTTCTGCAGCAGAAAATGACATTTTGCGACCCGAATTTGGGGCCACATATCTCGGGGTCACTTTTAGCTAGAAACACCAAATTTGGTATGCAAACGCAATAGAACTACAGCACTACATAGCATAGCACTACAACATATCCAAATTTGGGGTTTCTAGCACCAAGTGACCCCGAGATACATGGCCCTAAAGTTGGGTCGCAAAATATTTTCGAATCCGGTTGAAATAATTTCGAATCATGTTGAAATCATTTCGAATTTGGTTGAAATATTTTCGAATGTGACCGATTTTTCGAATTCGGTAGAAAACTAAACGAAATACGAAAACGAATTTAATAAATTTAACGAATATAACTAAACGAAATTAATTAATGAATTAAAACGAAACGGAACAAAACTAATTCTTTTCCTTTTGCACATGTCTAATAGCGGTGGGGAAGGTGACATCGATGATGACGTGTCTAGTGATGTCACGTGGGTGCCCACAAGAGAGGAAGAGGAGGGGAGTTCAGAGGGAGCTATGGACCAGCAGATAGGGAGGAGAAGCAGGCGGAACTTACATTGCATAGGAGGGACAAACCAGACTGCTAATGTATCAGGAGCGAGGCATCAACCATGTATGGTCACATCTTGCGCTCCCAGGATGCCGGCACATGGCTCTGCAGTGTGGGCTTTTTTAACGTGTCCGCTGCTGACAATAGTGTTGCCATCTTCAATCTTTGCAGTCAACGCATAAGTCGCGGTAAGCCCAACACTCACCTGGGGATGACTGCCTTAAGAAGGCACATGAGCTGCTATCACCGAGCCCAGTCGGAGCAACGGAACCCACAAAGTCACACTCCAGGCTCTCACCGTCCAGCCTCGTCTTCTACTTCTCCTTCTCCTCTCTACTCACAATTGTCCTCCACTCCACCTTCCATCATGTCGTCCTGACGTTTTTCTGCAAAAAGGCAGGCTTCCGTGGGCCAAATGTTCGAGCGTAAAAAAAAATGACGCCGGTTGACGGCTGGCTTGTCAGAACTGATAGCCCGCCAACTACTGCCATATAAACTGGTGGACTCGGAGGCCTTTTGAAAATTTGTGGCCATTGGAACACCACAATGGAAGGTCCCAGGAAGGAAGTATTTCTCACAGAAGGACATCCCAGAGCTCTATGGCCATGTTCAGTGGCAAGTGAATGTATCTTTGGCACACAGTGGCGGTGCCAAGATACATCTGACCACAGACACGTGGTCTAGCAAACACGGGCAGGGAAGGTATGTAACTTTTACTGCCCACTGGGTGAACCTTCTGACGACCGTCAAGCATGTAACCCGTGGCACCCGTGTAGATTTGGTTTTACCGCCACGGATTGCATGCAGGCTTGGCTCTTCTTCTCCTCCTCCCTCTCCTCCTCGGCTGAATCCTCCTTTTCTGCTGCTAGCGTCTCTTCCGCTGCGCCGCCCAAGATCCCCAGAACCTATTCAATGTGCCAGGTGAGACGTTGCCATGCCGTGCTGCGTCTGTTGTGCCTGGAAGCCAAGAGCCACACTGGCCCTGCACTCCTTTCAGCTTTGCGTTCACAGGCAGATCAGTGGCTAACACCGCTCAATTTGACAGTTGGTAAAGTGGTGCGTGACAATGGTGCCAATTTGCTTAGCGCATTGAAACAGGGCAAAATTACACACGTGCCATGCATGGCACACGTCTTAAACTTGGTCGTGCAGCAATTCGTTGTCAAATTCCACGGGGTCCAGGACATCTTGTGGCAGGCAAGGAAAATCTCAGCCCATTTCAGAAGATCTTACACGGCCATGGCTCGCCTTGCTGACATTCAGCGGCGACACAATCTGCCGGTCAGACGTCTTATTTACGATTGCCCGACACAATGAAACTCAACCTATATGCTTGATAGGCTGCTCCAGCAGAAACGTGCAGTTAACGACTACCTGTATGAACTTTGCGGCAGAACAGGTTCTGGGGAGCTTGTTTTTTTCTTTTTTCGCCGCACCAGTGGCTGCTCATGCGCGAAGCATGCAGACTTCTGTGGCCATTTGTTGAGATCACCAAACTGGTCAGTCACAGCCATGCTGCCATCAGTGCCATCATACCTTATGCCTTCTTTATGGAGCGTGCATTGCATTGTGTCATTGATCAAGCCGTGGAGGTGCAGGAAGATGAAAAAGTCGTAATGCTGGATGAATTCCCAGGGGGGGCTACGCTATCTGAGACAAGTCAACAGGAGTCTGAAGAGGAGTCAGAGGAGGATGGGCGGATGAGGAGAAGCAAGAAGAGCATGCTTTAAACCTTTCTGGGATCCCTGTTGTGCGTGGATGTGGAGAGATTGAGGAGGACGACATTATTCTGGATGACGAGCAGGAGTCAGGCCACCACACGGCTTCCAGTTTAGTGCAAATGGGGGCCTTCATGCTCCAGTGTTTTAACAGGGACCCCCATATAAAAAGCATAATTGTCAAGGACCAGTACTGGGTGGCAAAGTACTTAGACCCCCGGTACAAACACAAAATGGCGGCAATGTTACCACCGTCACAGAGGGCTGTCAGAATGGAGCCTTGCTTCAAGAAATGCTGCATTCTGCTTTTGCGTGCGCTGGCAGAGGAGGAATTCCCACTCCCAGAGAAGGAGTTGCGGGTACCAATCCCACAGCGCCTGCAAGAACAGGGCGGTTTGAAGATGTGTTGGTGACTTCTGATATGAGGTCATTCTTTCAGCTGACCCATCGACGGGTCTCATCCGGATCCAGCATCACGGAACGCCTAGACCGTCAGGTGTCCGACTACATCGGGTTAACGGCCAATGTGGACGCTCCTAGAAGTAATGAACCCCTGGACTACTGGGTGGGCAGGCTTTACCTCTGGCCAGAGCTTGCCCAATTTGCAATGGAACTGTTGGCTTGCCCCTCATCCAGTGTCCTGTCCGAAAGGACGTTCAGTGCAGCAGGGGGGATCGTGACCGATAAGCACACTCACCTAGCTCACGACAGTGTTGACTACCTCACATTTATAAAAATGAATGAGGCATGGATCTCGGAATTCAACACATGTGACCAGTAGACCATGTATATGCATAACTCTATAAACTATTTTATTTAATCTAGCACACGGACCTTTTTTCTACCTTTGGCTCACTTCCTTGTACAAAAAAAGCACACCGTACTATATGCCCGTACCCTCCTGTTTGAAGAGGTTGAACGGTGTCATATTTTTGGGTCCCGCAGCGAGTTGCTGGTGTCAGTGCTCTCTATCACGGTGCTGGTGTCAGTGCTCTCTATCTCGGTGCTGGTGTCAGTGCTCTCTATCTCGGTGCTGGTGTCAGTGCTCAGTCTCTATCGTAGTGCTGGTTTCAGACAGTGAGGGAGATAGCAGCGGAGAAGCCAATCAGCAGGCAGTGCAAGCACCATGGCTGAGGATCAGCACTGGACTGGCACCTCCGGACCACTGGAGTGGAGCCCTGCATAGGTGGGGATAAGGGCCAGGCAGAGGGAGGGGCTCAAGCACAGGTTGGCACACTTGGACACAGGCACAGGATTGTGCTGCCCTGACTGTGGCACGGATCATCTCCTGCACCCCCTTCATAGCCTGGCCTGACCTTGCCTCTCCTCCATGGCCTTCATGCGCTCCTGAATTGTCAAAATTTCACAGATGAAAAAAAAAAGAATGCTCGTCGTTGTCGATCCCAGATTCACTTCATACTTTTGTTATGTCAGTGTCCATGTTGTGGGACTATGTGTGCACAGCTAGTAAGTATTTTGTGGCTGAAAATATGACCTGGAGGTTTTTAAGGTTCGCCTGCCATTAAAGTCAATGGGGTCCGCGTGAACCTTGCGGTTTGCAAACTTTTGGCTGCGTTCGCGAAACGTCCCGTCGGAAGTTCGTCCATCACTAGTAGCAAATTAAAGGCCACCAGCAGCTAGAGAGCCAATTATTAGCATTATACTTAAAGCATAGTCAACAAACATAGCCTCCCCTACTACATTTCTACTTAAGAGGAACTTGACAAGCTCTGCAATGATTTCCAAAGGCGTTTTTATTATAGACTTTAATTCTTTCACATCTTTCCCAAATTGGTTTGCTAATTTCTCAAGAGACCGTTGAGTCAGACCAAAAGCATTGAGGTATTGCTTCATAGCTGCCACCTGGATGGTGATATCATGAGCAAAAGATAGTCCAAGAATTGGGATCGTACCAATTCCACATGACAATGTGACTAACTTCCAAATATTATTTTTCGGAGCCTTCCTCTTCTTCTCAAGTATTGGCATAGAGATGTTGGGTAGAGAGAGCATGAAGACATGTCTCTTGTTGCTTGGAAGCTCTTGCTCTAGAGTTCCTTGTATAAGACCAGTCATATTTGTTCAATTCCAGGCAGGAAAGGAGAAACACAAGTGGTTCCTTGATTTCTGCTTTTATAAAACTCTGCATGCAGTTATCCTGTATTTCCTGCAATATTTTATCTTCATTGAATGTATTCTTCATATCATTTTTCATGCCGGACAAGTCAGAATCAATATTTGTCCTCCCAAAGTAGAATTTCTTATCCATCTTTTGAATCTCTTTGGCCAGTTCAGAATTGTTTAATCGGAAACGCTCAGATGCCATGATGATGATGAAAGTCATACTTTCTGAAATATACAGCTTCTAGATATATTTGTGGTGTGAAATTAGGAGTACCTACTCCTGGCAGGTCCCAAAGTATAACATTCTTATGTAGCACTGATTCCCCCCCGAAGGAGCTGTTGGTTTTATTGGGCTTACCGTTACCTTCTTGAATGCTTCTCCGTCTAGGGTTTCCCATGGTAGATGACCCAAAGAAATGTGGAAACTGACACTGAATCTTCTTTTGGGTTATTTATTTAAAGTAGAAACAGTCTCTCAGTTTAGGGTAGAGGTTTAGAAGTAAGTTCAGGTACTTTGGACTGCAAAAATGGAAAGTCTCTTATAAGAAAAATCCAGAGAATAACCATTTTCACAGCTGGATTTCACAACCCCCGGACAGACCTCCCCTCACTAGGCCTAGCATCCGGCAGGGTGCCAAGGAAAGTTTCTGCCACAGACTTGAGTGTAACTGAGCGACGTAGACAAATTTAAAGAGCTATCATATGGTACCGGTATCTCCCAGCTGATCTTGCGATACCGTATGAGTAAAGATCCATAAAGTGTCCTTCAACTGAGCCTCCAGGCTCCTTCAGAGAAGCCAGACTTGCGCACGTCCTTCTCCTGAAGTGTCCTCCCCTGGGGTTCTTTCAGTTGCTGGGCCTCTACCTTAGATGAGACGGCACCGGACCACCTTTGAATCAATAAGGCCCCGATGTCCATTCAGGCCTGTCCCTGCAGTTGCGTTGCCTCGGGCTAGCCAGCCCCGAGACTCGGAAATGCATGGTTCCGCACCCCAGGCCAGGAGGTCCATGGGGGCTGGTCAGGAGGACCAGAACCAAGCAGACAGAAAATATTCTCCCGAACAAAGACCCTGAGCACGCAATGTCAGTACCTTTTTTTTTTTTTTTTTTGAATGCACAGCAGGAGAACACTCCCACTGGGCCGGTTCTGAAAGAAACGTGGCATTCAATACACCCAGCTAGACTGCATTCTCAAACCTTGCTGACTGTGACGGCAACATCTGCGGCCAAGGAGAACCCAGTGCAACCCAGCCAGACTGGTGCTGAAAGCATAAATTTAGTAAAATTAGCCCCAAAACCCAACTGTGGTTTCAGGAGATGTAACTTTGAAAAACATACAGCGCATGCTCATCAGGAGCCAGCGCTACACTTATAAACAGGGTGATTATATGAGGTGGGATTTAATATGGTCTCCACCACTCCAATCAATGCAGCCCCTTCTTCATCGTCATCTTCCAGGCCTTGGATGGCATTGATAAAAGTAGACTTTCCAGCTCCAGATTCTCCTGTCGCTGCAATATTCAATGGGGTACTATCTATCTTCTCCAGTGATTTACCAATTGCTTCTACTGCTTTGCACAGATCTCCTTCTAAACCAGCTTTCCTTTCCTAGAATCCATTTTATGAACTGCCATTAGTCTGCTGAAGGAGAAGAGAAATGTTCAGCTTGTAAAGTATAATTTGTAAACCTTACAGTAAAACATATTCATACAGTTAAACTAATTGATCTGTATCATTCAAATTTTCTGTGTGTGATTTTAATATATAAGGTATAAGGAACGTATTAGTCCATTTGCTAAATAATGTCTTGGCTATAGGTGACCATTAGGGATTAGCTTTGTGTTCGAGTCGAACCCATGTTCGACTTGAACATTGGCTGTTCGTTTGGTGCATTCCGAACATTATGGGCCATTCGTGACAAATTTGAGTGGCGTGTCACGGCCCATAATTCACTGAGACATCGCAGTGCATTGCTGGCTGATGATTGGCCAAGCATGCACTATGACCCGCATGCTTTTTCCAATCAGCGAGGAAAAAACAGAGAGCCGTAATTGGCCAAAGCCAGGGTGGCTTTGGGCAATTATGGCTCAAGGGGTTTAGTACATGCCCCACACTATATAAGGCCATCTGCGTGGTGGCCTTATGTAGTGTGTTGCAGCAGAGAGATGGAGAGACAGTGTGATTTCATTTTATTTGAAGCTGTTGCAAATACAGTCAGTGTATTGTGCCATCTGCACAGTGTACACCTAAATCTACCCCAATTGCTGGTGTTCTTCTGATCCTATACAATAGGCAGGCAGCTGCAGTAATTAGTCGGTGTACTGTGTCATCTGTACAGTGTGCACATAAAGCTACCCCAATTGCTGGTGTCTCATACTAATACTACAGACAGGCAGTTGATTCTGCTAGCTGCAGTACATCAGTATATACATCCCAACTTTGTGCAGCTACATCTCCCTGCAGGCCATTAGTATGTCTGGAAGGCCAACAAGGAGAGGCAGACAGTCAAGAGCCAATAAAAGAGGGCAATCAGGCTCTGTGTCTAGAGGCAACTGTGCTGGTCGTGGACACGGTGCATCCTCATCAGCACATGGCCATAGGACGCGCTTGTCCTTATTTTCGGCAGCTGGATGCGTTGAGCCACAACATGCCAAAGACTTGGTAGAGTGAATGACCAAGCCGTCCTCATCCTGTCACCCAGGCTCAGGGTACTGGCAAAGCGGCTGCCAACGTGTCCTCTTCCCTCGGCTCAATGGCATCAGTCGCTCCTTCCCTAGCCCCGCCATGTCCTCCTGAGGAGTCCCCCAAACTGCTTGATCACAGTGTTTGATACATGCTCCATGAGGATGCCCAACATTTTGAAGGCTCTGATGATGATACCCAGCTAGAGATAGGCAGTAACATGAGCCCAGAGAGAGGAGATGCCCAAGAAGGACAGCAATTTGGCAGTCATGTTCCCCCAGCTGCAGCATACTGCCAGGTTTGCTCCAGTGATGAGGAGGGAGGGGATGATGAGGTCACTGACTCCACGTGGGTGCCTGATAGGAGAGTGGAGGTGGAGGCATATCTCCAATGATGCAGGATACCCTCCAGGGGCCAGCTTAAGGGCAGCCCAATGACTGCATCATGCCACAGAGCTCCGCATGTGCAGGGCGCTGCCTCTGTGCGTTATTCCAAAAGTTCTTTGGTGTGGGCCTTTTTTGAGACTAGTGCATCAGATCGCACCGCTGCTATTTGCAACATATGTCTCAAGTGTATCTTGCGTGGCCTAAACATCAGCCACTTGAGCACCACATGCTTGACCAGACATATGTCGACCTGTCATGCAGTTCGTTGGCAAGCGTACCTTAAAGACCCACACCAAAGAACAAAGCGGCCCTCTCCTTGCTCCTCATCAGCTGGGATCTCCAACCCCACTATACCTTCAGTCCTCTCTGAAACCTGCACTGAGAGGAATGAAGGTGTAGAATTAGGTGTGTCACAGCCAAGTACTTGCAGACAATCTGCTATTGGTACACAGACGTCCGATTGTACCAGGCAAATCTCCCTGCCCCAGCTGCTGGACCGTCAAAAGAAGTTCACTCCCAGCCATCCACATGCCCAGCAGTTGCGTGCTAGCTTGGCTAAATTGTTAGCACTTCAACTGCTGCCTTTTCAGCTGGTAGACTCTGCCCCTTCCGTGAGTTTGTGGAATGTGCGGTTCCTCAGTGGCAGATTCTCAAACGCCACTTTTTCTAAAGGAAGATGATTCCGGCTCTCTACCGGCATGTGAAAGGCACTGTCTCGGCCTCGCTGGACATGGCGGTCAGCAGTAAGGTGCATATTACTGCTGACTCATGGTCCAGCAGGCATGGACAGGGACGTTGCCTATGTTTCATGGCACATTGGGTGACTTTTCTGGCAGCTGGGAAGGATGCAGGACAAGGTGCAGTAGTGTTGGAGGCTGTTCCACCACCACGCATCCAAAATGCTACTACTGGTGATTCTGACACACCTCTCTCCTCCACCTCCTCCTCTTCTTCCTCCATGGCCTCTTCCTGTGCTTTGTCCTCGGAACCAGCGGTGCCCCGTAGGCATTCAAGGGGCTATGCAAGTACGCAGGCAAAAAGATGCCATGCATTGCTGGTGTGCTTGGGGGACAGGAGCCACACTGGGGCAGAGATTGTCAGCTTTGCAGGGGCAGGCCGAGAGGTGGTTGATGCCACGCCAGCTTAAGCCAGGAATGGTGGTTTGTGACAATGGCCCCAACCTCCTCCGCCCTCTGACAGGGACAACTGACCCATGTGCCTTGTGTGGCTCACGTCCTTAACTTGGTGGTGCAGCGGTTCTTGGGCAGGTACCCGGGCTTACAGGATGTCCTAAAGCAGGCCAGGAAAGTCTGTGTGCATTTCCACCAATCATATAATGCCAGTGCTCGGCTAGCTGACCTCCAAAAGGAATTTAACCTGCCCAAGAACCACCTAATCTGTGACATGCCCACCAGGTGGAACTAAATGTTGGCCATGCTGCAGCGGCTGCACACGCAGCAGAGGGCCATCAATGAGTACCCGTGCGACTACGACACCAGGACAGGGGAGTTTTTTTTTTTTCCCCACGCCAGTGGGCCATGATCAGGGATGCATGCACTGTCCTGTCACCATTTGAGGAGGCCACAAGGATGGTGAGCAATGACAGTGCATGCATCAGTAACACTGTCCCTCTTGTCCACCTGTTGGAGCACACGCTGCGTGGAATAATGGACATGACACTTGAGGCAGGAAGAGGAGGACTTCCTTACCTCTCAAGGCCCCCTTTATCCAGACAGTGTTCTTGCTGGACCGCCGATAGGAGGAGGAGGTGGAGCCTGGCACTCAGCATCAGCAGCAGTCTTTTAGGGATGATTTTCAGTCCCAAGAAACCTGTGGACTTGTACGTGGCTGGGAGGAGGTGGCTACGGATCATGGTGTCCTTGGTGACCTAGAGGACTCCAGACCAAATGCCTCAGCTAACCTATGCTGCATGGCAGTGTCGGCTGATGCTCAAAAATTTTGGGGGGCGCAAACAAACTGAAAAAAAAACCCCATCAAGTGCAGCTACTGTGCCCCATCGGTTGCCGCGGGTGTGCCCTATCAATTGCCGCTACTGTTCCCAATCAAACGTTGGCAGTGTGCCCCCGCCCAGGACTTACCTTTCTCAGCGCTGTCCTCCACGCTCCGAGTCCTCCATGTCTTCTGTCCTCTTTCTCTCATCTCTGCAATGATTGGACGCCTGATAGGCGTCCAATTGCAGCGCCTGTCGCTTTAGCCAATCAGGTGACAGGATAACCAGACCCGAGCACCTGATTGGCTGAGAGGCGGTCAGTGTTAGGGAAGTGATGTATTCGCTTCTCTAACAAAACACTGTGTAAACAGAAAACTCACAGCAGTGCGCCCACTGTTTACCAAATTGAAAGCCTATTAGAGCCCACGGCTCTAATCAGGATGCCTATTAGAGCCTACAGCTCTAATCAGGCACTTCTGAAAACACACCTGCCATTGTAATTCAGATGCCCGACAAGGGGCTGGACACCTGAATAGGGGATGGCAGAGGCGACGATAGATAGATAGATAGATAGATTCATGCATTGCATGAATCTATCTATTGGTGAGAGAGGGGGCGGCACTCCTGCACCCTTGCACCCTCTATGGATGCATCACCACTGCTGCATGGCCTCCCTGATCCCGCAAAGCCTGCAGAAGGGTCCTCGTATTAGTCAGATCAAGGAGAGGGATCATTACTGGCTGGCAAACCTCCTTGATCCGCGTTACAAGGGTAAGGTTGCGGACATTATCTTACTGTCGCAGAGGGAGCAGAGGATGAAACCTCTTCGGGAGGCCTTGCAGAAAGGTCTGTGCAAAGCGTTCCCAGAGACTGGGAGGTTACAAATTCCTGGTCCCGGACAACATGTTGCTGAGGCTTTGGTCAGTCACAGAAGTAGCGGTGGAGAAGGTGACCGTCTTACCAATGCATTCAAACTATTTTTTAGTCCGCAGCCCCAAGGTATGATCGGTTCCAGCAACCATCGCCAGCGTCTGATTTACATGGTGCAGCAATACCTAGGGGCAAGATCAGACTTGGACACCTTTCCCACCGAAAATCCTCTGGGTTACTGGGTCTTGAGGATGGATCACTGGCCAGAGCTTTCACAGTATGCAATTGAGCTACTGGCATGTCCTGCATCCAGCGTTCTTTCGGAACGCACATTCAGTGCTGCTGGAGGCTTTGTAACCGATCACAGGGTGCGGTTGTCCACTGACTCGTTTGATCAACTGACCTTCATAAAAATTAATCGGTCTTGGATCACCACCAGCTACCAAGCACCCGATGCTGATGTAACCGAATATTTTTTATTTTTTTTAAAATGTCAGATCCCTTCAAGACTGCCTATGCTGATGCTGAGTGACTATCCTCTTCCTCCTCAATGATCCTGCTGATAGCTTGTAAGAACATTTTTTGGTTCTGGGCGCCGCCACCAATGCCTAAGGCCCAATTTTTCAGCCCCTGTTTAACAGGTGTGTGTAATTACAATTTTTTAATCGAATAATTCACAGAAGGGCTCGTTCCTGCGCTCAACAGAATCTGTGAGAGTGAATGTGGCACCAGTGCCTAAGGCCCAATTTTTCTGACCCTGTTTAACAGGCATGTAATTACAATTCTTGATATAATATTTCACAGCATGGCCCATTCCAGTGCCCACCAAGAGTAACTGTGAGGGCTTATAGTGTTGTGGCACCACCACCACCAAAGGTCCAATTTTTCTGCCCCTGTTCAACAGGTGCATGTAATTACAATTCTACCAGTTCAAAATTACAAACAGATTCTACTTAACAACAAACCTACACAGTCCCTGTTTAGTTTTCACTGCCTGTATACTGCTGTTCAGAGTATATAGGGCCTGGGAGCCCCAACCTTTCCCCCCCTTTTTTTATTTTTTTTTATTTGGGTGTGGAGGTTCCCCTTAATATCCATACAAGACCCATGCTGTTTGTCTCACTTATTTTCATCCATATTGCCAGGACCAGAGATTACATTAAAGCCGCAAACAGTTTTAAATGACTTTTATTCCTTTTAAAAATGTAATTTTGTGCAAGGACTGTTCTAAGCACGGGAAACGCATGCCACTTTACAGGCATATTATAAACACTCCCCAGGTACGATATTTAAAGGAATATTTCACTTTTTTTTTTTTTCACTTTAAGCATCATTAAATTTGGTGCTCCCGAAAAACAGTTTTTAAAACTTTTTTTTTTTGCATTGATACATGTCTCCTGGAGCAGGACCCGGGTCCCCAAACCCTTTTTAGGACAATAACTTGCATATTAGCCTTTAAAATTAGCACTTTTGATTTTGGACGCTCGAGTCCCATAGACTTTAATGGGGTTCTAAAGTTTGTGCAAATTATCAGTCCGTTCGCAGGTTCTGGTTCGAACCGAGGGGGGGGGGGGGAGAGGGGGTGTTCGGCTCATTCCTAGTGGTTAATACAGAGGCGTACATTTCATATCATTAAAGCAGGAGTCCGCCGGGACTCTGCGTTTTTTTCTTTTTTTAAAGCCAGCAGCTACAAATACTGCAGCTGCTGACTTTTAAAATAGTGACACTTACCTGTCCAGCGCGCCCGCGATGTCGGCACCCGAAACCGATCTCTAGATCGTCTCTCGGGTGCTGCCGCCGCCATCTTGGGTATGGGAATCAGGAAATGGAGCCTTTTGGCTTCATTTCCCGGTTCCCTACTGCGCATGCGCGAGTCGCGCTGCGCAATAAGGACGGTCCCCGCTGCCTCTGGGATCTGTGTGTTTCCCAGCAGGCAGCGGGGCACTTGCGGAAAGGGGCTTAATCTACCCCCCTTTCCGCAGAGAGCTATCCCGGAAGTGGGTGCAGATACCTGTACTGTATGTTCCGATGAGCGGAAGGTCCACTTTAGGGTGGACCTCCGCTTTAATTATGCCAACTGCTTTCATGACTCATAGTTTTGTTTGTTGTTTGCCAAAATGAGAGAGAAGGGTCCTGTAACCTTAGCCTGCATGAGGTTAGTTTATTCCGTTTATTTGCACCAAGGTTCATGATTTTAGGAGAAAATTAGCCACCATTTTAATAAATATGATTTTCAAAGTCATAAGCCGCGTACACACGGGCGGACTGTATGGCCTACTTAGTCCGTCATACAATCGGACGGACAGTCCGTCCTACTTTCGAATGAACAGACTTGACCACACACGGATGCACAAACAGTCCGTCGAAAGCTTGCGCGATGACGTGTACAGCACGTACGACGGGACTAGAAATAGGAAGTCCAATACACAGCAATGCAACCTTTCGCCGTGTAAATCCTTTCTGAGCATGCGCCATTCTTAGTCCGTCGAACTAGCCTACTGACGAGCGGATTGTCCGCTGAAACCAAAGTATGACGGACAGAATTTCGAAAAATCCGAAATACTTAGTACGCCAGACTGCACGCTGAAAAAGTCCGCTGAAGCCCACACACGAGCGGACTGTCCGCTGAAATGTGTTTCGACGGACTAAGTAGGCCATACAGTCCGCCTGTGTGTACGCGGCCTTAGGGATTCAAGTTCAGCTATTATTCCAAGTTTTGTTAATCTTGACTTGTATTAAAATAATGCAAAGTAAAAACAAAATGGTTAAATTACTGTACTGCACTTACCTTGACATTATATTATTAACCATTTGACAACTGGGCACTTAAACCCACCTCCTGCCCAGACCAATTTTCAGCTTTCGGTGCTCTCACACTTTGAATGACAATTACTCGTCATGTAACACTGTACCCAAATACATTTTTTTTGTCCTTTTTTCCACACAAATAGAGCTTTCTTTTGGTGGTATTTGATCACCTCTGGGTTTTTTATCTTTTGCTCTATAAATAAAAAAAAATGCCGAAAATTTTGAAAAACAAAACACATTTTTCTTTGTTTCTGTGATAAAATATTGAAAATAATTTTTTTTTTCATGAATTCTGGCCACAATTTTTATTTTTTTTCACAATAAAGTTTATTGATGATAATAAACAATAACAGAAAATGTAAAAGCGATTGTTAAGGAGGCATTGCAAGACCACCATTGGTTCATTGGGGTATTCTCTAAACATTTTTTTATTGTTTAATCCTGGGGGAAAATCAGGGTTGTTGGCTAATGAGATAAGAGGGCTTGGGGTTGTTGCGATTCCGTGTTTTGCTGCAATTTTATGGAAAATCTTTAGGGTGGTATTGATAACGGGATATTGGAGTAGCTTGACCAAGGTAAGAACGGAATGGCTAGGTCCAAACTCACTTTTTCCAGACCAACCCAGTCCTTGCAATGCTCATGGCAGTACCAGTCTATGATTCTGGAAAGATGGGACGCGTAATAGTATTTTCTGAAATTGGGTTGGCCTATACCCCCTTTCGGCTTGGGTCTTTGTAAAAAGTTGAGTCTTATGCAGGGTTTCTTGTTTGCCCAGAGAAAGTTACTCTGCAGTCTAGTTAGTTGCCTGAGAAAGGAGTCCGGAATGTCTATAGGGAGCATATGAAATAAGTAAAGCAATCTTGGCAGCACCGCCATCTTCAATATGGCGGCCCTACCAAACCAAGAAAACCTCCCGCCATTCCATCTTTTGAGGTCTGTATCGAGTTTCCTAAGCAGGGGCTGAAAATTAAGTGCAAATAGGGAGTCAAATTTTGGGGAAACATGAACCCCTAGATATTGTAAGGAGGTGAGTTCCCATTTAAATGGACAATTGGATCTAGTTAGTCGCTCAGCATCATGGGAGAGATTAAGTCCTAAGGCTTCACATTTCTTGTGGTTTATTTTGAAATTTGATAGGGAATGAAATTCTTGAAAGGTTTTGATAAGGTTTGGAATTGAGATGTGGGGCTGGGTTATATAAAAAAGCAAATCATCGGCATATGCTGCTATCTTGAATTCCCTCCCATCAAATTCAAAGCCGTGAATAGCCGTTTGAAGATTGATGGTTCTAATCAGCGGTTCAATAGATAAGATGAAAAGGAGAGGCGATAGGGGGCAGCCTTGCCTTGTTCCGTTATGAATTTTTACCGGATTGGAGAGGGTCCCATTAACTTTGATTTTAGCACTTGGATTAGCATAGATTAATCTGACCCATTTCATCAGATTGGTGCCAAAGACCACGTGCTCACAGACTCGGAACATGTAGTCCCATGCAACCCGGTCGAAGGCCTTCTCCACGTCGGTAGACAGCAGAAGGCCCTCGATCTTGCCCCGTGCAACCCTGTGAATTAGGTTTAGGGTCTTAGTGGTATTATCTTTTGCTTCACGATTTGGCATAAAACCCACCTGCTTCGAGCCTATAAGTATCTCCAACAAAGGCCTAATTCTGTTCGCTAAGATCTTAGCTAGAATTTTTAGAACTAAGTTGAGGAGCGAAATAGGTCTGTAGTTAGTGCAATCAGTGGAGTCTTTATTTGGTTTCGGGAGAACGGTTATGTATGCCATTAGGAAACTCAGTGGAAGCTTGGTGTCCTGATGTGATAGTGTTTAGGGCTTTGGTTAGAGGTTCCATCAGGATATCTGTGTAGGATCTATAATATTGAGAAGTAAGCCCGTCTGGGCCCGGGCTTTTCCCAGTGGCTAATTCTTTGATGGCTTTTGTGAATTCAGACGAGGAGATAGGGTGGTCTAGAATATCTGAATCGTCATGTGAAAGCGTTGGCATGTTACAGTTGGTTAGGTAGTTAGAGAAAGCCTGAGTTCTGTCCCCTAAATCTGCCAAAGTTTTATTTTGTGGATATATGTTGTACAGCGACGATTAAATAGAGTGGAATATGTCTGAAATTTTGGAAGAATCATGTGTTATTTTATCATCTTTGGATCGTATCCCATGAATGTTGTTGGTCAGGTTAGTTTCTTTTAGTGCCCTGGCTAATATTCTGCCTCCCTTATCACCTTGATCATAATATATGGCTTTCTTGAAAAATGGTAGTCTCCTTGTTTTGTTGTCTAAAAACTCCTGTTGGTCCTGTCTTGCTTTTGTAAGTTCAGATAAATTTATCTGGGCCTGAGATTGTTTGTGGATCAATTCTAGTTTTGTAATTTTCTGCAATAACTCGGTGATATATTTTTCTTTTTTCTCTTTTCTTCCTAGCACCCCATCTGATTAGTTCGCCTCTGATCACGCTTTTATGTGCCTCCCAAATTGTCAGGGGGGACACGTCTGGTGTGTTATTCAAGGAGAAGTAATCAGTGAGTGCTTTGTGTATTTGGGCATGAATGTCCGGGTCTGTGAGGAGAGAAGCATTAAGTCTCCAACAGAAGGTGCGATTCTGGCTATTTTTTTACTTACAATTTAATGGAGATAGGTGCATGGTCAGTTAGGATAATGGATCCTATCTCTGCTTTCAAAAGATCTTGTATGTCTCTCTGGGTAATGAAGAGATTATCTATTCGGGAATAGCGCTTATGTGCATTCGAATAAAATGTAAAATCCCTATCTGTAGGATGTAGCGTACGCCAAGTGTCTAGGAGAGTCAGAGATTTGAGTAAGGTCTTTATTTTTTTTAAGGATATTATAGGCTATACAAGATTTGCCTGAGGATGCATGTTGTTTTGGTTCCAGAGGGGATATTAAAATCTCCCCCTAGAATAATACAGCCCTCAGCAAAGCTCTTCAGCTCGTCGATTATCAATTGGCAGAAGGAGACGTGAGACTTGTTCGGGAAGTAAACATTAGCCAACGTGACTGGTTTACCATTCATGGTTCCTTTTAAGAAAATGTATCTACCATCTGGATCTAGTAGTTGGTGTTATGTAATAAAGAGTGATTCCTTGCTTAGGAGAACTGAGACTCCCTTTGTTTTGGCGTGTGGGTTTGTGGCATGAAAAGCCTCTGTGAAGAAATTATTTGTTAGTTTGGGTATCTGGTGTCCTCTGAAATGTTTCCTGTATGGAAACAATTTGTGGTTTATTCTTTGAGTTCATTTTGAGTTCATTGAGTAGTTTACTTCTTCTTTCAGGCGTATTTAGGCCATTTACATTATGTGAGATGATTGTTGGAGCGTGACCTAGGCGCACATATGCCATAATGTGAAAGGTTTAAGGCTGTGAGAAAAATGGGTAATTAAAGGGAATGGGTGGGAGAGGAAGGAGGGGAAGAAAAAAAAAAAGAGGGGGGGGAGTGACAGGGGGAAATAGAAGGGACTAAATAAGGGGGGAAAGAAGGGGTAGTTCTTATATCCTATCACGGGGGGGTTATCTTTCCCCAGTGACAGAATGCGTAATTAGAAATGGCTACTGAAATGTCTTATTATGTTCAGCGTGTTCTGAGGGGGGTTAGTGGGAGGGCTAACACGGAATAGATAGACCTTTTTTTTTTCGTTTACTCAAAAGTTATATCAAAAACCTTAATGAATCAGACAGATTCAATAGTGTGGAGGGAATAAAAGCCCACTATGATTATTTCAATAACAGTCTATCAAGCGATCAATGTGTATTGTTTTATCCAGCAATACAGTTTAGCTTAAATCTACCATTATACGTTGAGATAAATGTCTCACTATCCCTGTCTTTGAGATTTAGGTATAAGTTACCAAGTAAAACGTTGATGTAAGTAGTGGTGAACAACATCAAAATATAACAGAAAAAAACTAAATATATGAAAAGAAAACTTCCATAGCTGCAGGGTTAGCAATTCTAAAAAACAGCCACTAAGAGCTATAAGTGAAGGAAAGGATCCTAGTTTGCCCTTTAACTTGGATACAATTCCTCTCAGTACAACAGTTTTCTATAATATACCCAGGGGATGCGCTGGTAAAAGTTTGCTGAAAAAGATAGTCGAAAGGACTAGTGAATCTATGAGAATATAACTAAAAATGAAATAGACCTGACAGGATGCCAATGGGACCTCAGGTTATCTTGCTATACTGCCATAGCTTTAAATCTGCTGCGGGATACGAGAGGCAACATTAGTGATTTCCACTGGTTTACTTTGGAACTGGTATACCATGTATTGTTGGAAAAGTTGTAGACTCAAGACAGTCATATTATGTGTAAGGTCATCTCGACCCACCTTAGCATGCTTTCTAGTTTCCCATCGACATCCTCATGCAAAACATTTGTCATTAGGCATATCTATTAAACATCTTCTAGTAACTTAAAATACTAGTAAAGGGAGTCTGCCCTCTGTTATGTAACAAACGGACATGGGGCAAGTTGTGGCTTGCAGCAATTTGTTGCTAACATAAACCATCGTATATAAAGATGAACGCCCCTTCAAGTCCAGGTCTTATAAGTTTCCTCTAAACTGGAAATTTGATTATGACCATGGGTCTGATGTTGTCAGTATGGAGTGCAGTTACACTTCTATTATTCTTAACGCTTTACATTTTACGAGAGGAGTTAGTCAATTCACCAAAATTGATGAACGAGTGTTACTGGTTCTCGATATTAAATTACCCCAAGGTCTAGATATAGGCACCATACTAGCGGGCAGTCAGTCTAGTGGAGGGATCCTGGTCGCTTTAACCCATTCTCCTGTCTTCAACGGAACGACCGTGTAGAAGTCTCTTTCTGCTGTAAAAAAAGGGGCCTATGAAAGCCCAGGGGCTGTTTAGCCTGTATTTCCAAAGAAAAATGAAGAACCTAAAAAGACATTTAAATTAACAATACTGTTGCGCACAACCTCGCCAAATATAATCTAATCTTGTGTTCTAGGAAGCTGCTCACATATATAAAGTGTTCTCAACACTCAGAGATATGGAAAAAGGGGGTGTTTTATGTGGCGCTACCTTAAAGCGGAGGTCCACCCTAAAGTGGACCTTCCGCTCATTGGAATCCTCCCCCCCTCCGGCGCCACAATTGGCACCTTTCAGGGGGGGGGGTGCAGATACCTGTACAGTACAGGTATCTGCACCCACTTCCTGGATAGCTCTCTGCGGAAAGGGGCGTAGATTACGCCCCTTTCCGCAAGTGCCCCGCTGCCTGCTGGGAAACACACAGTTTCCAGAGGCAGCGGGGACCGTCCTTATTGCGCAGCGCGACTCGCGTATGCGCAGTAGGGAACCGGGAAATGAAGCCGAAAGGCTCCACTTCCTGATTCCCATACCCAAGATGGCGGCGGCAGCACCCGAGAGACGATCGAGAGATTGGCTTCGGGTGCCCACATCGCGGGCGCGCTGGACAGGTAAGTGTCACTATTTTAAAAGTCAGCAGCTGCAGTATTTGTAGCTGCTGGCTTTTAAAAAAAAAAAAAAAACGCGGACTCCCGCTTTAATGATAAGTGAATCCTAAACCAGTCACAATAAATGACTATAAAATATCTATGTGAAGTCACAAAAAATAATATAAATAGTAGATAGTATAATCTATAGTAAAGTACAATATAGTGGAGAAATGTATAGTATATATCATAAATCAATCAAGTCCATATATCAACTTAATGAATAAAGTGCAATAATTATCCAAGCCTATTTGCAAATGTGCAAAGATAAAAAAAAAAAAATCAAATCCGTACAAAAAATAATAAATACGTGCAAATGTGCAATAGTGCAAATTATGCAATCAAAATAAATCAAAAGGTAAAACCATTAAATGGTGTTGCTCCCAAACAACATCCAAAGTGGAAAAAAAAAATTTAGTCCATTCAGTTCATTTGTCCAAAAAAACGATGGTAACCATGCGATGTGAACCAAAAGTGCAAATCCACCACTCCTCCACACTTCAGTGCTTGAAAGTGCACCCCTTGTTTCCCCCAGCCTCTCACCTCTAACCAAGGTCCCTGGGGACCGGATAACACTTCAGAGATAATCGGTTTAAAATCTTCCACTTTCTCTTATATATACACTCCGGAACACCAACTTGACCTCTCCAAAATCCGGGTTATATCATAGTAAAGGGAAAGAGTAAAGGGGCCTCCAATGTGTAGTAAATTTAAATTACATTTATTAATAATTAATGTAATAATTTTAATTACATTAAAATACAGCAATTCGTGGGTAACCCAGATTTTGGAGAGGTCAAGTTGGTGTTCCGGAGTGTATATATAAGAGAAAGTGGAAAATTTTAAACCAATTATCTCTGAAGTGTTATCCGGTCCCCAGGGACCTTGGTTAGAGGTGAGAGGCTGGGGGAAACAAGGGGTGCACTTTCAAGCACTGAAGTGTGGAGGAGTGGTGGATTTGCACTTTTGGTTCACATCGCATGGTTACCATCGTATTTTGGACTTGTTACACATCTTATGAAGAGTTGAATGGACTAAAAAAATTTTTTGCATTTTGAATGTTGTTGGGGAGCAACACCATTTAATGGTTTTACCTTTTGATTTATTTTGATTGCATAATTTGCACATTTGCACGTATTTATTATTTTTTGTACGGATTTGATTTTTTATTTTTTTTATATCTTTGCACATTTGCACATAGGCTTGGATAATTATTGCACTTTATTCATTAAGTTGATATATGGACTTGATTGATTTATGATATATACTATACATTTCTTCACTATATTGTACTTTACTATAGATTATACTATCTACTATTTATATTATTTTTTGTGACTTCACATATTTTTTGAGAGATCACATTTATTGTGACTGGTTTAGGATTCACTTATCATTAAGGTAGCACCACATAAAACACCCCCTTTTTCACTAAAAAGATATTGTGTTGATAGGCCAGAAGGTATGCCAGGAAAAAAGTTCTATATAGATCCACAAAGGAGCAGTCTGTGGTAGCCAGAACAAGTTGAACTGTCTATTGGCTCCATCTAGTGGCGAAAGAAGGGAATAGCTAAAATAAAATAAAAACAAAAGCAATAAGTCTTTCTGTAGGTGTAGTGGTAGTTTGCCTGGCAGCAGATGGAAGTTTTTGAGATCAACGCTGTTATCTTGCTGAAATGCACAGGTGATTTAACGGTTATCTTTTATTTTGCTGGATTTTTGTGGAGGGGTAGCTGGGTGGTAATTTTCATACAGCTTTTGTTTCTTCCCGCATACTCCTTTGGCAAAAGGTGACTTACATGGTGATATGCGTGGAGGAGAGGAGGAATTGGACACCGCAGGAGGTAGGCGAAATTCCTGATACCACTCAGGTAATTCTACCTGATTAATCTGGACATTATTGCAAAACGTGGGCAGCTCTTATGGGGTGCGTAGGAGATGTTTTCCATTACATGTCACCTGTACTGAAAAGGGGAACCTCCATTTGTATGGTATCCCTTTTTCCCTAAGGACATCTAGGAGAGGCTTGATCGCTCTTCTGTTCCTCAGGGTGATAGATGAGAGATCCTGGAACAATTGGATGGTGGTTTCATTAAAGAGGATCTGCTCATTTTGTCTTGCTTTTTGTAAAATTTCCTCTTTCAGGGTGAAACTAGAGAGGCAGCAGATGATATCAAGTGGGGGGGGGGGGGGGGGGGGGGCTGGGTCTGGGGCTCTGGGTCTCAGGGCTCTATGAGCTCTATCAAAATCTATGGGGGATTCCTGTGGTCTATCAAGCAACTTATTGAATACTGAGCATAGAACAGGCCTTATCTGTTCAGCAGTCACTGACTCAGGAATGCCTCTGACCCTTATATTGCATCTTCTGCCCCTGTTGTCCAGGTCTTCTACATGTCTGTTTACATTGATCAGGTGCTGTGAACGGGTAAATGAGACCTCTTGTAACCTTTGAATGGCTTTATCTCTGTGCCTGCCTGCTCTCGCTCCTGCCGCCATTTGCTCTCTAAGCATGAGAATGTCAGCCTTCAGGTCAGTGATTGCTGTGGATAGTGAGGTCTTTATGTCGGCAGCTATGTCCATCATGGCAGCATGTGTGAGCGGTTGGTCAGGGGGAGAGGTGTCTCTTACCATATCCTCAGAGTTCGCCAGAGATTCAAAGTCAAAGTCCTCCTCCCCCTCCCTCATGTGAGAGCGTGCCATCTTGTCCTCCATGACAGGAATATCTCAGGGATTTGCTTGGATTTTGAGGATCCCCGGGTGCGGGGGTGATTGTGGTGTGTTACCCCTCTTGAAACTCTGCCCATTATGCTGTGATGTGAGAGCGGACAATCCACACCGGAGCTCTGTCCTCAGGCGTCCATCTCTCCCGCGCGCCAGGCCACGCCCCGGGCCACAATTTATACTGCTACATATCTTTGGTAAAAAATAACCCAAATTAGTGGATATTATTTGGTCTTTGTGAAAGTTAGAGATTCTACAAGCTGTGGTGCAAATCATACAAAATTCATCACATCTGATGTACTGGTGGCTTATCTAATTTCTTGTGACCCGAACAAGCCAGGAAAGTACAAATACTCCCCAAATTACCCCCTTTTTTTTTTAAACTAGACATTCCAAGGTATTTAGTAAGAGGCATAGTGAGCTTTTTGGTGTTGTCATTTTTTTTCCCACAATTCTTTGCAAAATGAAGATTTTTTTTTTTCACAAAATTGTCATTGTAATAGGTTATTTCTCTCACATGGCATGTGTATACCACAGATGACGCCCCAAAATAAATTCTGCTACTCCTTCTGAGTATTACGTTACCACATGTGTGGGACTTTTCCACAGTCTAACCACATACAGAGGCCCAACATGCGGGGAGCACCGTTAAGTGTTCTAGGATCATAAATTACACATCTATCTTGTTGACTACTTATTACATTTTTGAAGGTCCTGGAGCACCAGGACAGTGACGCTGACGTGGCACTGATGACACGTGACACTGTGGACATGTGGCACTGATACGTGGCACTGATGACAGATGGCACTAATACGTGGCATTGATGACATGTGACACTGATAACAGATGGCACGTGACACTGACAGGTGGCACTGATGACAGATGGCACTATGTGGCACTGATGACACGTGGCATTATACATGGCACTGATGACAGATGGCACCATGTGGCACTGGGGACAGATGGCACTGACAGGTGGCATTGGGGCAAATGGAACTGGGGGGAATGTGGTGCCACTCTGGTCCAGGCACCTCCAAGGGACTTATATTCAATGCAAAAATCCTCATATGGATGTAGCTCCCTCATGGCCATAACACAACCCCATTGCAAAGTGACACTTCGGGAAACATTCTGAATGGCAGCTTTGTGTGAGAACTGACAATGCTGTGCTATGGGAAGGCTAAGGAACCTTTCATGTTGCACAGTGGAAGGCACATGGTGATCTACTGAACATAGGGTCGCTATTCACCAGTTGAGAACCATGCTTCTATAAGATTTTGTTTTGAAGGTTTCAAATTCCTGAATTCCACATTGCAGAACTTAACCACTTTCAGACCGGACCATTTTGCTGGTAAATGACCAGAGGTCTTTTTACACTTTGGCACTGCGCTGCTTTAACTGGTAATTACGCGGTCATGCAATGTTGTACCCAAACAAAATTTGCGTCCTTTTCTTCCCACAAATAGAGCTTTCTTTTGATGGTATTTGATTGCCTCTGCGATTTTTATTTTTTGCGATATAAACGTAAAAAGACCGCAAATTTTGAAAAAAAATGATATTTTCTACTTTTTGTTATTAGAAAAATCCAATAAACTCAATTTTAGTCATACATTTAGGCCAAAATGTATTCAGCCACATGTCTTTGGTAAAAAAAAAGTCAATAATTGTATATTTATTGGTTTGCGCAAAAGTTGTCACATCTACAAACTAAGGTACGTTTTCTGGAATTTACGCAGCTTTTAGTTTACGACTGCCTATCTCATTTCTTGAGGTGCTAAAATGGCAGGGCAGTACAAAACCCCCCCAAATGACCCCATTTTGGAAAGTAGACCCCCTAAGGAAATTGATAAGAGGCATGTTGAGCCCATTGAATATTTTATTTTTTTGCCTCAAGCGATTGAATAATGACAAAAAAAAAAATTTTTTTTTTTTTTTACACAAAGTTGTCACTAAATGATATATTGCTCACACATGCTATGGGCGTATGTGAAATGACACCCCAAAATAAATTCTGCTGCTTCTCCTGAGTACGGGGATACCACATATGTGGGACTTTTTGGGAGCCTAGCCGCGTACGGGGCCCCGAAAACCAAGCACCGCCTTCAGGCTTTCTAAGGGCGTAAATTTTTGAGTTCACTTCTCACTACCTATTACAGTTTTGAAGGCCATAAAATGCCAAGATGGCACAAAACCCCCACAAATGACCCCATTTTAGAAAGTAGACACCCCAAGCTATTTGCTGAGAGGCATGTTGAGTTCATGGAATATTTTATATTTTGCCACAAGTTGCGGGAAAATTACAAACTTTTTTTTTTTTTTTTTTTTTTTAACAAAGTTGTCACTAAATGATATATTGCTCATGCATGCCATGGGCATATGTGAAATGACACCCCAAAATAAATTATGCTGCTTCTCCTGAGTACGAGGATACCACATATGTGGGACTTTTTGGGAGCCTAGCCGCGTACGGGGCCCCGAAAACCAAGCACCGCCTTCAGGCTTTCTAAGGGCGTAAATTTTTGAGTTCACTTCTCACTACCTATTACAGTTTTGAAGGCCATAAAATGCCAAGATGGCACAAAACCCCCACAAATGACCCCATTTTAGAAAGTAGACACCCCAAGCTATTTGCTGAGAGGCATGTTGAGTCCATGGAATATTTTATATTTTGCCACAAGTTGCGGGAAAATTACAAACTTTTTTTTTTTTTTTTTTTTTTTCACAAAGTTGTCACTAAATGATATATTGCTCACGCATGCCATGGGCATATGTGAAATGACACCCCAAAATAAATTCTGCTGCTTCTCCTGAGTATGGGGATACCACATATGTGGGACTTTTTGGGAGCCTAGCCGCGTACGGGGCCCCGAAAACCAAGCACCGCCTTCAGGCTTTCTAAGGGCGTTACAGTTTTGAAGGCCATAAAATGCCAAGATGGCACAAACCCCCCCCAAATGACCCCATTTTGGAAAGTAGACACCCCTAAATTTAGGGGTACACTAGTGAGACTAGGTAATAAATGGCGGGTGCCCTGAAACTATAAAAAAATAACTAACCAACCAGCGTCACCTGTAACAGTTATATGGTGATCACTGGTGAAAGGGTTAACTAGGGGGCAATCGGGGGGCTTTATGCGGTAGTATATGGGGGTCCCTGGCGCTATAAAAAGCTGCAGCGAACCTAAATACCTACCTGCCTAACTAGCGTCACCTGTGACACTAATACAGCGATCAGAAAAACGATCGCTTATTAGGCTGGGTTCACACTGGAGCGATGCGGGAACGCCACGAATGCGCGGCGGGTTCCCGCATCGCATGCCTCCCGGCGGCAGTTCACACTGCCCTATGCGAACTGCTGGGAGTGTCAGTGAAATGTTACTGACACCCCCAGATCAGTTCGCATATCGCAGTGCGATCTGCAAACTCGGATCGCATGGTGTGAACACCCATGCGATCCGATTCTGCTGCGGGCCAAAAAAAGGGTCCCGTGCGAATTTGCGGCGGGTGCGGCGGGTGCGGCGAATGGCTGAACTCGAATCGCACAGAGATCGGATGTGATTTGCACTGCAGTGCGGTGCGAATCACATCCGTTCTCATAAACCGCTGCAATGTGAACCCAGCCTTAGTGACACTGGCGACGGGGGGTGATCACGGGGTTAAACCTTTATTGGGGGGGTTAGGGGGGTACCTTAGAACTAAAGGGGGCTAACCCTAACTGCCCTAACAGTTATTAGTCACAAATGACACCCGCCGGGTGATCAGGGGGTTAAACCTTTATTAGGTAATAAATGGCGGGTGCCCTGAAACTATAAAAAAATAACTAACCAACCAGCGTCACCTGTAACAGTTATATGGTGATCACTGGTGAAAGGGTTAACTAGGGGGCAATCAGGGGGCTTTATGCGGTAGTATATGGGGGTCCCTGGCGCTATAAAAAGCTGCGGCGAACCTAAATACCTACCTGCCTAACTAGCGTCACCTGTGACACTAATACAGCGATCAGAAAAATGATCGCTTATTAGGCTGGGTTCACACTGGAGCGATGCGGAAACGCCGCGAATCCGCGGCGGGTTCCCGCATCGCATGCCTCCCGGCGGCAGTTCACACTGCCCTATGCGAACTGCTGGGAGTGTCAGTGAAATGTTACTGACACCCCCAGATCAGTTCGCATATCGCAGTGCGATCTGCAAACTCGGATCGCATGGTGTGAACACCCATGCGATCCGATTCTGCTGCGGGCCAAAAAAAGGGTCCCGTGCGAATTTGCGGCGGGTGCGGCGGGTGCGGCGAATGGCTGAACTCGAATCGCACAGAGATCGGATGTGATTTGCACTGCAGTGCGGTGCGAATCACATTCGTTCTCATAAACCGCTGCAATGTGAACCCAGCCTTAGTGACACTGGCGACGGGGGGTGATCACGGGGTTAAACCTTTATTGGGGGGGTTAGGGGGGTACATTAGAACTAAAGGGGGCTAACTCTAACTGCCCTAACAGTTATTACAGTCACAAATGACACCAATGCAAAAAAAAAAAAAAAAAAATGACATTGGTGTCACTGTGACTGGGGGGCAGGGGTAATTGGGGGGGTGATCGGGGGGTAAAGGGGGGGTGTGAGTGTGCCTGGCATGTTCTACTGTGTGTGTAGAGTGTTGGTGCAACTTACTGATCCGCTCTCCTCCGTGTCGGAACGAAAAATACCGACACGGAGGAGAGAATACATCACTTCCTCTCCTGTGTTTACATTACAGGAGAGGAAGTGATGTCACCGGGGATTTCTATTCGTCGGGAGCGATCGCGAGGGGGTGGCCATGAATGAATGGCCGTCCCCTCGTCCGGGATCGCTCCCGTACGAAAACCGACCGCCGCAGGCACCGGGCGGGGGCCCGATCGGGCCCCCGACCCGCGGGAGGCAAGGGACGTACATGTATGTCCTTATGCCTGCCCGTGCCATTGCACCGACGTACATCGGCGTGCGGCGGTCGGCAACTGGTTAATCACTAATTTTAAAGACTGACTGTGTCTTTTAAATTCTAATATTAAATATCTAGTTCTTAATATGTAATTTATCTCATTGCAGATGGAGCTGCATCCTTGTACTGGTGTGTGTACTTGTCTGTAGCACAGTGGACTACAGCACATCAATGTGGTACAGCTTCTGCATTTGTTAGAGTTGTTCTTGTGTGTTTATTTGACACGGAAACATTTAAAGCGGGAGTCCGCCAGGAGTTCCGCCGTTTTTTTTTTTTTAAAAGCCAGCAGCTGCAAATACTTTTAAAATAGTGACACTTACCCGCCCAGCGCGCCCGCGATGTCGGCACCCGAAGCCGATCTCTCGATCGTCTCTCGGGTGCTGCCGCCGCCATCTTGGGTATGGGATTTAGGAAGTGGAGCCTTTCGGCTTCATTTCCCGGTCCCCTACTGCGCATGCGCGAGTCACGTTGCGCAATAAGGATGGTCCCCACTGTCTCTGGGATCCGTGTGTCTCCCAGCAGGCAGCGGGGGACTTTCGGAAAGGGGCATATATTCTGCGGAAAGGGGTGTACCTTCTGCAGAATCTACACCGGAAGTGGGTGCAGATACCTGTACTGTACAGGTACCTGCACCCCCCTCCCCCCTGAAAGGTGCCAATTGTGGCGCCGGAGGGGGGGGAGGATTCCAATGAGCGGAAGGTCCACTTTAGGGTGGACCTCCGCTTTAATAAAAAGTAACTTTAAAGGCGGTGCCTCCAAGTGGCCGACAGATGGAGAGAAGCTGAGACCCTGTGAAAACATCAGCTTTGGCAGGTAGACAGTAAGTCAATTTGACTGTTGTGTCAAAATAAAGTATCTTATTTAATCTGGTAGTAGTCTGCATTATTAGGGCATGTTGGAGGCAAGATGCTGATTCTATACAAATTTTTAACGGTACAATACTTTGATGCTTTTATTTATGCTTAAAAAGGAAGTAAACCCAGGGCCATCTTAATAGAATTCTGGGTTTCTGAGCAAAGTAATGCACTGGGGCCTCTACAAGCCTGCCCCATTTTTTGCACCTACTCCACAGAATAAGTCCAGGTTCACACTGAGGGTGGGCTTGAAATCTCAGCCCGACTTTGGGAATGATTTGACAGACATCTGTGCTGGGTTCATGCACAGATGTCTAGAGGTTGACCGATATGGGTTTTTCTCTGGCCGATGCCGATATTTAGAAATTGCGGCGGCTGATGGGCGATATATGATGCCGATTATTATTTATTTATTTATTTATTTTTTTGGGGGCCGATATGTTAGGCCGATTTTTTTTTTTTTTTTTCTAAGTTAGACACGTTTCACACAGGGGAGTTTTTCAGACACTTTTGGGCTAAAAATAGTGCCCGTAAATTGCCTTCAAAACGGCTCCCCTGCAGTCTGTGTGAAAGTCCAAGTGCTTTCACGCTGAGGTGGTGCGCTGGCAGGACGTTAAAAAAAAAATCCTTTAAGCAGCATCTTTGGAGCGGTGCAAACCGCTCCTCCACCACTCCTGCCCATTGAAATGAATGGGCACCACTGCTGAAGCGCATGCAATGCAATTTGGCAGCAGCGCTTCACAAGTGCATTTAACCCCTTCCTCAGCCACTAGCTGGGTTATAAGTGCCCCGCTAGCAAATAGCGCGACTAAAATTATGGTAAAGCGCTGCTAAAACTAGCAGCGTTTTACCGTCAATGCCTGCCCACTCCAGTGTGAAAGCAGCCTTCAGTAATAAGTGATACAGAAAATTTCTTATATTTAAACATTTATTAAACAAAACAAACCTCCAATCAGTTCACTTGTATGTATGATTTAGATAAAAAAACAAAAACGCAACTATATATTAAATACACAAAAACAGGTACTCAAAAGTTTTGGACGAAAAAAAAGGGATAACTTTACTGTTTTTTTTTTTGTTTTTTTTTAATTCTGTGTATTTTTTCCCCAAAAAATGCGTTTGAAAAACCTCTGCGCAAATACCGTGTCACATAAAATATTGCAACAACCGCTATTTTATTCCCTAGGGTCTCTGCTAAAAAAACATATATAATTTTTGGGGGTTCTAAGTGATTTTCTAGCAGAAAATACAGGATTTTTACTTGTAAGCAACAAGTGTCAGAAAAGATTTAGTCTTTAAATGGTTAAAGCGGTTCTCCACCCTAAAGTGGAAGTTCTGCTCATGTGATCCCTCCCCCCCCTCCGGTGCCACAATCGCCACCTTTCAGGGGGGAGGGGGTGCAGTTACCTGGATAATCCAGGTATCTGCACCCACTTCCGGGACAGACCGCCGCACATGCCCCGCCCCCCCGTTGTGTTCTGGGAAACACACAGTTCCCAGGACACGGCGGGGAAAAGCAGAGACGCACAGCGTGACTTGCGCATGCGCAGTAGGGAGCCGGGCAGTGAAGCCGCAATGCTTCACTTCCCGATTCCCTGACAGAGGATGGCGGCTGGGGCAGCAGAGAGATGATTGATCGCTCGTCATCTGCCGCCGACATCGCTGGACCCTGGAACAGGTGAGTGTCCATTTATTAAAAGTCAGCAGCTGCAATATTTGTAGCTGCTGGCTTTTAATTTTTTTTTTTTAAAGGTGCAGAACCGCTTTAAACTGAGAACTCTACACACAGAGCTGAGTTCATCGAAGAAGAAACATTGTATCTCTTTGATCTTTTCTTGGCAGACTGCCCAGAGAGGAGGAAAGTCACTTCACTGATTAACTTCAGGCAACTTATGCCGCGTACACACGATCAAACAATCCGGTGGAAAAGTCCGGCAAACTCAAGTCCGCCAAACAATCCCCCCGTGTGTAGCCTCCGGCATACTTTTTTGACCCGACAGTACGGCGGACTTAGAATTCCGTGTTGCACATCAATCTGCCCGCCGTACTTGCATTTCGGCGGACAATCCGGCCGTGTGTGTGCCAGTCCGCCGTACTTTTGAAATGAGCGGACTTTTCCCGCCCGGAGAAAAGTCCGCTCATTTCGAGCGGGTCTCCAGGTAGGCGGGGCCCGCGAAGGAGACGTCGCTGGCCCCGCCGCCTGGTATGGACTTAAAGGGGAACCCCCAACGCTCGCTCGCCCCCCTTTCCTGGCCGGCCGGGTAGCGTGTTGGGACAAGGGTCTGTTGTGGACTTGGGGGGGACCCCCACGCCGATTTTTTTCGGCGTTGGGGTTCCCCTTTAAGTCCATACCAGGCGGCGGGGCCAGCGACGTCTCCTTCGCGGGCCCCGCCTACCTGGAGACGCGCTCGAAATGAGCGGACTTTCCTCCGCGTGTGTGGGCGAGTCCGTTCATTTCGAAAGTACGGCGGACTTAGTACGCCGTATTAGTCCACTGAAAAAGTGCCGTGTGTGGGCAAGTAGCCCGTTCGAAAATTCTGACGGACAGTTTGGCGGACGTCCGCCAAACTAAGTACGTCGGACAGACGGCTACGTGTGTACGCGGCTTTACATTGACTTCTATTACAGAAGTCTTTTGCAAGTTGCACTGAACATATAATCTGCCCTTTTGTCAGCACAATCGGCCGATGCCGATTAATTAAAAAATGCCAAATATCGGCCAATATATCGGTCGACCTTTACAGATGTCTATTGAAATTGTCCCCAAAAGTAGTGCAGAAACTACTTTTGGAAATCAATGCATCTCCGTAAAGTCTTCGTCGCACCAATTTTGGCAGTGGCATTGCTGGCAATAGGCTCCGATTTGGCATGCGGTTTGACATGTCAAATCACATTTCAAATCAGCCCAATGCGAACGGGGGCTTAAAGTATAAATAGTTGATAGATTTATTAGATTATTTGTTTATTATATTTGATAGGTCTGTGCATCAACTTCCCCACAACTGTGTGCAATACATGTGGTTGTGGTGGGGTGATGCAGCATTTAGGGAGGTAAAACAAGTGGTGAGGAGGTGATTTTGCTTCCTCAAAATGGCTCTAAAAAGAAATCCATGTGTGGATTGTTTTTCAGAGGAGTGGCAGCCTTTTCTGAGGCTGTATTCACACACAATACAGAGCTGTCAGAACTATTTACTGAACTGGCAGCTCTGCATTGCTGGCTGTGGTTGGTCAGTGTGGTGCGTGATTTGACTCCCCTTTTTTTTTTTTTTTTTTGTAGGAACTTTATTTTGAGTGTAAAAAATTTATACTTCATTCAGGGCAGTGTACAGCAGTGAGACGTGTTGCATTGCTGTAGAGTGCAGTGTGATTCGGTATGGTACGCTGCGATAAAAAGTTCAGACATATGCTGCGTTGCAGGATGAATGGGACACGTAGGAAACAATTGCTTTGTGAGTGTCCCTGGCATAAAACATTTGTCACTGTATATAGTGTAAATTAGGCTACATTCACACTGGTGATTAGGGCGATTTGTAGTGGCAGTACCTCCTGCAGCTCTCAGCAAGTAGGTGCAGTAGCTGGTGGCTGTACCTATTCATGCCTCTCTGCGCAGCCAGTGATTACACAAAGTGCATGCAGCAGCAATCACTATAGTGAACAGGGCTATTAGCCACATGTACCCACTGACAGCCACAGGAGTAACTTCCATCTCACCCGCCTCAGCTGGTTCCATGTTAATTCAGCACTTCCGGGCTGGCGGCTGCTCCTTGTCCCATCTCTCTCCCCTCCTCTGAGCACTGATGCTGCTAGGGTGGCACTGCAGGCTGGGGACAGAAAGCAGGCTGAGAAGGGGCGTGGAGAGAGCGAACTGTTTCTGCACACAGAGCCGGTGTCTTGTAAAATAGTGTCCTCCATCAGATGGTGTCCCCTGCGTACTGCGCATGCGCAGTACACAGGAACACAGATTCCGAAAATTGCCGAGGATGAACGGCGCCTGCGCCGTGAGTCCAGGTTCTATCCCCACTATCCAAGTGGACATAGAGTTAGAATAAAAAAGAGCCGAGCGGAGCGAGGCCGAGCCCGAAGCGTGGCGAGCGAAGCTCGCCCGCGAGGGGCCCTCTAAAATTCTTAACCCTATGTCCGCTTGGATAGTGGGGCTACCTCCTCCACTCACGGCCCAGGCGCCGTTCAGCTTCGGAGTTTTTCCGAAGCTTCGTCTGCTCCGTACTGCGCATGCGCAGTACGGAGCGGACAGCATTTGATAGGCGGACTCTATTAGGCAGAACACCGGGATGTCTTTACAGGTACATTTTATCGCTTCCCCCCGCCTACTACCACAATAAGATGCCTATGATGCCTTATGGATGGTGACGTCGGCTGACCCTGCATACTAGTGTACTATTAAACCCCAGCATTGCCAGCAGCCTCCCCCTAGATCCAAGGGCCCCATCAGGGGGGTCATATGTGCACCTGGGGGTCGCTGAGCGGTGCCCAGGTGTGCCCGCTTGATAAGACCGCCCTGAGTAAACCCTGGAGGGTTTTACTTCCTCTTTATTTCCCTGCATAGGCAAAACATTGATGCATAGTAGCCCATTATGCGTCACTTACCTGAAACCGAAGCCTGCAGTGTCAACGCTAGTGATGGACGAACTTCCGATGGGACATTTCGCGAACGCAGCCAAAAGTTTGCGATCCACAAGGTTTTATATATATATAAAATTATATACATTTGCCACAATAGTTTTTTTTTTTTTTTTTTTTATTTTTTTTTTATTATAATTTTTATAGATATAAAAATAAAGTGCCAACAGTTAAATTACTTTTTATGGTAGAACAGGACAAACAAAAAAAAAAAAACTGTTCTCTAAACAAATGTACAAGAGGGCCCAACTTGGAAAGGTAAATATTTTAAAATGATCTTTGAGGTTATCTTAGAAGTTTATTATAGATGATGGTGTGGTTGGCCTAGATTTATTATTTCAAGACATGGGAGGTTATATGCTGGCCCAGGGAAAAGCTATGGAGAGAGAAGACAAAGGCCCCAAAGATGGAGACTTGGGGTAGCCAAACATAAATGGAAAGATGAGCAAAGGAGATAGAATTGTTTGTAACTGACATAGTAAAGATGAGAACTAGCATAAAGATGATGAACGTAAGCCAAGGAGGAAAAGTTGCTCAACTGCGGTGAGGGAAGAAAAGAGCTACAAGATTATAAGCGCCCTTTAAAAATGCAAGACCTGGGGGGTCTGCGATAAAGTGCCGCTATTTTTACCGGCATTTTACCATCGTTGTAGAGTTGCTTTTCTGGCACAAAGGTGGCATTTTTAAAACCACTTTTGAAAAAAAAAAACACCACTGAAGCACTGATGTCGCCGACGCGCTGCACATTTATTTGAATTGTCAGGGGTGCTTTAGGAGCGGTGAATACACCGCTCCTAAAGCACCTCAAAGAAGCTGATGGCTGGACTATTTTGGATGTCCTGCCAGCACAGCACCCCAGTGTGAAAGCAGTCAGGCTTTGATAATGGGATTGCAGATGAGTTTTTTTTTTCAGGCGCTTAACAGGCGCTATTTTTAGTGCTAAAGCATTGAGTACTGGAAATATTTTAGATATGTTAGTAGGTAGTTTTTCAGTTTGGTTATTGAAGTATAAGTGAAAAGGTCATGTCAAATTACAAGAGTCATGATTATGTAATAGCCAATTGTTTATGGGAGTTATAGTATGTTTGTATGTGTGTGTATATATATATATATATATATATATATATATATATATATATATATATATGTATATGTGTATGTATGTATGTATGTATATGTGTATGTATGTATGTGTATATGTATGTATGTATGTGTATATATATATATATATATATATATATGTATGTAGGGCTGTGGAAATTAAAGATTAAATCCTCGATTAATTTATTTTTCTCAAGTCATCTTCCAGGACGGCACACCTGAGAGATGAGAGGCTCCTCCCTACAGGAAACACAATCAATCGACAGCTGTTTTAAGTCCCCACCCTTCCCCTTGATCCTCAGTTTTTGATTGTGTTTCTCCCTACACAGCGAAACTGTTTGTTTTTTTCCAGATGACCCGAAGCCTGGGGCTGGTGGTCTCCCCCTGGGAGCCGGACCACAAGCTTGGAAAGCCTCTGGGTCTGGTAGGATATTCTTGTCCTTCCTGGGGGGTTCCCCTATCTTTTCCTCAGGGGGGGCAGCAGAAATTGGAAGAGCCCCCCTGAGAGCTGAAGGACCCTGGGTACAGTGGTGTACCCAGAACTTCAGGGGCCATTATCCTGTCTCCCCTCCTTACCTGTACAGGTGGCTGTTCAGACGAGGGTGCTGGCCATCGGTTCTTTCCAGGGGGATCGTGTCCTGGGTCCCCGGTAGCTCGCGTGGGTTGCCGGAGAGGGCGTGGCAACAAGCACCCGCATCATTTTCAAACTTCGGGAAAATGGCGGCGGCGTTCTTACCCAGGAGGGAAGGCTGAGAGTCAGTAGGAGCAGGCGCCCACATCCTCCTTTCTCTAGAGCGAGGAGGCACCAGTTTACTACGGTGGATGTCTGCCTTAACCACCTCAGATGGGAAGATGGGAATGAGGAATGGAAGGCATTGCCCCCCCCCCCCATGTATATAGACTGACTGGTACAGTGCAGGACACAGCCTAACCTGGCACCTCCCTATGGGGACAGCAGTTGGGGGGGAGCACTTTGGCGGCTATCCTCCTTGCGTGTGGACCATAAGGATGGAAAAGCAAGCCCGCTGGTTGTGGCAAAAAGAGGAAGATGACAACGGTGAGTACTTTCCTTTTGCCGTGGGAATTTAGCTGCAAAATCCCCAATTCCAACCAGAGGGTTTCTGGGCATTTGAGACCTCACCTGGGGTCTGGATTCAAATAGCCCTTAAGCTTCTGCTAAAAACAACAGCTGCAGCTCCCTCTTACATCAGAGAAGCTGTATGGTGGACAGGTGGTGCAGAGGAACGAGTGTGCCTAAACCACCTCAGATGAGAAAGAGGTAGGTAGGCCATTGCTCCCCCTTTACTGTGTATATACTGACTGGTGCAGTGCAGAACCTGGGGTCGGGATACAAATAGCCCAGACGCCACTGCTAAAACCAGCAGCCACAGCTCCCTCTTACAGCACACTGTGGTTATCGCAGAAGTAGGTTGCCAGCCTCTCCCTACATGCCCAGTTGTGGTACATTAGTAGGGATGAATATAGCATACAGAGGGGACCTGGTAGATACAAAGTTACTTACAGGCCAGGTATACCACTGAACAAGTTATTAATTGGGCAGTGGTTGGTGGATTCAGAAGCTCCCCTGGTCAGCAGGTGCACTAGGTTACCGGCCCTATTAACCCAGCTGCTAGGAATCTGAAGTTGCTTCACAATGTTTAAAAGCTGACCTAACATTCAAGGATGGGCAGAGACCAAGCTTCTGTGTGGCACAATAGGGATTCCCTTGTGACAGATCCTCTTTTTGGGGGTTGCTTGCTATAGTTAACTTTCATAAGCTCCAACCTCCCACTCCACCTTTACACTGTGGTTATATTATAGTGTAGGAGGTAAGAAGAAACTTTTTTTATTGGTTTGGGCTACAATCCACTCAGTGGCAGATCTAAGGGCGATTCACCATAGATCGCTTCCTACATCCTTTTAATTGAGGATTTTCTGTGCAAACCTATGCAAGAGCTACATAATTGCTTGTTTGAAGCCTGCAAATAGCTATTTACCCCCCCAGGCTAAATTGGTAACCACCTCTTCTAGAGGCTGTCTTAAATTGGTCTCTAGGGCTGGGCTCATTGAGACTTTAGTTGCTAATCAGCACCACCTGGATATGTGCTGGCTAGCGTTTGCTCAGTCTATAGAGGTAAGGTAGGACAACAACTACTAATAGTAGGGTGTCCAACCATTTTAGGATTTGTTCCTTCACTGGTGGTGAGGTTTAGTATCTACAGCCCAGGCTATGCCTATGAAATAAATTGCCTGTTGGTTATTTCATAAAGGGATAGACCATGACTCCTCATTGGCTGCACACCAGTAGATCAGTAGTGAAAGTTTGTCCTTGCTGGGATGTTTTTGTGGCACAGCAGAAATACACATTGAGATTTGTGACATCTCTGCTCATAAGGGCTATATTGCTGTACATCAGAAATGCACTGCACTGAAGCTTGTTTGCTGTCCTTTATATCCTAAAGGTACTGCTTTGTTTGGCTACAGAAAAATACAACAGTGAAGGTGATCTGTACTTTCTGGTTTTGTGCTGCACAGCAGAAATGCACATCATTGAGTCTGGTGACATCTCTGCTCATAATGGTTATATTGCTGCACATCAGACATACATAAGATTGAGGTCTGTATGTGGGGCTTTGTGTCCTGTATTACTGCCTTGTTGGTTACTTATCAGAAAGGCAGCAGTGAAGTCTGATGGTCCTGATTTCCGTGGCGTTGTGCTGATTCAGACAGTGCTATTAACGGCAATGGCTGACGAGTTTAAACATGCGATTTGACATGTTGAGTCGCATGACAAATCATTTCAATATGGATGTGCTATCTCTATTCATAGTGTTTTATTGTTGCACATCAGATATATACAGCATTAAGGTCTGTGAGGTTTTGTGTCCTGTATTACTGCCTTATCAGAAAGGCAGAAGTGAAAATTGATGGTTCGAATTTGTTGGGCTACATAGCAGAAATACAAATTGAACCCCTGCCAGGTGTAGTACATATACTGCCTTTGGTAATACGTGTAGCACCACAAAGTGGTGTTGTGCTGATTTTAGCCATGCGATTTGACATGTTGAGTCGCAAAGCCAAATCGCTTCAATATGGATGTGCTATCTCTATTCAGAATTGTTATATTGTTGCACATCAGACATATACAAGATTGAAGGTTGTCTGTCCTTTATGTCTTGCATATACTGCCTTATTGGCTGCATATCAGAAAGGACACAGCAGTGAAGGTTGCTTGTCTTTTTCTGATTTTGTTTTTGCTGCTCAGCTGAGAGACACATTGAGGATGGTGGCATCTCTGCTCAGTATTGGTATATTGCTACACATCAGACATACACAAAGATTGAATGTTTATGTCCTGTATGTCCTATATTTACTGCCTTATCGTTTGTATATCAGGTACAGCAGTGAGCAGTGTTTCTCATGGATCTACCTTTCTGCATCTTAGGGATACACAGCAGGGGTTTGTTGGCTGCAATCCTCCAGGGAGTCACAGCATTGGGGACCCCTTACTTGTTCGACCTGAAAATTGCAATTTTTTTCCCTGCGACCTGTGTAATCTTCAGGTCTGTGGATCCAGGAATCGGGGACTGCTGGTGTCGCACAGACACAAATGGTACCCATTGGAAGCCATAGTATATGACTTCTCATGTGTCTTGCAGTCCCAAGTCGCAGGTTGGGTCGCACGGGTGTGGGAACCCTAAACTTATCTGTCCCTTCTGATTGAGGTTTTGCTACACAGCAGGAATACTCATCATGGCGTTATTGTTTTATTTTGCAGCAGACCAGAAAGATTGCAGCTGTAAAGGCTGTCTGTCTTTTTCCTCAGTGTCTGCTTTTATGTTGTTGCACAGCAGAAATACTCAAGATAGAAAGCACCAACAAACTTCAGTTTCAGAAAAACACAATGCTGCAGGTTGCTTGTGTCCTTTCTCAGTGTTGGTTCTATCTGAACTACACTACAGAAGTGCATGACAGAAAGGATTGTCTTGTGTTCCATCTTTTTCCCTGTGGCATTGCAGAAATGCACAACACGGGAGTTGATGTTCATATTAATCTTATAACTGTATTTGGTGGTTTGTCAGAAATACACAACATAGAAGTTTGGATCTTTCTGTCTTTATGTTTATAGCCTTGTTTTGCTGTACATAGGTAAAACGCAACAGTAAAGGGGGTTCCTGTCCTTTCTGTATTTATATATCAGTTATGACCTAGCTAGCTGCACTAAAGAAATACGCAGCATTTAGGGTTTGCTTGAGTCTCAATGTTTCTACGTCTTGGCAGCACATCAGAAAACCAGAATGTGAGGACTGTTTGTCTACATTGAGGTTCAGATTTGGGTCTCTTCCCATATTTGATACATTGGTTTAGCTAGTCACACTCAGGCACACAACATTGTTGTCTATGCTTGTGTCCTTTCTGTCTAAATCTATTGTGCCGTGCCCACAATCTATGATCATTTTATTTGTGATATTAATACATGTATCACCTTTTGTATTTCAGCCTTCTTTTCCATGGAGGGGCCAGGAGTTCGGGCTGCAGATGCCACATGTCAGAAAACCTCGACCCCCCTTACATTCAGGGATGCCAGAACCATTTCCTAGGGTTGAAGCCCTGTAGGATTATGGGACACTGGAGGAAGGGGATAATGAATCGCCCTGTTTAGTAAGAACTTGGAGAGTTCTGTTCAGAGGAGTATTAGGGCCTGAGGATGAAGTATAAAGATGTATACCCGATCGAATAGGTTTCGGCTCGGTGCATGGCCTTCATTTTGCCCTTTTAGCAAAACTAGACGCAGCAATATGGGTAGTCTACTCCTGCTAGGGACTTTAATCTCCTGAAGTAGGCTCTCAGGCGTAAGTAAAGACATAGATTGGGCATGCCTTAAACCCAGGGTTCAAGCTTCTGTTAATCTATTTCCCTTAAGTAGGCTTCCCTTTAGTCTTTTGCTGACCTAAAGATAAAAAAGAACAAAAAAAAAGAAAATTGTATGTCGGGGGGGGCCCTTTTTTTGCAGTTTTATTTCCTTGAACAGGGTAGTGTTAAGACAGGCCCTCTTATTGATTAATGTAGTGTCCTTGTCTTACACAGGTCTCTTATTTACCTTTTTAGTGGTTCTAAGTAGCACCTACAGGCACAATAGGCCATGGTTGTTAGATGTGTGAGATAGGCAACATTGCTAACCTACAAGTTTAACATGTTTTCTGATTCCATCTTTAAGAGCCCATTTCACCTAGATACTGCATCCGAAGCGGAAAAAGCAGGAACATCTGTGGAGCAGACCTGCAGATCAGCCGCATGATCCAGCTAAGATACCTTCATCAAGCATATGAGCGTATGGAGTGGAGGTAAAGCTCACTGCAGAACCGAGGTTCGCCAAGAGGGTCTTGCAGTGGCCCCACCCTAAGGTAGGCCTGAGGTACTTGTTTATCCTCTCAGGTGTGCGGTCCTGGAAGATGACTTGAGAAAGGTACCAGTTACTTGCCGGTAACTGTCTTTCTGGGAAATCTTCCAGGACGGCAGGCCTGCTTCCCGCCCGTTTGAGGAGGGAAAATTCTAGAACACTAGAAGGTGAGTACCTATGAGGAATGATTTCCCTTGTGAACCGGGTTCAGGAGTTACTTCTCTACAAAAAGAGAATCAAGGGGAAGGGTGGGGACTTAAAACAGCTGTCGATTGATTGTGTTTCCTGTAGGGAGGAGCCTCTCATCTCTCAGGTGTGCCGTCCTGGAAGATTTCCCAGAAAGACAGTTACCGGCAAGTAACTGGTACCTTTTGTAAAGTTTTGAAAATGCCAGTAAAAGTTTGGCTTTGCCAGTAAAATTTGGGTGTCGTGTCAGTGAATTTTATTCTGGTAGGTTGGCAACACTGACCTCGACTGGTAGAATCGATTTCATTTGGGAGAGATGACTGGAATCGGTCAGAAAAGATGCAATCAATGGTGTAATCCCTTCTATTTTGTCTAGTGGCAGATAATATTGTTTTATAAACACTGGTGGAGTGTTCAGTTTGAGAAGGTATGGGCGGCAGCTTAATCCCCTTCCCTTGAGATTTGCCTATCTTTGAAAGAAAAATAGCAGATTAGGCAAGCGGTTCTGTGTATTGTGCCAAGCAATAATTTGAATAGGAGAAATCGCTGATATAGTAACCTGTTCTTATCCAAATCTGCGATTCAATCCTCTTGAAGCACCACACACAGATAAATATCTCAACTACTTCACAACCTTTTTTCATGCAAAAAAAACAACTTATAGTCCTAATTGGAATTCCAAGAAAAGACAAAAACTCACATGCACATAACATTATGAATTTCTCTCTGAGCAGGTGAAAGAGAATTCCCTATACTAACAACAAATTCCCTTCCCTAATAACCAGTAATTCACTAGCTTTAAAAAAATGCTACCAGTGATACCTAACACTTGTGTGTGCCCTGCACACATACACACTCCATAAAGATCGGCTCTGCCGAGCACTTGAGGCGTCTGCCCTGTAAGGATAGGCAACTCAGGTGCAAGTTAGGAATCAACCAAGTTAGTCACCAAAAGTGGCCTGAACCCTCCCCAAAAATACTAATATTATTTATTTATATATATATATATATATATATATATATATATATATATATATATACAGTGGTGTGAAAAAGTGTTTGCTCATTTCCTGTTCCTTTGCATGTTTGTCACACTTAAGTGTTTCGGAACATCAAACCAATTTAAACAATAGTCAAGGACAACACAAGTAAACACAAAATGCAATTTGTAAATGAAGGTGTTTATTATTAAAAGGTGAAAAAAAATCCAAACCATCATGGCCCTGTGTGAAAAAGTGATTGCCCCCCTTGTTAAAACATACTATAACTGTGGTTGTCCACACCTGAGTTCAATTTCTCTAGCCACACCCAGGCCTGATTATTGCCACACCTGTTCACAATCAAGGCATCACTTAAATAGGAGCTGCTTGACACAGTAAGGTCCACCAGAAGATCCTTAAAAGCTACACATCATGCCGAGACCCAAAGAAATTCAGGAACAATTGAGAAAGAAAGTAATTGAGATCTATCAGTCTGGAAAGGGTTATAAAGCCATTTCCAAAGCTTTGGGAATCCAGCGAACCACAGTGAGAGCCATTATCAACAAATGGAGAAGACATGGAACAGTGGTGAACCTTCCCAGAAGTGGCCGGCCGCCCAAAATTACCCCAAGAGCGCAGCGACGACTCATCCAAGAGGTCACAAAAGACCCCACAACAACGTCCAAGGAACTGCAGGCCTCACTTGCCTCAGTTAAGGTCAGCGTTCATGCCCCTACCATCAGGAAAAGACTGGGCAAAAATGGCCTGCATGGCAGAGTTCCAAGGAGAAAACCACTGCTGAGCAAAAAGAACATCAAAGCTCGTCTCAATTTCTCCACAACACATCTTGATGATCCCCAAGACTTTTGGGACAACATTCTGTGGACCGATGAGACAAAAGTGGAACTCTTTGGAAGGTGTGTGTCCAAGTATATCTGGCGTAGAAGGAACACTGCATTTCATAAAAAGAACATTATACCAACAGTAAAATATGGTGGTGGTAGTGTGATGGTCTGGGGCTGTTTTGCTGCTTCAGGACCTGGAAGACTTGCCGTGATAAAAGGAACTATGAATTCTGCTGTCTACCAAGAGATCCTGAAGGAGAATGTCCGACCATCTGTTCGTGTACTCAAGCTGAAACGAACTTGGGTTCTGCAGCAGGACAATGATCCTAAACACACCAGCAAGTCCACCACCGAATGGCTGAAGAAAAACAAAATGAAGACTTTGGAGTGGCCTAGCCAAAGTCCTGACCTGAATCCTATTGAGATGTTGTGGTATGACCTTAAAAAGGCCGTTCATGCTCGAAAACCCTCTAATGTAACTGAATTAGGACAATTCTGCAAAGATGAGTGGGCCAAAATTCCTCCAGGACGCTGTAAAAGCCTCATTGCACGTTATCGCAAACGCTTGGTTGCAGTTGTTGCTGCTAAGGGTGGCCCAACCAGTTATTAGGTTTAGGGGGCAATCACTTTTTCACACAGGGCCATGATGGTTTGGATTTTTTTTCACCTTTAATAATAAACACCTTAATTTACAAATTGCATTTTGTGTTTACTTGTGTTGTCCTTGACTATTGTTTAAATTGGTTTGATGTTCCGAAACACTTAAGTGTGACAAACATGCAAAGGAACAGTAAATGAGGAAGGGGGCAAACACTTTTGCACACCACTGTATATATATATATATATTCACTTCTGAACCATTTAAAAGGAACCAAACTCTAATACCCTTTAACACCTATGCAATAGTTCTTATATTTAATCTATGTTCGGGTTAACCTCTTAACTCTAACTCTTACCTTTCTGTTTCACTTGCCCAGCGATACAGTACGGGGAAAGTACCACCTGTGACGCAAAGTTAGTCTGCGTAGCAATTTCAAAGTTTACTTCAGTGTAATGGCAATTTATACATTGCAGTTAACAGGATACAATGATGATATTAACGCATATCATGTGATATATAAAAGGTGGCAACTTCTCATTACATCATTCCATATTCCAAAACATGACCTAAGTCCCCACTCATGGGTGGATACATTCACATCCCTCTAAATATCAATTTTGCTAAATCTTGTTATATTCAGACAGACCTCGTGCTATACTGGAAATATATTATGCAAGCTTTGTGCTTAGCTAGTGCATGGGGGGGGGGGGGGGGATCCTTTTTCTAAGCAAGCTTCCTGAGTTATCTGGAAATACAGTCTGTAGTTCTGCCTTTGTTTCAACTTAGTAACCTCAGCAAAATAGCTTACAATTACATTCTCCTTATCAAAATGTTTAGGAAAACTGATATTCCATCACTTGATAAAAGCTGACTCCGGGGGGGGGGGGGGGGGGGGGAGGCATGGCTAACCATGGCGCAGTCCGGACGCTAAATCCTGTGCTCCCGACAGACAGCGCTTTCCCCACAGCCGAACAATTACCTTTTTGAGGACTCCTGACAGATTCCCAGAAGGAGGAGGTCCAAGAGCAGTCCCGCACAGTGGCGACAATCACTCGCTACACTCGCCGCACAGGCTCCAGAGACCACAGACCTCATGGAGGGAGTCACAGCCAACATGGCTCCATCCTCTCCGACAGTCAGCCACACAGAATGGAGCCGCTCTCCTTCACAAGCCTGCCATGCTGATCCACCTGCAGCGCCTGCTACTGAGGTGAGAGAGCGCTCTCTAATCCCCTCACCATGCCTGAATATGTCTCCTTCTCCTGTTGAGACTGTAGACAGACAAGATATGCCTGATACAACCCCATTAGAAGCTCTTAGTAGAGTTGACCGAACCAGACTTTTGGGCCCCGGACCCAAACCCAAACAATTTACTGTATGTTTGGGTTCGGTGTTCAGTAATGTAATGGCGCTTTTTTTAAAACGGCTACAGGGCAGCCAATCAACATTCATTTAACTAGTGTGCCCTTAGAAGCCATCACAGCCATGCCTACTAATGGCATGGCTGTGATAGGCCATTGCAGCATGTGACCCAGTCTCTATATAAGCTAGAGGCACATAGAACAGCACGTCACTCTGCTTTAGATAGTGTAGGGAAAATTTGCCGCTGCTGCTTTGAGGGAGAGAATTAGATAGAAGTCCTGATTCAGAAATCGAATTACTCAGCGATCTACCTTGATTTTGTAGTGTGGGTGCAGTGCACAATCTTTTTACACTGCCCTGAGCCCAGTGCCAGAGAAAATATAACTTTTATCTGTCTGTTAGGTTGGCATCGGGCATTTTATGCAAGCTCGGTGCACCAGCACTGCATATGTTACTGTGAGATACACCCTTTAGATACTGTTGCTCTATTCTGCTATTCTAAAAACGCCCATTTAGGGCAAAAAAAAATTGTTACAGTGTTTCCTGCATATCTGTATGTGTGAGATACAAACTTTAGATACTGTTCTTCTATTCTGCTATTCAAAAAACATCCATTTTGGGCAAGATCCTAAATTTGAAAAATATGAGGAAAACGTCAAATAAGGGACGTGGCCCCAGTCGTGGTGCTGCTGGTGGAGCTCCTGTTGCAGGGAGAGGACGTGGTCGATCTGTGCCAGCTACACGCACAAGTGAAAAACCTTCCTTAGGTGCGAGTAGGCAACAGAGCCTGCAGCGGTATTTGGTCAGGCCTAATGCGGCTCTACGAATGTTGAGGCCAGGACAAGTACAGGCACTAGTAGATTGGGTTGCTGACAGTGCCTCTGGTTCCTTGACATTGTCTACCACCCAGTCTACTGCTGAAAGATCAGAGTTGGCACCTGCAGTCGATGTCCTCAATTTTTCACCTCACCCCCTTGCAAATCAGTCAAGCAGTCTGAGCCCCAAATCATGCAGCAGTCTCTTCTGCTTTTTGATGACTCTGTTAGAAGGGTTTCCCTGCCCCAGATGTGGAAGAGATTAAGTGTACCGATGCCCAACCACTTATGTCTGAAGATGAGTACATGGGAGGACCATCGCAGCACGTCTCGGATGATGACGAAACACAGGTGCCAACTGCTGCTGCTTTTGCAATTGTGCAGACCGACAAGGAGGGCAGTGGTGAAGACTGGGTGGAAGATGATGTGGAGGACAATGAGATCCTCAACCCCACGTGGAATCAACATCATGCAGGTGACCAGTGTAGTTCGGAGGAAGAGGCGGTGGTCACAGAGCCACCAGCACAGCAGAAGAGGCAGCAGGGTGCAAAAGCAGAGCTTCCGTCCCCTAGACAGTACGCCTGCTATTGCCCAACGCAGCAAGGGACTGAGCACACCAAAGCCAGGTCCAAGGAGTTCCCTAGTGTGGCAGTTCTTCAGACAATGTGCTGACAAGACACGAGTGGTTTGCGCGCTGTGCAGTCATAGCCTGCAGCGAGGCATAAGCGTTCTCAACCTGAGCACAACCTGCATGAATGAATGAATAAAAAACTTGTATAGCGCACAATGCGAACTGAATCGCCTCTAGGCGCTGTGGCGAGCTTTCATCATCTGCTAAAAGAGGAAGGTCTTCAGTTTTTTCCTAAAAGTCAGGTGATTTTCTTCCAGGCGGATGTTGATTGGTAGAGCATTCCATAGCCGAGGCCCTTGGACAGCGAATCTCCGATCCCCCTTGGATTTATACCGGGCTTTGGGCACGAGGAGGAGGTTTTTGTTGGCTGATCGAAGACTGCGGTTTGGTGTGTAATGGTTTATTTTCTCTATTAGGTATTGCAGAGCTTCTCTATGCACGCATTTGTGGGTGGGGCAAAGGGTCTTGAACGTGATCCAATTTTTTACGGTTAGACAATGTAAGCTCCTCAGCCAAGGAGAGATGGATTCCCAGGTTTTTTTTCCTGTTATCAGCCTTGCATGACCAGGCATCTAAGTGCAAAGCACTAGCTGCAGTGGAGTAGACACCTCAAAAACTAAGAAAGGTCTCTGGCTCCTCCTGCTTCCTCTTCTGCTGCAGTCTTGCCCTCTTTATCCACCTCTGTAGTGACAGTGGCACCTGCCAACCCGCAAACAGAGGATCTGCCAGCAACACTACCACCTGGGTCACCAACCATCTCCACAATGTCCCATGGAAGCGTTCAGCTCTCTATCTCCCAAACACTGGAGTGGAAGAGGAAGTACCCCCCCTACCCACCCGCAATCCCTGGCCCTGAATGCCAGCATTTCAAAATTCCTGGCCTTTGAAATGCTGTCATTCTGTCTGGAGGAGCCGCAGAGTTTTAAAATACTGATGGCATTGGCTGTCCCACAGTACATAGCTGCCACTACTTTTTCAGGCGAGCCATCCCTTCCCTGCACAACCAAGTGAGGAACAAAATCAGGTGTGCACTGCGCAATGCCATCTGTGGCAAGGTCCACCTAACTATGGATACGTGGACCAGTAAGCACGGTCAGGGACATTATATCTCTCTAACAGCACACTGGGTAAATGCAGTTGCGGTTGGGCCTGAGGCGCATAGCAGTTTGGCGCATATCCTTCCACCACTGAGGATTGCAGGGCGCTTCAGTTTGCCTCCTGTTGCTAACTCCTCCTACTCCGCTTCCTCATCCTCTAGCGCCTCCTCATCCAGTCAGCGTAACACCTTCACCCCCAACTTCAGCACAGCCAGGGATAAACGACAGCAGGCAGTTTTAAAACTTTCCTGTTTGGGGGAAAAACCCCACACCGCGCAGGAGTTGTGGAGGGACATGGATCAACGGACCGATGAGTGGTTGGTGGTAGTGAGCCTCAAGCCCAGCCTGGTGGTGTGTGTGATAATGGGTGAAATCTTGTAGCAGCTCTGGGCCTATCCGGTTTGACGCACATCCCTTGCCTGGCGCATGTGCTGAACTTGGTGGTCCAGAGGTTCCTTAAAAATTACCCCCATATGCCAGAGCTGCTGCAGAAAGTGCGGGCCGTCTGTGCTCACATTCGGGGTTCTCACTCTGCTGCTGCTCGCCTGTCAGTGCTGCAGCGTAACTTCGGCCTTCCCGCTCACCGCCTCGTATGTGACGTGCCCAAAATGTGGAACTCCACCTTGCACATGCTGTCCAGACGGTGCGAGCAGCAGCAGGCGATAGTGGAGTTTCAGCTGCAGCACGCACGTGTGAGTCGCTCTGTGGAACTGCTCCACTTCACCACCAATAACTGGGCCTCCATGCGAGACCCGTGTGCCTTGTTGAGCTGTTTCAAGTACTCCACCAACATGGCCAGTGCCGATGACGCCGTTCTCAGCGTTACTATCCCAGTTCTATGCCTCCTTGAAAAAACGCTTCGGGCGATGATGGAAGAGGATGTGGCACAGGAGGAGGAGGAGGAGAAGGAGGAAGAGGGATCATTTGCAAGGCTTTCATGGCAGTCATTCACAAGTGGCTATGAGGGTGGGTTCCTGCACCAACAAACGCCAGGTACACAATTGTCCGGCAGCAAGGGCACAGTTCTGGAGGATGAGGAGGAGGAGATGGAGGAGGAGGAACCATGTTCACAGCAGGGTGGCACCCAGACCAGCTCATGGCCATCACTAGTGCGTGGCTTGGGGGATACAGTGGACACAGACAATACACCTCCCACAGAGGACAGCTTTGCGTTGCCTCTGGGCAGCCTGGCACACATGAGCAATTACATGTTGCAGTGTCTCCGCAAGACCGCCGAGTTGCCCACATTCTAACTGGTGCTGATTACTGGGTGGCCACCCTGCTGGATCCCCGTTACAAGGACAACGTACCATCCTTAATTCCCTCACTGGAGCGTGATCGTAAGATGTGCGAGTACAAGCGCACGCTGGTAGACGCGCTGCTGGTGGCATTCCCACCTGACAGCGGGGGTATGGTGGAAGCACAAGGCGAAGGCAGATGAGTAGGAAGAGATCGCCAACACAGCCGGGGCACCGCCAGCACCTCAGAAGGCAGGGTTAGCATGGCCTAAATGTGGAAAAGCTTTGTCAGCACGCCACAAGAAGTCAAGAACCAGCACCACCAGCTGAGATGGAACATCTTAGCAGGAGGCAGCATTTCACCAACATGGTGGAGCAGTATGTGTGCACACGCTTACACATACTGAATGACGGGTCTGCCCCCTTCAACTTATGGGTCTCCAAATTGGGCACATGGCCTGAGCTTGCCCTTTATGCCTTGGAGGTGCTGGCCTGCCCTGCAGCCAATGTATTATCTGAACGTCTATTTAGCACGGCAGGGGGCATTATCACAGACAAGTAAAGCCGCCTGTCCAGAGCCAATGTGAACAAGCTCACGTTCATTAAAATGAACCAGGCATGGATCCCACGGGACTTGTCCGTACCATGTGCAGAATAGACATGTATAGCGGTGTTCTGACAAAAACTGTCTTGCCATCGGATAGTGTCCGGCCAGAGGAGAAGGAGATTCTGAAAATCTTGGAAGATGAACGGCGCCTGCCCCGTGAATGCAGGTTCAAGCCCCACCATCTAAGTGGACATACGGTATCACATAGTAACAGGGCCCCTCATGGGCTCGCTTCACTCGCCATGATTCGGCCACGGCCTCGCTTTGCTCGGCTTGAACCTCAGATAGTGTGGCTTGAACCTGGATTCACAGCGCAGCGCCGTTCGTCTTCCGAGATTTCTGAAATCCCCTTGTCCTACATACTGAGCAAGCGCAGTACAGGGCGGACACTATCCGACGGGGGACAGAATTTGAGACATCCCCGGCCATACCCAGCCATTGTTGTATTTTTGAACCAGTGTTGGCTACCTCGTCCTCCTCCACCGCCGCTTCCACCTACACCGCCACATCCACCACCACCTCAACCTCCTACTCCATATGGACCTCGTCCTCCTAGGTCAAGATTATAATTTTAAATTTTTTTAATTTCAAAGTATTTTATTTTCTCACTAGCTTATAGATTAAATTGAATATTTTTTTTTCCAGAAAGGGCGTATTCTGGGGCATTCCCACCATATGCGTGGCATCGTGCCATTGCGTTTCTGAGGTTCTTAATCACTTCCTGTACCTCTTCTTCTGAGAAAGGGGCCTCCAGTGTGTATGTGTGTGTGTGTGTGTGTTGTAATGTTGGGGTGATTAAGCACAATTGGTAGATGCACGTTTTAGTCTACATCAGGCAGGCGTTTTATGGTTAAGGGCCTGGTAGCCCACGTTTATTATAAGAAAACAAAAATATTTAGTTCATCCAGTAATCCCACGCAGGGGTTTAAATTCATTCAGCACACAAATGAACATACCAAGCCACCTGGCTCTCAATTGTCAACAGTTCCTCTGCTGCTCCCAACAGATTTGTCAACTCTTTCCAGCCCCCTGGACTCACCGACTTCCTTAGTCTTCCTGACTCTCAAGGTTGTCAGCCTTTCCCAGTCCCTTACACGGACTACAGTCTCCCACAGGGCAAACCACTCTTCAGCCAGCAGCAAGCTGTTCACACTCCTCCACGTGTTCTCCACTCCTCCACCAACAGCCCTTCATTTATATGGCTTATATGCAGCTGGGCACACACCCCTGCTCGTTAACATCAAGACCCAGACACAGGGCTGGAGATATGCAAACTCTGTGTCTGCGTCTCGTTTTCCTCCAATTTCATAGGGACAGAGCCTCGCTCTGTCACATATCCCCCCCCTTTGTTTCGATCCGGAGGGAGGAACACCAGCACCCATCACGATGGTTGGGACACCTCTGTGCTGGCTGTCAGCCACGTAGGCCCAACCCTTTTTCCGGGTGCGCTTCCAGGAACATTCCCCCCTGGATCTTAACAGGTTCCTATATTGTCCTATACTCAGCCTTCCTCTTCTTTTGGGGTCCCTGGGCTTATTCACTTTTCTTGGGGAACTCTGCCTTCCTTGATCCCTCCTTTCAACTTACAAATACCCATTTTACCCTTCACCATCGGTATTTCTGGTTCAAAACAGTTTTTTCTTGGTACCCACTGCAACCAAATCATTGTTTACAGAACGAACTCTTAACAGATCACAGCTTTCCAATTCAGTGTTTGTTAGAAGAAGACCTGAGGAGGGACTACATCCGACGGGACCATAGCACAGCTCCATCTCACCCGTTGTCCAACACTCCATGGGTACCTGTTCTAACAAACTACCCTGACCCAAGCATAAACCATTTTTTTCAGGTGTACACATTACATTGTTACGGCAACCAACATTAACACTTTCTCCCATAGTGTCTCCGGGCACCTTAACTTGTACCTCTGGGCCAGTGACAGAAAGCATCTCTGCTACTGCTGAGTCCATTCTGGGCCGTTCCTTCTCATGAGGCCTAGCGGGTAAGGCAGTATCTGCGCCCTCTACTGACAACTGCTCCGCCGCACCTCGGACCACACCAGCAGAGATGTTTCTAGTCATCGCATCAGACGGAGAGACCTCTGATATCTCAAGCAGTTCTCTCGCGTGCCTTCCATACCAATCAATAACTAGAAGTACGCTCACAGAGAATCTGGAGATCCTGTGCCAAATGGGTAACCATTGGTCCCACCAATTCCACTGTTGGTCAAGGTTTCCCAGCACTGCCTGTACCACCTGGCTCCACCCATTGGTGCTACGCAGCACCACCTGGTCCAACTGCGGTGGAGATACCCAAGTATACAGCAAGTTCATTTTTACCAACTCTAGCATTTCCAGTAAAGTTTCTGTCATCTCTAAACATCCCATGTCTAAACACCAGAACTTTCTAGGGTCCTTTACCCTGTCCAAGACATGGAGGGGCTCAGCGACTGCAGGTTGAGAGGGTGAGACATTTGAAGAGACCTCATCCTCCTTGGAGGTACTCATCATCACAGCTTGTTTCTCCCCTGGAGAGCTGTCAGACACATGTCTCACACTTATCCCTTCTGCACCAGTGTTGGTGAGCCTCTGCAGGTCATTACAAGTCACACTATCACTTTGATACTCCATATCATTTAGCTGTAGGGCTGTGGACAACACATCTGCGATGCCAGTGCCCTGAACTGTTTCCTCAGAGTGGAGGGCAGCAACCTTTGCAGGGACCAAGACGCCCTCAACCAGCTGCGGGTCGGCGATCCCCCTGTCTGGCATAGCAGTTGTGTCCACACCCTTGTTACTTAAGCTAGCCTTATCCAGCATGGCTAACAATTGTTTGGCCCAGCTGTCCCAGTCCATTGTGGTTCCCTCATGGGTGTTCCACAGCATTGCATCACCTGCTGTAGAAGGCCGCACAAAAACCTGGGATTCATTAGCTTTAACTGCACATGCCTCACTTCTATACAGATCATTTTGTAACACCACACTTTTATCAACGTTGCATTGGGGTGATGCTTCGTCACCTAAAACTTGGTGCAGCACACCATTCTGAACACCTTTTTCTGGTGGCACTACAGACACATCCAGCTTTGTATACTCAGCTTTTGCAGGCTGAATTAACCCCTTGCCCACTGGGCTACATGTAGGGTTGTGGGGCTGCGCCCACACGCTCTCACTGTGTGAATTAGTCCCCCCTTGTTCCACCAGCATAGCACCAGAGCCATCCTGGGCAGCCTCTGACTCCAACACATGGAAACCCCATGAGACTTCCATGGACAATCCTGTGCCTCTGCCTGTCATGGGAGATCTCCTACTCTCATCACTGGTAGTGAACACATTACCAACCTCACTCTCAGATATGACATTACAAGAAATACATGTTTCAATGTCATTACACTCATAACGTTTAGCAATAGTATCACTTTTGTTAGTACGATCATTAGCATTCTCATTACATGTAGACACAACTGCTGTTTTTGTGGTTTGTTTATGAGCCACCATAACCTCTGAGCGACTCTTCACAGCACCTGCTCTCTGTAAAGGGGCACTTTTGCCTATTTGGCAGCTCCATAGCTGACCTGGGAAACTCTCTGCTCCAACACTGCAAGCTCCTTGGAAGTTTCCCTGGGCAACCCTGCAGCAGCTATCACTAGGGAACATGGTACCAGCACTGTTTTGGTCACCCCTAGCTCAATTTTCCCAGCCATTTGCTGGATCATAGCAGGCATATGCAAAGTCCCCATGTCCTTTTCAGTCTTTAGCCCTGCGTCTAGTTGGGCTTTACGCTGCGCCTCCCCACTGCTCTGGGTAGCACAATGCAGAAAGTCTATGTCCATTTGTACTGCGGATCTCCCCCTGGACATACTCCCACTTCACTGGGTTCAGCATCACAAACTGAAACAGTCTTACCAGTTCCTGCAGCTGGTGTCATAGCCTTCACTTGAGTGCGTTGTCTCACTGGTGTGGTGTCTCCATAGGCTGACTCCCCCATGTGGCCCTGGAGCAAAACTGCAGCCTTTCTGGACCCACTGACGCCCCCTCTAGGTAACACAAGATCCTTGTTGCTAGGGGTAACTGCAGACTTGCGCTCCAAAGCTGGTTGGCTATAACTCATGCAGGATTCAAGCTGATGTACTCTCCTTTCGGGACTGACCCCTTTGCCTAAGCGGCCATGACAGAAAACCTTACGTTTCTCTGGATTTCCAATTCCTAGGACTTCCGGCGACACTTCTCCCATCCTGGAGCATTGCTGGCGGTCCATGATACGATGGAACTCTCCTCTAAGAAGGATTTCCTCTTTAAACTTGCGATAGTCACCCTGGTCCCCATCCATCAAATGGTAAACCGACCGGAACTCTATCCGCAATAAGGTTTGCAGCAGTTTTGGCCACCGGTCCCTAGGCCATTTTCTCTTTACAGCAACTTTTTCAAATCTTACAAGGAAGTCTCCCACCTCCTCTGTAGGCAGCATGGGTTGCACATAGTCAGAGGCCAAGATCTCAGCCCCTTGCAGTGCACCCGACTCTTTGCGATTCCGCTGGAACCATTCATTCGCTGTCTCACATGTCACTGGCCCCTTTTACTGGTCCTACAAGGTGGAGACCATCTTCTCAGGCCATGCTGAGCTCACTTCTTGGCATCTCCTCCATGACTGGCTCTCACTCGTTGCCATTGGATACCACTTCTGAGGACACAGCTGATCACAATCATTAGTAGATGAGCTCCAGAATTCATCAACCTCCCATCCAGCTTGGTTATTCCACAAACATTCCTGTGACAAGGGGCAATGGGCAACAGCATGTCCCCCTCACTACAACTAATGCAGCGCAAAGGCCTCCTTGCGTCATGCTGTGGCACCTTTGGGCTCAGGCTGCCAGGAACAACATCCTCTTTCACTTCTCCTTTAACTCGGGGTGACATGATCAATTTACCCCAGATCACAGCGATGTCAGACTCAGACAAATTCTCTGGTGTGGCTGGGCATGTGGTGAAATACCCTCTAGCCACAATAGCCGCTCTCTGGCTTTAGCAAGGATTGCTTCCTTTTTTTCTTTGACCGTCCCATCCTTGCAATCACATGCACACAGCAGCTTGTAACAGTTCTCAGCAAAGAAGGAGAAAAAAAAAAAAAATCTGATGTTTGATTCTTCCTTCACAGGTACACAACCCGCATGCAACACAGTCCATCAAATAAACGTATATGCAATGCTGTTCGCCTGGCTGCCACACACAGCTAGCAGTAGTTCCTGATGCGACTCACCATGGAGCAAGGACCCGGACTCCACCGTCTACATGCCCGCATTCGAACACCACTTGTAATGTTGGGGTGATTAAGCACAATTGGTAGATGCACGTTTTAGTCTACATCAGGCAGGCGTTTTATGGTTAAGGCCTGGTAGCCCACGTTTATTATAAGAAAACAAAAATATTTAGTTCATCCAGTAATCCCACGCAGGGGTTTAAATTCATTCAGCACACAAATGAACATACCAAGCCACCTGGCTCTCAATTGTCAACAGTTCCTCTGCTTGCTCCCAACAGATTTGTCAACTCTTTCCAGCCCCCTGGACTCACCGACTTCCTTAGTCTTCCTGACTCTCAAGGTTGTCAGCCTTTCCAGTCCCTTACACGGACTACAGTCTCCCACAGGGCAAACCACTCTTCAGCCAGCAGCAAGCTGTTCACACATCCTCCACGTGTTCTCCACTCCTCCACCAACAGCCCTTCATTTATATGGCTTATATGCAGCTGGGCACACACCCTGCTCGTTAACATCAAGACCCAGACACAGGGCTGGAGATATGCAAACTCTGTGTCTGCGTCTCGTTTTCCTCCAATTTCATAGGGACAGAGCCTCGCTCTGTCACAGTGTGTATATATTATATATATATATATATATGTTTTTTTAATGTTATTTTTAAGTTATTTCCCTATCCACATTTGTTTGCAGAGCACTTGCCATGCTCTTAACAACATTTTGTTGCCATTTGCAGCCCTTTGTTCTGGTGGCTTTCAATGCTTCTTGATTGTGTCAACCGTATTCTGAATCAATATGATGCTTCTCTCTCTCTCTCCAGGGGTCAAGTCCTGGGGAAAAAAGTGTGGGGAACTACCACCCAAGATCCAATCCCCACCAAAAAATAAATAAAAATGATACGCTCATGTGCATATATATATTTCACAGAAAATACAGTGCAACATTTATTTAAAGTGCCAGTTTACAAAAACAAAGTAAGTTAGCTTCTCAAACTAACAGAATAATCACAACAAGAACGGAGGGGGACAGCAGCAGAACGGAGGGGGACAGCAGCAGAACGGAGGGGGACAGCAGCAGAACGGAGGGGGACAGCAGCAGAACGGAGGGGACAGCAGCAGAACGGAGGGGGAACACGGAGGAGGACATGGAGGAAAACTGAAGGAGGACAGCAGCAGAACGGAGGGGGACACGGAGGAGGACATGGAGGAAAACTGAAGGAGGACAGCAGCAGAACGGAGGGGAGTGGGGGACACAGCAGCAGAATGAAAAGGGAGTGGGGGACACAGCAGCAGAATCGGAGGGGAAGTGGGGGACACAGCAGCAGAACGGAGGGGAATTGGGGGACACAGCAGCAGAACGGAGGGGGAGTGGGGGACACAGCAGCAGAACGGAGGGGGAGTGGGGGACACAGCAGCAGAACGGAGGGGGAGTGGGGGACAGCAGCAGAAGAACGGAGGGGGAGTGGGGGACACAGCAGCAGAACGGAGGGGGAGTGGGGGACAGCAGCAGAAGAACGGAGGGGGAGTGGGGGACAGCAGCAGAACGGAGGGGAGCATGCTCACTGTAACTAACAAAGTGTGTGTAAACACACTAACCTGGAAGTTTGTCAATGACTCTGGCAGGCGGCAAACTTGCTGTGGACTTCATGGGCGGGAGGACTCGGAGGCTCAGCTCAGGAGAGGAGAAGTTGAACTGGAGAAGTCTGGCAGCTCAGAGTTGGGCTGCACTGTTGGCAATGTGCTACAGCGGCTGCGGGAGTAGTCGGCGGCAGGCCCGGACTGTCTGGCACTGACTGGGCAGTGGGCACAGGCTGGATCCTTACCAGCAGTAAGTGTGGCTCTGTCTGTGTGGTGTTTGTGGCTGGCTGCTCTCTCTCGGAAGCGCCGCACAGCCTAGCAACCAGTTACTCAGGCATCTGCAGGACGCGGCTGCTAACGGGAACTGAGTTCCTGTTATGGAAAAAGTACAGGAACTCAGTTCCCATGTGTTCCTGCAGGACTTGAGCCCTGTCCCTTCCTCCCTCTCTCTCTCTCTCTCTCCCTCTGCCTCTCACAAGTGTTTTTGAAAAATTTCAAAAGCATGCATTTTTTAAAATGTATAATGTTTCATGTGTTATGCAAATTATCTCTTACACTTCTTTCTCTCTTTCCCTTCTCTTTACCTCTTTTTCTCCTTCTCTTTCTCCATTTTTAAATTGTCTTTACCTCTTCTTATCCCTTCTCTATTCCCTCTCTTTTTTCCCTTCTCTTTCCCTCTTTTACCTACCCTTCTCTTTCCCTTCTTTGTCTCTCTCTCTCTCTCTCTCTCTCTCTTCTCTCTCTCTCTCTCTCTCTCTCTCTCTCTCTCTCTCTCTCTCTCTCTTTCTCTCTCTCTCTTTCTTTCTCTTTCCTCTCTCTTTCTCTTACCCCTCTCTCTTTCTCTTACCCCTCTCTCTTTCCCTTCTTTCTTTCTTTCTTTCTTTCTTTCTCGCTCTCTCTCCTTTGCTCTGCCTCTCTCTCTCTTTTCTCCCCTCTCCCACTCTCTCTCCCCCTCTCTCTCTCTCTCTCCACTCTCTTGCTATCCCCCTCTCTCTATCTCTCTCTTTCCCCCTCTCTCCCCCCCTCTTTCTCTCTCTCCTTCTCTCTCTGCCTCCTCACAAGTGTTTTGAAAATGTTCAAAAGCATGCATTTTTTAAAATGTATGTTTCATGTGTTATGCAAATGATCTCTCTTAGATTTCTTTCTCTCTTTCTCTTCTCTTTACTCTTTTTCTTCTTATCTTTCTCCAGTTTTAAGTTGTCTTTCCCTCTTCTTATCCCTTCTCTATTCCCTCTTTTTTCCCTTCTCTTTCCCTTCTTTGTGTGTCTCTCTCTTTCTTTCCTTTCTCTTTTCCCTCTCTCTTTCTCTTTCCCCACTCTCTCTTTCCCCCTTCTCTCTCTCTCTTTCCCCCCTCTCTATCTCTCTCTTCCCCCTCCCCCCTCTCTCTCTCGATCTCTCTCTCTCTCTCTCTCTGCCTCTCACAAGTGTTTTGAAAATTTCAAAAGCATGCATTTTTTATAATGTTTCAAATGTTATGCAAATTATCTCTTTTACACTTCTTTCTCTCTTTCCCCTTCTCTTCACCTCCTTTTCTCCTTCTCTTTCTCCAGTTTTAAATTGTCTTTCCCTCTTCTTATCCCTTCTCTATTCCCTTCTCTTTTTTTCCCTTCTCTTTCCCTCTTTTACCTACCCTTCTCTTTCCCTTCTTTGTGTGTCTCTCTCTTTCTTTTCTTTCTCTTTTTCCCTCTCTTTCTCTTTCCCCCTCTCTCTCTTTCTCTTCCCCCCTCTCTCTCTCTTTCCCCAATCTCTCTCTTCCCTCTCTCTCTCTCTCTCTCTCTCTCTCTCTCTCTCTCTCTCTCTCTCTCACACACTCGCTCTCTTTCTATAGTTTTCTCTCCATTTCCCTTCTCTCTCTCTTCCCCACTCTCTCTCTTCTCTCTCTCTCTCTCTCTCCCCCCTCTCTCTCTTTCCCCCTCTCTCTTCCCCTCCTCTCTCTCTCTTCCCGCCCCCTCTCTCCCTCCCTCTCTCTCTCTTTCCCCCCTCTCTTTCTCTATCTTTTTCACTCTCTTTCCCTTCTCTCTCTCCCCCACTCCGCCCTCTCTTTCTCTCTCTCTCTCTCCTTTGCTCTGCCCCTCTCTCTCTCTCTTTGCCTCTGACAAGTGTTTTTGAAAAATTTCAAAAGTATGCATTTTTTTAAAATGTATAATGTTTCAAGTGTTATGCAAATTATCTCCTACACTTATTTCTCTCTTTCTCTTCTCTTTACCTCTTTTTCTCCTTCTCTTTCTCCATTTTTAAATTGTCTTTCCCTCTTCTTATCCCTTCTCTATTCCCTCTCTTTTTTTCTATTCTCTTTCCCTCTTTTACCTACCCTTCTCTTTCCCTTCTTTGTGTGTCTCTCTCTTTCTTTACTTTCTCTTTCCCCCTCTCTCTTTCTCTTACCCCCCTCTCTCTCTTTCCCCCTCTCTCTTCCCCTCTCTCTCTCTCTTTTTCCCCACCCCTCTCTCTCTTTCCCTTCTCTCTCTGCCTCTCTCATCCCCCATCTCTCTGCCTCTCTCATCCCCCTCTCTCTGCCTCTGTTTTTCTCTATATTTCTCTCTGTCTTTCCCCTTCTCTCTCTCTCCCCCCCCTCTCTCTCTCTTTCCCCTCTCTCTCTCTCTCTCTTTCCCCACTCTCCCCCCCCTCTCTCTCTCTCTCTCTCTCTCTCTTTTTCCCCACCCCCCTCTCTCTTCCCCCTCTCTCTCTTCCCCCCTTCTCTCTCTGCCTCTTTTCCCCCCTCTCCTCTTTCCCCCTTCTCTCTCTGCCTCTCTTTCCCCCTCTCTCTGCCTCTCTCTCCCCCCCCCTTCTCTCTCTCTCTTTCTCTCTCTGCCTCTCACAAGTGTTTTTGAAAAATTTCAAAAGCATGCATTTTTTTAAATGTATAATGTTTCATGTGTTATGCAAATTATCTCTCTTGCACTTCTTTCTCTCTTTCCCTTCACCTCTTTTTCTCCTTCTCTTTCCTCAGTTTTAAATTGTCTTTCCCTCTTCTTATCC